>NC_060056.1:4360839-4688965 GCF_905333055.1 Maniola jurtina
TCGATTATGAAGTGGAATCTAGTCCGGCTGCAGAAGATGTTCAGCCGGAAATGGGAGTTCACATTTATGCAGGCTGAAGCACAAAGCAAGGTATGTAATAGCTATTTATATTACAAGTGCGTAAAGTAGCAAATTATAGTTGGCTACAAAGCGGAATCTCTAGTTCGGCTGCAGAAGTTGTTCAGCAGGAAGTGGGAGTTCATATACAGGCTGAGGCACAAAGCAAGGTATGTAATAGCTATTTATATCGCAAGTGCGTAAAGTAGACATTTATAGTCGAGGCTATGGAGAAATTCATTTTTTGACACAGTGCATGGCAGGAAATACTGTACATCGAACGTTAGAAAGAGATTTCGTATTCGTAGAGCGTTGTTTCTGTCACTTATACCTATGTGATGTTTGGTCGGTCTCAACGACAGAGACAGCGCTCTTCGAAACCATTATCTCTTTCTAAAGTTCGATGTACAATATTTCCTGCCGGGACTTGTATCTATTTATGTTTTAGGTGGATAAAAAACGCGATAAATTGGAGAGGAAAGTTCTAGACAGTCAAGAGAGAGCATTTTGGGACGTGCACAGACCAATGCCTGGATGTGTTAACACTACAGAAGTGGATCCAAAAAAGCAGTCCAGAATAAATGCTTTGAAGGCGAAGAGGCTGCGGCAATGTCAGGAGCTGATACTGCAGCACAACTTGAAGGTAAGTGGTCACTCGACTAATTTGGAAGCATCCATTTGAGTATTGGATGCAATTGGTGTTAGGTAAGAAAGAGCTCTGGACGTCAACGGAGAGAGATAAAATGTTGACTGATGAACCAATTGTGTGGCCAATTTTCGATTTAAGCTATAAGTAATATTTTTTTATCTATTCCATTCCATCAGCCTGTATGCGTCCGCTGCTAGATATAGGCCTTTCTAAGAGCGGTCCAAACATGCCACATGGCCCTCCGCCTTCCTCGTCCACCCGCTCCCCGCCACCTTCTTCAGGTCATCGGTCCAGCGGGTTGGAAGTCGTCCCACACTGCGCTTACCAGTACGCGGTCTCCACTCCAGAACACGTTTGCCCCATCGGCCGTCAGATCTACGACAGCCATTCCTCGAACACGTACGAAACGATTTGCTTCCTCTTTCCTAATCCGAACCGCTAGAATATGGAACGCCCTTCCGGCATTAGTTTACCCTTTCACCTATAGTATGGGTACCTTCAAGTCAAGAGTGAATAGGCAACTTCTAGGCAAGCGCGCTCCATCTTAGGCTGCAGCATCACTTGCTAGCAGGTCTTATTGCAGCCAAGCGCTAGTCTATATAATAAAAAAAATAAAAAATAAAATGACCTGGCCATTACCACTTCAGCTTGCTAATCCTTTGACCTATGTCGATCGCTTTTGTTCTCCTTCGAATTTCCTCGTTCCGGATTTTATCCCTGAGAGTGATACCCAACATAGCTCGCTTCATAGCGCGCTGAGTGACTTTCAGTTTGTGGACGAGGCCAACTGTCAGTGTCCACGTTTCTGCTCCATACGCCATCATAATATTTAACAGTCATTGAATTCAGTTTGCACCATGTAAAAGTTTTTTTCAATTTCCAGAATAACCCAATAGTCACAATAACCAACGCGCAAGAGAGCGAAGAGGCAATCCAGAAGAACACAGAAGGCAGCACCAAAGACAATGCTATAAAAGAGAACGGTTAGTACTTTTTGCATAGTTATTTATATACATACAGGCCGTAACCAGAACGCTAGCAAAAACGGAGACAGGTGATGGTACTGATGATTACTGATCTTCTTCGTCGTAACACTCTTGGCAGAGCGGTCGTGGTCATCACGAAGTGACGTTTTCGGGGCAGTTATATGTACGCCTCACGAGCATTCGCCACTTCTCCTGCTGGCTGACAGCCTGGTACACGAGCAAGGGACCGCCTACAGCGGAATTAATTTGGTCGATCCATCGTGTAGACGACCTTCTGGACTTCGTCTGTGATGGCGTTTTCTGGCGCGCGTGCTGTGCTTGTTTGGAGTGTTTTTTTTTTTTTTGTTAAGAGTGGCTAGTTTTTGTGTTAGTTGGTGTTTTTTGGTGGTGGAACTGACTGGGAAGCGCTCTAAAGGGGCGCCGCGCGTGTGTCGGCGGGCGCCGACGCAGACGGAGTCCATACTTGTATAAATTCAATAACTTGAAAATATCACAAACTTGACATTGGCTAATCAGAGTAAAGCCAGATTTAAAAAAAAAAAAAAGACGACCTTCTTCGCCCTCTGGTACCCTCCACCTTGTCCTGCATTACAAGGCGCTCAATGGAGTTTCTTTGATACCACAAAAACAACACGATTTTTTTTTTCAATTACCTATATCCTCTAATCCTGTATTTTCAAAGAGTTAGCAAATAAAACATCTGACTGATATTAGAGGTTAACGAAATTTGCATAGATAGGTGCCGCAGGGTCAATGGTAAAAAATAATGCACTGTTTTCCGCCATACGTTATAGAGTTATTTAAAAATACCTTGCAGGGGTAAAATCTTTTTTTTTGCATATGTTAGGCGAGACCTCTCAACAGTTGCCAGAGACCATCGACATCAAAGAGAAGACCATAGAGCAACAGATAGAGGCGGCAAAGAGGCAGCTGTCCGTGCTGAAGGCGCGCTTGGAACGAAGGAACGTACGAGTCAGTAAAGTTGCCGAAATGTAAGTTATTTATTCTGTCTGCATTATCGACGAATAGAAATAGATGTTTTTATTCAAATCAACTTTTAAACGTGCTTTTGATTCATCAAAATGAATGTATAAACTGTGCACCCCGATTGCTGAGGGCTGTGACCTTACAAATAGGGTCTCTTGCTCTTTCCTTCTCCATCTCTCTCCTTCTGCTCCCTCACTTTCTATCCCTTCTCTCCCTCTCTCCTGTATGATCTTCCCCTCTCTCTCCCTCTCGTCCTCTCTCCTCTCCTCTCTCACTCCCTCTTTCCCTCTTTTTCTGCACCTCTCCTCTCCTTATTCTCTCTCTCTCACAGTAAGTCTGTTTGATATTGTACTAATTTTAGTATTTTCGGCGTAAGTAATTAAGAGGCTTCGTGGTCAATCCATTGCCGGCCCACTACCGAGGACGGGTATCTTCTCAGAGTGAGAAGAGCTGTTTAATGAACCCATAGTCTGTCACGCTGGCCCAATGCGGATTGGCAGACTTCACACACCTTTGAGAACATTGCTTAAAGTCACATAACTCTGAAAAGTTGAGGCCGGGATCGAACCCACAACTTCCCGAATAGTGGCTTTGTGTTAACTGTAAGTTATGTATTTTTCAGGTTTATATCATACTGCGAGCAGTATGCAGAGTATGATGCATTCCTGACGCCACCGGAGTGGCCGAATCCTTGGCTTAGTGACACGACTGAGCTGTGGGATCAAGAGAAACAGTGGTGAGTTAAGGTTAACTTAGGTTAAATATCGTTAACTGTGGTTAATCTGCTAAAATATAGGTCAACTTGGCTTCATATCTTACTGCGAGTTTATTTAATCGGGATTAACTTAGGTCAACAAACATTAACTTAGTTTAGATTTATATCGTACTATAAGCAATGCATAAAATAAAATGCATTTCTAATTCAAGTGGAAGAATTGGGTTGGTGTCTAGTGGTTATAGGATTAGCGACACTACAGAGCTATAAGATCAGGAGAAATAGTGGTGAATTAAGGTTAACCAGTTTAACATAGGTTAAACACAGTTTACGACGGGTAGAACCCAGTGTAACATATAAAAACCCCAGTTTAACATACGTGAACTCAGTTTAATGTAAGTTAACCTAATTTAACTTGCCCCTTAGTAAAGAGCTGCTGCCATTGCGGTGAGTGCATCGTTAGTCATTCGGTTTCTGTGAATTACTCCACGACCAGGAGAGTGGTAAAATATTCCCTATATTTTACCAAATTAATTAGTGATGGATTAATTTAGATTAAATCATTTAAACTCAGTTTAACGTAGGTTAATCTATGTTAAATATGAGTTTAACTGGGTTATACTGCGTATTAACTTTGTTTAACGTAGGTTAACCAAGTTTAACGAAATTAATCTAGCTAACTTTTGCCCCACAGCAAGGAACCACTTCCATTGCGTCGCGTGCGTCGTTGGTCGTTCGGTTTGCGCGAATTACTCCGCGACCCCCCAGGAAGAGAACATTTTGCCAAATTCCTTAGCAAGGAATTCAGCGGAGAAAATCTCAAGTAAGAATCTTCTTTATATCATTTTTACCCTATTACTAAACCGTCCGTCTGTCTGTCAGCAGGATGTATTCCGTGAACTGTAAAAGCTGTATGTATCTCGTGAACTATAAAAGGTGGAGAATCGTCACAGAATGTGTAGTTCTAGTGCCGCTATAACAACAAATAATAAAAATTTCAAAATGGCCGCCAAAAAAATTGCAAAAAAATAAATAAAAATCTGTTTCAGAATGTACAAGTAAAGCCCTTTCATATGATACCATACTTGATATAGTTATCTTACTTTCAAAATTGAAACACATTTTAATTTTTCGGATTTATTCCTTTACTTGTGCTAAGACCTGCCTACCTGCCAAATTTCATGATTCTAGGTCAACGGGAAGTACCCTATAAACTTTCTTGACAGACACGACAGACATACAGACAACTAAGTGATCCTATAAGGGTTCTATTTTTCGTTTAGAATAGAATAGATTTTAATTCAAATAGACTTTTACAAGTGCTTTTGAATCGTCAAATAATTTACCACTGGTTCGGAATGCCATTCCTACCGAGAAGAACCAGCAAGAAACTCGGCAGTAGTGTTGAATTGGGGATCCTGTATCAAAATCCATGGGGATTTTGGATCACTCTCGCTAACGCTCGTTCGCTACGCTCACCGTGATACAAAATCCCCATGAATTTTGATACAGGATCCCCAATGTAGGCTACTGTCCACAACAACACATTAAATAAATGGAGTATTCCTAAATCCAAGCAACAATTAATCACTATCAACAGTGAGACAAAATCCTCAATGACTAGTTATTGCGGATCCTATATCATACGCCCGCACCGCACAGTGGATGATATAATACGATGAGTTCGACGAGACTGCGGCATTCATAAGAAATGCGAACGAGCCCATATGCATGATAATTTTACGTCTAAAAGTTTGCTCTCGCATAGTTAACCATTTGATTTGTTGCGCTCAAATTATTTTTGTATATTGATCGTGTTTCTGCTTGATCCGGCATTGCTGTATTCATTAGTATGAATTTCGATCGATTGATTCGAGGCTTGCGCATACTTATAATAGGTTGGATAAAGGTAGACTCTTTAAATGTTTATAGCTCATCAGAAATATATTCGTATTACATTAACGATTGCTTTTCCACATATCGGACATAACATTTTATCCAACGATAAAGCACATTTAGTACACGTTATAGCATGACCACATGGTATATAACACGCAGCTACTTCTTCTACAAGACAAATTTTGCAGCAAAGTGTTTCTTTAATATTTTCAACACATAATATGTTTCTGTCTGCAAAAGAACTTATTATATTGTTATTTACAAATTGTTCAGATACTTTTGATGCACCACAAACATCTTTGCTATCACTTTGTAGGTATGTTTCACCCTTCACAAGTAAAACATAGGGACAGGACGGAAACCAGCGTGCGTGCTCCGACCATGGATGATCTTCGATGCCCCAGTCTTTGAGCCTGCCATCACAAAAGTAACAAATCACGCGATCACTATCTCCTGTATAAAAAAAACCAGCATCAGCCATTTCTTGAGGTTTTTGATTTAAATCTTGAGGCCAGGTATCAAAACTTCGCAATCTTGCGATTTGAGTTGCATAGCGAGGATATTTAGGATATATTAACTCCATTCTGATCTACAAACAATGAATTTTGGATAAAGATTTATTAGTAAAAATATATTATAGCAGATTTCTAGTAAGGTGTGCAAGCTTATCATACATTATTATTTATCGAAAATTAATTCTTTAATGATGAATTTAGACACATTTCCCGCTATTTAAATATATTTCGATTGTTATAAATACTTTGATAAATAGAGATTAATGGACGAAAAAAATACGTACAATGCGTACTAATATAATAAATTCACTGATGCCCCCACGACTTCATCTGCATGGATTTAGGTTTTTAAATCCTGCGGGAACTCTATGATTTTCCGAGATAAAAAGTTGTCTATATCTCTCCAGTTCTTTTACTATACCCACGAAAAATCATGTCGATTCGTTGCTCCGTTGCGACGTGATTGAAGGACGAACCAATAAACAAACAAACAGACACACTTTAGCATTTATAATAAGTATGATTAGTGATGCAAAAAGGCGTCTGTCTAAACTAAAGACTAACGGCTGAATCTTGCCGAAATTTGATACACAGACAATTCACATCTTGGAGACGGATCCAGGATATTTTTTGACGTCGAAAATTAAAGGATTTCCACTCAAGTTTTAAATCAAATTCGCAAGGAAGAAGATTGAAGCATCAAATAGGAGCAAATATTATTAGACCTTTCACAAATTTTATACCTACCTATGGAAAGTAGTAAAATGTATAACCTTTTAACATTTTAACTATCGCGAGTCCGACGCATACCATTCCTTTTACGGTTAGATCTCAATTCACTGCGTAACTATAAACAACAGCGTCTTCCATGCTTCAAAATCGAACACCTATAGCTGATGCGGCAATAATTTATACGTAAGACAGTGTTCATACGAATGTATAAATCTAGTCTGATTACTTTCGCAAATATAAGTTTTATGTTGTGATGATTTAGTGTTTAAAGTTACATGCGCAAATGTTTAAATCTAATTTATTTCAATCCATTTCGTTTATTATGAAAGAGGTTTTAGAATTCGAGCGTATAAATAGGTCGATCCTAAGCGTCACCATTCCTTTCTTTCCGAGTTTTGGATACGACGACAACAACAGTCGAAATAAAGTATGTAAGTATTTTTATTTTATATGTTTATTTTTGAATTAAGCAACTAGGTACCTATTGAATTTTTATTTGGAGTTTTCATGTTGATAGTTACTTAAATTGTTTTTCAGGGCCTCTTCATCTTTCATCAATCCATTTGACGAAGACGAAGACCCCATCGCTTTGGTGCAGCCCCCATCAACATCGAAGTCTCTTAAGAAGAAACGTGAGGTGAAGCGGAAGAAGACGATCAAGAAAAAGGAGGTGACTTCTTCTGCTCCGAAGAATCCGTTCGAATCGAGCGGATCGGAATCTGAACCCGAAACGTCTCCAAATACACCTACGAGTCCATCTGTTAAGCGGAGGAGGTTTATTACCGAATCTGAGGTGAGTTGTCTTATTTATATTTTATTGGATTAAAGCTTTTAAAAGACTTCCCAATAAGAATGTTGTTAGGCAATTGGTCTGTATATAAATTTATGAATATAGTTTGTTAAAGTTATTATTTTGTTAGGGATCATATCCGAAGGGTACCAGTGGGATCCTATTACTAAGCTACCGCTGTCCGCCCGGACGTCTGTCTGTCAGCGGGCTTTATCTCATGAACCATAATAGGTAGAGAGTTGAAATTATCGCAGATGATACTAAATTGAATATTTTTCAATTTCAGGATGAATCTACTAGCAAGCCAGTGCGCGCTGCGAAATTGAGAAGTTTTCTCAGTCGGCGCGTTGCGTCGGGGTATACATCCCAATCAGACCCATCGAAGAAAGGCAGCTACTACTTCGAGCTGCGCGTCTACAACTCTGAAGAAGTGGAGAAACTCGCGAACAATGAGCGTTGGAAGCATGCCATCTGCACACTAAAACTTGCAACTGATTTAAATTCGGTGGTATGGAAGTCCCTCACCAAATTAATTGATGATAGTAAGGCTGAACTAAAAAATATTCAGCCCATTTTATACCCTGCAAATGAAAATAATTTCTAAGATAAATTTTGTAAATTAAATTTTGTAAATCTTAGAAATTATTTTCATAAATAAATTCAAAAAATATTTCATCTGCAACATATTGTATATAATAAGTATGACAATTAAATTACTATCTTTATGTTTGTGCCTGTAAATATTTTTTAACGTGTTTTTTTTACAGAAATTACAAAGCCTAAACCATACAAAGCCTAGACCATACAAAGCCTAGATCATACAAAGCCTAGACCATACAAAACCTAGACCATACAAAGCCTAGACCATATGAAACTAGAAATATAAAAACTAGAACCATATGAAACTAGAACCATATAAAATTAAATTAACGTGTTTTTTTTACAGAAATTACAAAGCCTAAACCATACAAAGCCTAGACCATACAAAGCCTAGATCATACAAAGCCTAGACCATACAAAGCCTAGACCATATGAAACTAGAAACATAAAAACTAGAACCATATGAAACTAGAACCATATAAAATTAAATAAAAATGTCTAAATGTTCATATCGAAAGATTTGAAGTTGGGATATTAATAACGTGATACTTACAGCCCTTATACTCTTACTAAGTCTGCACATTGTCTGAAAATAACTAGATTACTTTATTTTAATACAGTCATCTCATAACTATCCAAAATTTAAAATCTAGAACTGAGAAACTAGAACCATACAAACTAGATACTTGACATGTTTGAATGTTGATATCGAAACATCGCATTACTTCCATTCTATTAATAACTGTTTACTGTTTATTAGCCAATAGCTTGATTTATTATTTAGCTGTATTTCCTTACCGATTTTTTATACGCAGAATATTAAAACCAGAACTGAGAAACTAGATACTAAATAGATAAACAAGATAAGCAATTCTATGAAATTGAAAATGTTTTTCTGCAAAGAGTGTAACCTTTATGTTAAAACATCTATATCGTCACATAACAGAACAAATACTCATAAATCTAATAGTTTATTTCAATCTAGATATGAGAATGTGCAAATTATAAAAACGGCTTTTAGAAACAGAATAATCAGTTACAAAGTAAATCCGACCTCTACAACTTTAGTTCCAGAGAGTTTTTTTTCACAAATATTTAAAACCACACGCGAGATCATAAATATATCTCTAAAGAAACACACTGCCATTAAAGTAAATTTCGAGTTATTTGTTTCGTATATTTTACCAAAAAATTTTGAAAAGTCTATTAAATCTTTCAGTACTAAATATGGTATTATAGTCCAAAGTACTGATATTGATAATTTTTTATTACAATGTGCTCAAAAGTTAACTTGCAAATGCGCAGAATTCGAACAGTCAGAATCTGGTTGGACAATTGATTCTATCAGTCATTTGGAGATAAATATTAATAAATATAATCCTCTGAAAGGTGGATCATATTTGGCATTACCATCACATATAAGAAATACAAAATCATGTCTAAATATTCATAATTTCGATGATTGTTGCTTTTTATGGTGCATTGCTGCTAAAATGTATCCTACAAAACTTAATTCCAATAGAGTTTCATCATATCCTCATTATTCATTGCTTTTTGACATAAGAAATATGACATTTCCTCCGGGAATTGAAGATATTAAAACCTTTGAGAAGAACAATCCAACTATTAGTGTAAATGTTTATGGGTTAGAAGCCAATAATACAGTTACAGGTCCTTTGTATGTGACTTTAGCTCGAAAACTTACCCATGTTAATTTATTATATATTACTAAAAATGACAAAGCCCATTACTGTTTGATTAAAGACTTTGGCCGACTTGTGCGAAGGCAATTAACAAAACACAAGTCTAAAATATTTTTATGTGATGAATGTTTTTTATATTTCGCAAATGAACAAAAACTACACAATCACGATTGTGCTAAAAGACAAACTGTACTTCCAGAAGATGGTAGTAAGTTGCATTTTTCAAACTATGAGAGAACTCAAAGAATTCCTATCGTGATATATGGCGATTTTGAGAGCTTGCTTTGTAAATATTCAAACGAAAATAAATCTCTTTATACTGAAGATATACAAACACATGAACCATCTTGTTTCGCTTATTACATATGTTGCCATTCTAAACCTGAGCTTAATGACTTTGTAAGCTATCGCGGACCAAACTGTGGTAAAAAATTTGTTGAAAGCATTACGCGAGATGTAAAAAGATTGCACGGTATTTTAAATACAAATAATCCAATGTTTCCTCTTACTACCGAAGAGTTGACTTCATATAATGAAGCAAAAATTTGCTGCATCTGTAAAACAATGTTTAAAAAATATGATATAATAGTAAAGGATCATGACCATTTTACAGGTAAATACCGAGGCCCTGCTCACAACACTTGTAACATAAATGCAAAAAAATGTACGTTTATACCGATCATTTTTCATAACTTGAGTGGTTATGATTGCCACTTATTTATTAAAGAATTATCAGAAATTACCGGAAAAACGAGCTTGATACCAAAATCTAAAGAAAAATATATATCATTCACAAAATTTTTACCTATTGATAAAACAAATGCTGCTCAACTGAAGTTTATCGATTCATTTAATTTTTTGAGTTCGGGTTTGGATAAACTGGCAAAGAGTCTTCATCCGAATGATTTTCAGCATATGCGTGTATTTATTAAGGATGAACACTTATTAAATTTGGCCTGTAAAAAGGGTGTCTATTGTTATGATTATATGGATGCATGGGAGAAATATAATGAAACAAAGTTACCAAAACATTCGATTTTTTTTAATAAACTCACAGGTGAAAATATTTCCATTGAGGATTACGAACACGCTTTAAAAATATGGAAAACTTTTGGTATAAAAAACTTAGGAGAGTATACAGATTTATACTTACAATGCGATGTCTTATTACTATGCGACGTTTTTGAAAAGTTCAGAAATATGAGTTTAGACTATTATAATTTAGACCCCTGCTATTATGTATCATCTCCATCTTTAAGTTGGGACGCAATGTTGTTATATACTAAAGTTGAGCTTGATTTGATTTCTGATGTGGATATGTATCAGATGTTAGAAAAAGGTATTCGAGGTGGTTTAGCCCAGTGTTCATTGAGATATGCTGAAGCAAACAATAAATATTTACCATCCTACAATAAAAATGAGTCAAGTACGTACTTAATTTATTTAGACTGTGTCAACCTTTACGGTTTTGCTATGATGCAAAAAATGCCAATGCGTGACTTTAAATTTTTAAATGAAAATGAAATTAAAAATTTTGATGTAAGGAACATTTCTAAAAAAAGTCAGTGTGGATATATTCTCGAGGTAGATTTATGTTATCCGGATAATATTCATGATGCTCATTCAGACCTACCATTTGCTGCGGAAAAATATTCTCCTGCTCAAAATCAAAGCAAAAAATTGGTGGCAAATTTATATAATAAACATCGTTTTGTTATTCATTATATGCACTTGCAAGAATGCTTAAAGAATGGTTTATTGCTTTTAAAAATATACAGAGTGCTATCTTTTTATCAGGACAACTTTTTAGAGCCTTATATTTTTTTAAACACAAGTCTCAGACAAAATGCCAAGTCTGATTTTGAGAAAGACTTTTTTAAAAAGCAGAATAATTCTATTTTTGGAAAAACGATAGAAAACAAAAGGAAGCAGGTTGACGTAAAACTAGTAAACGTTTGGAGAGATACTACAAATAATACTAATAAATTGAATGGAGCGGAAAAATATATTAGTGCACCACATTTTCACAGTTTATCAATTTTTTCTGAAAACTTAGTAGCTATTCAATTGAAAAAAACAAAAATTGTCTTAGATCGACCAATATATATTGGATTCACGATTCTTGAACTGTCGAAAACGCATTTGTATCATTTTCATTATTCGGTCATAAAAAGAATCTATGGAAATAATGTTCAGTTATGTTATACGGATACTGATAGTTTACTATATCTTGTAAAAACTGATGATTTTTATGAAGATATGAAAGATAACATTCATTATTTTGATACTAGCAATTTTGAAGATGATAATATTTTTAATATGCCGAAAGCTAATATGAAAATACCTGGATATTTTAAAGACGAAATGGGAGGAGAAATCATTTCTAAATTTGTTGGTTTACGCGCAAAATTATATTGTTTACTTTCTGAGAAAAAAACTATCAGTAAAGCAAAGGGTATCACGAAGCCTGTGACAAAAAAATTAAACTTTGAGAAATATAAGAAAGCCTTATTTTGCAATGAAAATATAAGAGATGATATGTTTGTCATACGATCAAAAAATCATCAGGTTTTTACTCAGAAAATTAATAAATTAGTATTAAATAGTGATGATAATAAAAGGCAAATAATGGAAAATGATTTTAAAACTTTGCCTTGGGGGCATTACAGCACGATTCTTTAGTAAAAATATTATGCTAAGTACCTATGTATTTTACAAATTTTTATGTGTCTAATTTTAATATTAGTTTTAATGGTAATTTAGCATTTAATAAATTTGATTAAGTTTACCACAGTGTTTTATTTCAAATAAAATCACAACATATTTTATATTCCCTTTATTAATTCAACCAATTATTTACATTACTTCATAAACTTAGTACTTAACATAAGATTAACGTATTATAAAAACTTACTACTTAATGGAAAATATTCGGACTACAACTTACTTGCATGATATGAAAATATAAAATATACTTTATACTTTAATTAGAACTCATTTATGCTTTTTATTTTTACAATCGCAAAATAACAATAAAATAATATTAAATTTAACTATTCAGGCACACTTAGCTTTTGTATAATCCTATTAATTAAATCTTCTGTAGCATCCATCATATTGTCATAATTATCACTCACTATGTACTGTACACTCAAATTAGTCTTTGCACTGTTCTCCTGTTCTTTACTATCAATTTCAAGTATTTCAATTTTTATAATGTGGCTTCCCTTTGCTTTATTTTTCCGTATAACAAAAGATGAATCTGGAGCTGGTGAAATCACATGATCTATTTTTGGAAGCTTCTTTTTTAAAGACAATTTATTTTTCTTTTTTATGGTTTTCAAACTGGTGTTATTTTCAAGTGTTTCATTATTTTTTTGCTCACGTAAAGCTTTCAATCTATTCTCTTCTTCTCTTTCTAAAATAGCATCCAAGTCTTGAGCTCCATAAAATGGATTATTCATACTTGTGTTTCTTTCGTCATCCGTGAAATAAAAGTCCGACATGATGCTGTAACAAAATACAAAATTTTATAAATATAACAATAAAACAACATTTATAAAAATATCAATAAACAAATTCTAAAATAGAAAAGAATACAGTCAAAATATTATATAAGTAATTTTTTTCACTAACCAGAAGCGAGTGAGTTCCTTGCGTGAGAAGATCTGGGAATGAAAATTGTTTAGTAACAAATCTATGGAGTCAAGTTTTCAAAACAATTGTATATACTTGTATGACATTCGTCCGCATTATGCAATCTCTAGCGACATGTTAGAACCTGTTTAGTATTAAGTTCTTACGAATTTCAATTTCATACTATTATCACAAGGTTTAAATTAAAATGTATACCTACATTTTAATATAATCATCGACAAATAATAGTGCGCTAGACAAGTGCGAAGTGAAACACGAATGTGATACCTACAAGCAATACCTTAAAATTTAAATCAACTAGCAATAATATGAAGTTATTTAATAAGTTGCATTTTTAAAATTATCATCAATCAGTAATATGAAGTTGATAAAACAGGCTGAATCATTAAAAATAAATTATATAGATGTTGAAACACCACCACTATGCTTTAGCCGACATAGTAAACTTCTACCAAACATAATTCGATGCATAATTTGCGGACCCTCCAACTGTGGGAAAACAAATATTATGATAAACTTATTATTGCACGAAAATGGACTTAAATTCCAAAATGTTTATATTTACTCAAAGTCCACTTTTCAATCTAAATATTGTTTCCTACAAAAAGTTTTTCAAAATACTCCAGATGTTAAATTTATTATGTTCAAAAATAGTGAAGAAGTTATTTCGCCAACTGAAGCCTTAAGAAATTCTATTTTCATTTTTGACGACGTGACTTGTGAAAATCAAGTTAATATTCGAAATTATTTTTCGATGGGCAGACACAAACAAATTGATTGCTTTTACTTGACCCAAACATATTCAAAAATTCCTAAGCAATTAATACGTGACAATGTTAACTTTTTAATTATTTTCAAGCAAGATGATATAAACTTAAAACATATATATAAGGAACATGTTAATTCTGATATGAGCTGGCATGTCTTTAAACAATTGTGTGCAAGTATTTGGAAAGATCCGTTTATGTTTTTATCAATCAACAAAGATTGCGAACTAAATAACGGTCGGTACAGAAAAACATTTGACATATTCGTGAAATTCGACTAACAATTTTACAATTATATACCACATACGAGACACAAATTTAGTCAGTCAAATGAGAGCACTGGTAAGAATACCTACCCATATTTAATTTAAAAATGGAAGCCGTTGTAAAGAAACAATTAATTAAATCAATTGAAACCATCAAAAAGAAAGCAAAACAAATGCGTGAAGAAGAAGATGATTTAGAACTAAAAAGGCGCAAACTTTTTAAATCCATAACGGATCCATTAGAATCCATAGTATTGCAAAAAAAAGAAAATAAAAACAATAGTCACCATGATTTACCAGATACATGTTCACCTTCAACTTCTGATAAAATTAAAAACATAGAAAATGATGATAAAAATTATGTAACACCAAAACCAATAACTTCTACCCAAAATTTTGAAGAAATCGAAGAATTCTATACTCCATCTCCAACGCCTGAAAAAAGCAATGAAATCTATAATTTGAATGTACCTTTTGGTGTACGTAATGAAAATAGTAATTTAATGATTGGAAATACAAAAGTAACATTTTCAGATGGTGATGCTCATAGCAAAAATATGATGGCTAAAATAGGAAATAGATCCTATGAAGTAACCCCAGGTTTGGCAGAATTATTATTTCAGAGTAAACCAGATGTAAAGATTGTATCTGATCAAGATAAATTAGTATATAAAGATATTTTATGCAATACTAGTGCACATAGGAGAGATTATAACCCTACGAATCAGATTAAAGGCGATAAAGGGACAAAATATACTAAAATTGTGAAACCTCTCTTTACTGATAGTGAATTAAAAGAAAAAAAACAAGGTGGTTTTATGCCAACTCTTAAAACTTTGAAAAAAAATACAGATTTCATATACTGGGATGATCCGAATGAGTTAGTAGATAGATTGAAAATTTTAATTGCTTCAAAAGATGCTGGCAACACTAGTCATGACAATGAGATTATATCAATAATTGAAGAACTTAAAGAAGCTGGTATAATAAAATAAGTATATAAAAATAAAACCTGGTTACATTTTTGCTTAGTTCTATAAACACTGTTGAACATGAATGTCAACAAGTTTGGTCATCATGTACACAAGAAACTGAAAATGGATAGCTCTGCCTTAGAAAATATCTTTGATGCTCAACATAAAATCATCAAACATGTTGGTACACCCATTGACCCAAACGACTGTGCTACTAAACTATATGTTGACAAATTCTTAGATGGGCTCTATATACGATTAAAAACAGTAGAGGAAACATTGTTGCAGTTAAAATCAGAAATAAATAGTCTAAAAAGGAATATAGAAGGTGTAAGTCGTAAATTCAAAAAATGAGCAAAGATAGTGTAGTAAATGAAATACATAAAAATGTTAGGAAAAATTTTCCTCGAAGACATGTTATACTTAAAGACATTGATGATGTATGGCAGGCCGATTTAGTTGATATGCAATCATTCTCAAAAGATAATTCACAATATAAATATATTTTAACAGTCATCGATGCTTTTTCAAAGTATGCATGGGCATATCCGCTTAAACTTAAAAATAAAGAAACTGTGACTGAAGCATTTAGTAAGTTACTAGAAAAAGGTCGTGTTCCCAAAAATCTACAAACTGATTTAGGAACAGAATTTTATAATAGTTGTTTCAAAAAATTATTACAAAAATACGGTATAAATCATTATTCCACTTATTCCACTAAAAAGGCGTCAATAGTAGAAAGATTTATAAGAACGTTGAAAACTAAAATGTACAAGCAATTTAGCTTGCAAGGGAATTACAAATGGAATGATGGAACCCTCGAGCACATCATGAAAAAATATAACTCCACATTTCACAGAACAATTGGTACAGCTCCAGATAAAGTTAATGAAAAGAATAAACAAAATATACTAAAAAGATACAGACTACTACAATTATCAGCACCATCGCAGAAACGTTCAAAATTCAAAATTGGAGATTATGTAAGAATAAGCAAATACAAAGGAACTTTTGACAAAGGATATACTCCCAACTGGTCAACTGAAATTTTTAATATAGCTCAAGTTCAAAACACTCATCCAATTACTTACCTTCTAAAAGATGCAAGACAGCGACCTATTTTAGGATCATTCTATACTGAAGAATTACAAAAAACAAAACATCCTGATATATATCTTATTGAAAAGGTTTTAAAAACAAAAGGAAATAAATTATATGTCAAATGGTTAGGTCTGCCGCCTAGTGAAAACAGTTGGATAGATAAACTAAATCTTTTATAAACACATTTTATGTTAACAACTTTCAGTCTCTTATTATCTACGATACTGAGCAGAGTTCTCTTTTATTAAAAATGGAGAAACAACCATCCAAGCGTAAAATGACTTTGAGAAGAAAATCTAACAATTTGAAAACAAGTAATTCTGGTGCTGGTTTTAAGAAAAGCTTTAAGGATATTGTATCTCGCGCGAAAAAACATATCCATAAATTGAAACCTAAATGCAAAAAAGCTGCAATCGAATTAGCTCTTGCTGCTGCTAAGGAATTAGCAGCGACATCTTCAGTTAATGTACCGCGTATAATACCCATACCAAAGACAGGTGGGGTTTTGCCACTAGTCCCCATATTTGCAGGATTGTCTGCCGCGGGCAGCTTAGCGGGTGGTACTGCTAGTATAGTGAAAGCAGTCAATGCTATTAATTTAATGAAAAAAAAATTTCAAGAACTAAAGAGACATAACGAGAAGATGGAAACATTGTGTATCGGAAAAGGATTATTTATAAAGCCCTATGGTAATGGTTTGGGAATATACACAGCAAAGGAAAAAAACTGATTCGGCGGCTACCTAATCGTGCTCTAAGTAACTTGGATATTCTAAAAATTTCAAAAAATATTCCTTATTTCAGAGGTGTATTTATGAGAAATGAACTTCCAAAATATCCTTTTAAAAAAGAGTGTGGTATCATCAACTTAGATAGCTCTCAAAATCCTGGAACTCATTGGGTAGCCTATGCAAAAATAAATAATTACATTGAATACTTTGATAGTTATGGTAATTTGAAACCGCCTAAAGAATTTGTAAAATATGTGGGAGCGAATATTAATTATAATTATGACAATTATCAAGGATCTAATTCTTATAACTGTGGCCATCTATGTATCAAATTTCTTATTAATTTTTGGAATAAAAATTGAAAATAAATAGATGATACAAAAATATGTAAGCTCATTTAACCATCATGTCTATTACACTCACGATCGTGGGTGAAAAATCTATTCTAGAATCATTTTACGCCCCTCCTCTTATTTTGGAAGACGAATATGAGTGTGGCTTAGTATATTTTTCTGCATTTAATTCAATTCCAAATGTAGACTATAATAATAATGTGTTTGAATATGGAGAAGAGAAAAAAAGAATTCTTATTCAACCAGGTGCTTACGATTTACAAGATTTGTATGAATACCTAAAAGAAAGAGTTGAAAATTGTGAATTACAAATAAAATCTAACATCAATACAATGACATGCTCTTTGTACTGTACTGAAACTATAAACTTTAATTCAGAAAATAGTATTGGACCTATGCTAGGTTTTTCTAACGAAAAACTAAAAGCAAATAAATGGCATGAATCTACAGAATCCGTTAACATTCTACCACTGTCTGTCATAAGGATCGAATGTGATCTTGTACAGAGTTCGTACACTAACGGTTCTCCTTCACATATTATTTATGAGTTTGTGCCAAACATTCCTCCAGGTCATAGATTTATAGAATCTCCAAGTAATGTGATATATTTTCCGGTCAAAAGAAAGATAATTTCATCAATAACAATAAAAATTTTGGATTTGGAAGGCAATAATATAAATTTTAAGGGCGAAACTATTGTTTTGTGTCTTCATTTGAAAAAGTCAAAATGATCGTATTTAACAAAAGTAATTATTATAAAGAGTATAACCCAACTATTAAGAAAGTTATTACCAAGGAAAGTGTAAAACAAAGAAGACGTGTTAGAGTATATAAAAAAATTCATCAGAGTAATAAACAATTTCTTAAAGCCCTCGGCTTCAAAGTATGAGCCTCCTTCAGATCAACGAATTACCTGAATTCGATAACTCTATCGAGAGTTATGAGGTTCATACATATAATCCATACAATAACAGTTTCAATGAAAATGATGAAATTCGGATACCTATTCACCAGCAAGATATTTACGTGTTACCATCAGCCAGTTCCATTTACATTGAAGGAAAAGTTTCGGTGACTCATAAAGATCAAGCTGGCAAAGTTCAAAAGAAAAGTGTTGACTTCAGTAATAATGCAATTGCATTTCTTTTTCAAGATATCCGATACGAAATGAATGGTGTTGAAATCGATCGTATTAGAAATGCTGGAATAACTACAACCATAAAATCTTTCATTTCAATGAATAGCGGTGACAGTAAAGCGGCTGCTGCTTGGGGTTGGAATATAGACGGATTTAAAAATCAAAATGGAAATTTTAATGCTTTGATACCCTTAAATAAGATTTTAGGTTTTGCTGAAGACTACAATAAAATAATAATAAACTGTAAACATGAACTCATACTTAACAGAGGTAGTACTAACATAAATAGTGTTGTCATGGGTAGCGATGATATTGTAGACATTGATATACAGAGAATCCAATGGCGAGTACCACATATTAAAGTATCAGATCAGCAAAGATTAATACTTTTAAGGAAATTAGAAAAAGATAATCCCGTACAAATAGCATTTAGAAATTGGGATTTGTATGAATATCCATTATTGCCAAAAACTACCAAACATTCATGGGCGTTAAAGACTGCTTCTCAATTAGAAAAACCTCGATATGTTATATTTGGTTTGCAAACTAATAGAAAAAATGTTAAAAACAGAGACAGCACAATATTCGATCATTGTACATTAACCAATGTCACATTATTCCTGAATTCCCACTATTATCCGTATGATGCTTTAAATCTCAAGTTTGAGGAAAATAAATACAGTATATTATACGACATGTACACCAAGTTTCGTCAGTCGTTTTACAACCTTCCTATTGATCCACTGCTTGATCTTCATACATTTAAAGAAATAGCGCCTTTATTTGTCATAGATTGTTCCAGACAAAATGAAAATTTAAAAACTGGTCCAGTTGATGTTCGTCTGGAAATAGAAACGTCTCAGGAAATTCCAAGCAATACCAGCGCTTACTGTTTAATCATAAACGATCGTCTTGTGGAGTATAGGCCGCTGAGTAACATTGTTCGAAAACTATCATGAAAATTATTGTGGACGTTCAAGGTTTTAAAAATGATCAAAATTACTTTCTGCCTAAAGAGATTGCTATAGTGTATAGTGATCGAGTTCAAGTTTTGTTAATAAAACCACCATATCCCTATGAATGGCTAACAGACACAGAAAAGAAACAAGTTAAATGGATTGAAAAGAATAGAAAAATATTATGGAGCGAGGGAATCGTGCCTTACGAGACCTATAAATACCATCTAATAGATATTTTAAAAAATAATGATATTTATTGTAAAGGCCTTGAAAAGCAGTTATGGTTAAAAGATATATTAAGTAATCCTAACGTACATAATTTAGAAGATAAAGGATGTCCTCGTTTATTAACATTGTATGAGTTGTATAATTCACATTCTGACATATATAGTTGTGTTTATCATCCGACCATCTGTGCGCTGAAAAATGTAACTTGTTTAAAAAAGTGGTGTATGAATAATAAAGTTTTAGATGATTAAATATGCTTGTTTAATTTCCATATACCTGCTTCTTTTATTTAATTTACTGATTATACTCGTATTGAAAACACAATATTTGGTGTAGGTTGTTATAGCCAAATAGTTGTTTTTCATGTTGTAAAAATATTACATTTGAAGAGTAATTTTAAAATTCAAGGTTTCTTAGTACCTATCTAGTTTTATCAACATATTTGCTCGTGCAAATAGAATGAATATTTCGTTCTTAAACCATGTGAATAGTTTGTTCAAAATACGGATAGTTGATTAATTTTTGCTTGGATTTAGCTACACTCCATTTATTTAATGTGTTGTTGAGGACAGTAGTTTAGAATTGGGGAATTCTGTATCAAAATTGGTGGCGATTTTGGATCACGGCGAGCGAAGCGAGCGAGCGTAGCGAGAGTGATCCAAAATCCCCACCAATTTTGATACAGAATCCCCAATTCAACACTACTCTCGGCGGTTGCTCGCCGGTTACAAGGTACAGAACCCTAAAAAAGTCGTCTTGTTTTCTAGATTCTGGCTAGCCGTGCAGGAATTGAAGGCGCTACCCATCCGCCGCGTGGCGACCCGCGCTAAGGAGATATGGAAAGAGTTCTTGGCTGCTGACGCTCCCTCGCCCATCAATATAGACGCCGCTAGCAGGTTTGTATTCAAAGTCAAAGTCTAAGTCAAACTCATTGTTTTATTACTTTACAATCTTTATATTATAGGTATAGCGAATCTCTACATTTATACTGACTGACTGACAGATCTATCGATGCACAGAATAAATAAATAAATAAATAAATAAATAAACAGCTCAAACTACTAGACGAATTGGGCTGAAATATGGCATGCAGATAGCTATTATGAAGTGGGCATCCGCTAAGAAAGGATTTAATCACAAACTCACGGTTTTCGGATTCCTTCCTTTACTTCACATTTCACACTTAATAATATTATAAAGGCGAAAGTTTGTGTGTATGTGTGTGTATGTTTGTTACTCCTTCACGCAAAAACTACTGGATGGATTTGGCTGAAATTTGAAATGGAGATAGATAATATCCTGGATTAGCACATAGGCTACTTTTTATCCCGGAAAATCAAAGAGTTCCCACGGGATTTCGAATAACCTAAATCCACGCGGGCGAAGTCGCGTGCATCGGCTAGTATGCTATAAGACCTAACTCCTGCCTTTCTTTCTTGTTTTCTTGACAGACACGACGGACAGACGGACTGACAGACAACCAAGTAAGTCCTATAAGGGTTCCTTTGTTCCTTTTGAGGTACGGACGCCTAAAAATCCGAAAACCGTTAATTTGTAGTTACATCACAATAAAAATTAAAAGTACTTTTACGATGGTACGGGACTTTTCGTGTGCGAGTCCGACTCGCACTTGACAGTTTTTTTAATCTTTGAGATTTTTTTTTTTTTTTGTTTCAGGGAGTTAACTCGAGTGAAGGTGGAATCTGGGACGGCCGACAGATATTGTTTTGATCAAGCGCAGGTACATATCTGTTTTTTAGGGTTCCGTACCCAAATGTTAAAAACGGAACCCTATTAATGTCACTCTGTCAGTCTGTCCGCGTGTCACAGGTCTCTAGCTCGTAGACTAAATGAGTTACAAAGCTGAAATTTTGGTTTTTGGTGTAGAACGTCTACGCAAAATCAAATATTGAATTAGGAATTCAATTAAATTATTCACTCAATTGAATAGAATTGGAAATCACGTCATATATTGCCAGACCCTTAGTGTCGTGGCAACCTCCTACCAGACGCCCTTAAAGTTGTAAGGCAGGAGTTTCTAATAATATTCCGAAGAAAATTGAAAAAATTACACTTTATACTTTGACGTAAGATTTTTTACACCTTTATCACCTGTTATCTCCCAAAGCCACCATGATCCAAACTTCATAGTCGCTGATCGTTCCTCCCTGTGTTGGGGACAATACGCAGAGAAATTTTCAGCTTTCATAAAGTAACAAAGGTCTGGCTTTTAGTCCAATCACACTATCACACTATGATATTATAAAGCCGAAAGTTGTGAGGAGTGTGTATGTTTGTTACTCTTTCACGCAAAAACTACTGGACGGATTAGGCTGAAAAGAATGGAAATAAATTATATCCTGGATACATATGCTGCTTTTCATCCCGGAAAATCATAAAGTTCCCACGGGATTTTAAACAACCTATATCCACGCGAGCGAAGTCGCGGGCATCAGCTAGTAAATAAATAAAATGATAATTTCAGGCGCACGTATACCATCTGATGAAGTCTGACAGCTACTCAAGATACCTACGCTCCGAAATGTATAAGGATTATTTGAACGGATCCAAGAAGAAGGTGAGTCTAATCCATAAATAAATCGGTTAAAAGCATAAATTTAGAGCGAAGCGAAAAATCTTAGGTCTATGGTTAAAAGTGACTTCTCACGCGCCATTTTAACTTCGTGTGTCAAATGTCATGTCAAAAGTGCGATTTTAGCCCTTATTTGAAAAGTAAACCGTACTTTTGGCATGACAGTTGTCCCATAGAGTTACAAGTGTGAATTAAAAATTTATAACGCCCCCGACAAGTGAAGGTTACAGTAAGTAGAAAAGAGCTGATAACTTTCAAACGGCTGAACCGATTTTCTTGCATTATAGCTAAGAACACTTTTGATCAAGCCATCTTTCAAACAAAAAAAAACTAAATTAAAATCGTTTTATTAGTTTAGGAGCTACGATGCCACAGACAGATACACACGTCAAACTTATAACACCCCTCTTTTTGGGTCGGGGGTTAAAAATGGTGCGTGAGAAGTCATTTTGTACCGATTATACAGCTTATAACCGGAACGCTAGCCAAACTTAGCGTTATTATTATACTACCTTAACACAGTCCAATGCCAATAACCATTTACCTTATCTTGTAGTTTTAGTTATTTGGTATTTTTCAAACCCGCATTGTATAGCGTGCAAAACTCGGGACAATGCCCCACCTACGACGCGGCATTGACTTCGAGTGACCTATTTTTAACTCTAAATTGAAATATGTTCCAAATCTCATTAAAGATTATTTTTCTTTACAGACTTCAGTTAAAGGGATTCGATCCATCGTATCTTTCACTGGCAGGAAAGAAACAACTTCTAATTAATAAACGGACAGACATACATAATTCTATATAACGAGTGACTAATATGCGCTATAGAATAATAGAAGAAAGAAAGAGAAAGAAAAGAAAGGCAAGAGAAGAAAAAGAAGAAAAAAGAGACATTTTAATTTAATAGAAGAAAGAAAAGAGAGTAAAGAATTGACAAGAGTGAGTATTGTTATAAGATCTCTTTTTGAAAACCCTAGTTGTATTGAAAATTGAATTGAATAGTTTTTTTAGTAACACAAGAAATTTACCTGAAAATAATTTAAAAGTAAGAACTTATTTTTTATTTTTTTCCATTTTCTTCAAAAAAAAAATCCTTTCGAGATTTGCTTAGTTAAAAAAACACGTCTTAAAAAATAATGACGGCCAATTCTTTTTTAAACAGAACTTTTAAAATTTTATTTTTGTAATAATTATTGATTTATGTATTTTTAACCGACTTCAAAAAAAGAGGAGGTTCTCAATTCGTCTGAATTTTTTATTAGATAGTATTTAACCATTTTCGAATCGATATATTAGAGTAAATTCGAAAAAAATACTAATTTTAAAGAATTTGGTCTGAAAAAAGATATTTCGTCGATTGAATCGATATTTTTTGTTGTCTTTAAATTAGTAAAAAATAATATTAGATAATAGTTTTGAAAAAAAATATCTAAAACAGTATTATTAAAATACTGTGTGTGGCATGATAAATTCCTAAATAATTAAAAGTTAAAAAAATCTTTTTTCAAAATATTTTTTATCATCTACTAGAAACTTAGTCAAATTGCATTTATATTATATCTACTTATTTTATCGTATTATCTTAAACAATATCAAATTAATGGAAGACTTTAAAAAACGCACATTTTTTGTTTTTTTTTCGATTGAACCAAATCACTGATATATTTTTTATAATATTTCTACTTTATGTATGAACATAGTGCATACCTATTTCTTCATATGGATTAGTACTATGCCTTTTAAATGTAAAACTTCGTAACATATTAAGGTATAGTCCGTTCAAAATGATTTTTGACCGCCATTTTAACTCTATGGGTCAACTCATGTCAAAAGTACGGTTCACCATTAACAGGGCTCTCTCCGTCACTTACTCCATACAATCGTAGTTCCAATTTCATTTGAATATTAAGCAACCAAAGTCCACGAAATTTTGCAGACATATTCTAGAAACTAATTAATATCTGTGCCTGTGGTGTTTTAGATTTTTCTAAAAATATGTAGTTTTAAAATTACTGGGGCTCAAAGATTTGTATGTGAATTTTTAAGACCGTAACTTTGAAACCGAATATTTTAACAGAAATCTGGAAAACCATAGGCATAGATATGTTTCTAGAATATGTCTGTAAAATTTCATGGATTGGTTGCTTAATATTCAAATGACATTGGAACTATGTTTGTATGGAGCGAGTGACGGAGAGACCCCTCTTAAAATAATGACTGAAACCGTACATTTGACATGATATCTGACTCATAAAGTTAAAATGGCGTGTGAAAACTCATTTTTTACGCATTATAACAAACTTTTACCGTTTAAGGCTGGTTTACACCAGCCGCTCGATTACAGTAAAATTACAGCTATAATGTGACAATTGAAAGCATCTCTGATTGGTTGATGCTTGCTCGCTATTGGCTACAATGCATTGTTGCAACAAGAATACCTAAATTCAGCCAATAACAACAATGTTTTGATGCAAGTTTTCCGGAATCGACTTACATGCGAAAAATAAACAATTTCAAATATGTTGAAGCTTTTTTATATTTGAAACACATAGTAAGAATCATTACCTCTGTCATAATACCCTTTACCAATGAGAGCCTGGTTCACGTTGGCCATATGCACTCGGCCAATGCATTCGGCGAAACATAAAATGCCCTCTTCACCAGATCTGTTCCAATCCTGGCCGGCTCGCTGGCTTTTGTGGGTTTTCATAGATCTTGGCGCAATTTGTACATTGTGTTTAGTTATTATCAAGCATTCGCCGCATGTATTGGCCACTAGGCGTATCTGTAAGAGAGCCAATAAGAATATTGGCATCAAAAAAACTTACCGAAATCCCTGTTATATAATTATTTCTAATTTAGCGTGTTAATGTTCACAAGAATGCCAAAGTTTATTTTTCTCTATAAATTAACAAGACTGTCCAAGATATACTGCCTTTAAGTCAAAGTTTTGTTTTAAGTCAAAGGGGTACAGTTGATTTTTTTTCGAAGAGGTAAAGTGAATTCAAACAGTTCGAAGTATCCTAACTTTTCCTTCACCTTTCCATCATCGCACTGCAAGGCATCGTCAAGGTCTGCATCCATACGTAGTTGAAATTCCTCGAATACGTACGAAGCGATTTGCTTCCTTTTTTCTAATCCGAACCGCCAGGAT
This sequence comes from Maniola jurtina, assembly GCF_905333055.1. NCBI lineage: Eukaryota > Metazoa > Arthropoda > Insecta > Lepidoptera > Nymphalidae > Maniola > Maniola jurtina. The sequence continues at coordinate 4,386,397 of NC_060056.1, forward strand.
GTGGAACGCCCTTCCGGCATCAGTTTTCCCTTCCACCTATAATATGGGTACCTTAAAGTCAAGAGTGAATAGGCAACTTCTAGGCAAGCGCGCTCCATCTTAGGCTGCGTCATCACTTGCTAGCGAGTCTGATTGCAGCCAAGCGCTAGTCTATATAATTAAAAAAAAAAAACTTGTATCGGGATACCTTTTTCATCCAATGGCTTTGAGATCTCATCTGATTGGGAGTGATGATGTAGTGAAAAAAGATAGGGATAATATGTCACTTACATTGAACCCATAACCGTAACTGTCGTACCGGAACGCTAAGGCTGACATCTATATAGCTTGACTTAGACTTTGACTTAGCTCAGGCTGCAGACACTGTTAAAACGAGATAGCGTTATACCACTGGCATAAATCTGTCTCGTTTTAAGTGCAACTTAAGTCTAAGCAAAATCAAAGTGCACTCTATAGATTTCAACCTAATTCCAATACTACCAAGCATCGTCAAGGTCTGCATCCGTACGTAGTCGAAATTCCTCGAATACGTACGAAACGATTTGCTTCCTCTTTCCTAACTCGAACCACTAGGATATGGAACGCCCTTCCGGCATCAGTTTTCCCTTCCACCTATAATATGGGTACCTTCAAGTCAAGAGTGCATAGGCAACTCCTAGGCAAGCGCGCTCCATCTTAGGCTGCACCATCACTTGCTAGCAGGTCTGATTGCAGCCAAGCGCTAGTCCATATAATTAAAAAAAAAAAAAAAAATCGCTTGGTAGATCGTTGTTACGGATTTGATAATCAGTTGAAAAAAACATACAACTTAGTACATAATACCCAACGCATTCGCCGAATATGTACAAAGCCACATGGCGTAGGTTAGCCCTGTGTGAAGCTTTTGAGGACTTTCATACAAATATTGAAGGATCTTGGCGCAATACGCAAACGTTTATACATTGATCGATATTCGCCGAAAGTATTGGGCTATCGTGTACTGGTGGCATAACATTTTTTTGATTTTGAAAACTTTCAATTCACTTTACCTATTTAAAAATTGCCAAAAGGTCATTTTCTTTTATGGAAAAAAATGTAAATATTTTGTAAAAAATTTAGTATTTAGACAATACTTTTCCTTCAATAAATTGGGTATTTAGGTTAATAGAAAAGAAAATCCTAGGCATTATATTCAGTAGAAAAATTTTGAAATCTTTTTTTGGAAAATATTTTTTTTTAAATTATTTTTCGATAAAAAATTATGTTGGTGTTTCCAATTACATTCTTCATATTTCTAATTGAAATAATCATTATATTCTATCTTAATACTTTTTTAGTTTTAAGTATTTTTTTTGATATTTGAAAAAAAAATACGCTTAATTGGAAGAGAAAGGGAAATATTAGTCATGATAAAACTATTGATATAGGAGTACAAGTCTACCATTTTTATAGGTCGCATTGGTAAAATTTGTTTGCGCAAAAAAGCGTAACCGCCAACTAAAACTGAATGTACACCAATGAAATACATACCTTATTGCTTGACGTTAAGATTCTAAACACAAGAACAACAGAGACTCGTGCTATCTCGCTCATAATTCGCGCGTACAAAACATGGCGCGTAGGCAACAACCAATAGCAGACGGACGCGCGCTATGATTGGCTGAGATATTTACGCGCCATTTAAAAATAAGGTTTCTGCGCAAATACATCGACATCACTTATAAAACTGGTAGTACTGTATCTATAATATAAATACTATCTATTTTTCCCTTAACTTAAAAGGTAAATGTCGCTTCTCACAAAAACGCCTAAGCGACATTACACGGCGCTTAACACGTTCTTACTGAAAAGTAAAATGGATCCGTGATATAAATGAAATGCAAAACTTTAGCACTCTAAACGTCTGAAGCGCCAGGTAATGCGTGTCGCTTACGCGTTTGTTACAAGAATTTTTCTGCGATTTATTTACCTTTTATATCAATGAGGAAAAATGGAATTAATAATATTGGACCCCAAAAAAACCTACATCCTGTAGTTGCAATTAGGAATTGAATTTCAATATATTTATGTCTAGTATAAATAATAACTAATAACTATTATATATCAAATTATTTAGGTTAGTATATCTGTAAAAACGATATGTTAAACATATTAACTAATGGTGTTTTCAATACATTTGCTCTTATTACGTCATCGTCTTTGTTAAATTGCGATAAAAAGTCACACAGTGACTCTCTTGAGACAACGTTAATATTTTATTAACACACAAGTGCGGTAATGTAACCTTATTCAAATGCTTCAGCGATTGCAAAACAAGTAGTCCAATCAGAGGTTGCAATAAGATGATTTGGGCAGATCATAGACTAAGGATTAAATACACAAACCCTTCTGAGATCTGTTTTAGTACAATGCGCAGTCGCACGCTTCGTGTTTAGATTAGACTACTTGTTTTGCGCGCACTAATGTGTTGGCTGCCAAACAGAACAGCTATCTTGTGGCTGCCATTTTTTGTACAGATAATCATCTTGTAAGTTAATAAAGGTGATTATTGATTATATTTTATTAACCGACTTCCAATAAGGAGGTAATTCTCAATTCGGTCGGTTTACAAATGTATTGAAAAATGTTGCATGATTCACGTGTGCATTGAAAATTAAACTCTCGGCGTTAATTAAAACCCTTGCCTGCGGCTCGGGTGTTTGATTTGCGCCTCGACTATAATTTTCTACTTTGCACACTCAACAAATAACGGCTATGTTGCAACTTTGATGACGCGTACTGTATTGTATGTTTGTAATATGTTATTCCATATAACTTAAACTAGTCTAGATATTCTTCCATCCTAGTCTGTAAGTAAAACTTTACCACCTTTATCTCTAAAGCCTATCGCAGACAACCGATATAATAGTCTGTTTACAAAAAATCAAAAGCTTAATTTGCTATACTCCCCCAAAAAACCGGCCAAGTGCGAATCAGACTCGCGCACTGAGGGTTCCGTACTTGGGTATTTTTTCCAACATTTTGCACGATAAATCAAATACATAAAAATAAATAAAAACCTGTTCTAGGATGTACAGGTAAATCCCTTTCATATTATGGTATAGTAATCTTATTTTGAAAATTGAAACACTTTTTTTTTAATGATGTAACCACAAAATCGCGGTTTTCAGATTTATTCCTGTACTTGTGCTATAAGATCTACCTACCTATCAAATTTCATGATTTTAATTCAACGGGAAGTACCCTATAGGTTTCTTGACAGACAGACAGACAACAAAGTGATCCTATAAGGGTTCCGTTTTTCCTTTTGAGGTACGGAACCCTAAAAAGGCAAATCTGTATGGTACAATCAGCAGTATGCGACATGCACCACCCGCCCTCCCACTGCTAAGTATGCAAGAAAAGTTAGCCACCAAGCAAGTCCCAAGTACCACCACGCATTACCATACAATTCCACCAGAACACACTCGATGCACGTTTCGCCCCGTTTTCGGAACATCCTTTAATTTCGATTAAATCCTTGCGACTTGGTACTATCCAACACTGCTTCTTTCAGCAAAGGTTGCCTGGTAGAGATTGCTCTAAGCAATAAGGCCGCCTTTGCACACAATTGTTTTTTCTGTTTTCTTCTTTCTGTGTTGTGTTCCTTTGCATGTGTTTTTTTGTGCAATAAAGACTTCTATCTATCTATCCTTAGGAGATGTAGACCTCACAATACACAATTGCAAAGTAATAGTCAGTCTAACAAAAGTCGACGAAAATTTGACATTTACTACTTCAATAAACGTCCCACAAAAATCGGACACCAAATGTAAAATCGGCGTTTTTGAATGAAACTCGGTTGTCTGCGTTATATTTTAAAACCTTCTATAAACCTCCTGTAAATTGTCACATTATCAGTCAATCAGCCTGTTTGAGTCCACTGCTGGACATAGGCCTTCCCAAGAGTGCGCCACCACACACGGTCCTCCGCCTTCCTCATCCACCCACTTCCCGCTACCTTCTTAAGGGCGTCAGTCATCCATCCTCATCCATTCCATCCATCCATCCATCCATCCATCCATCAGCCTGTAAGCGTCCACTGCTGGACATAGGCCTTTCCAAGAGCGCGCCACCAAACACGGTCCTCCGCCTTCCTCATCCACCCGCTCCCCGCCACCTTCTTCACGTCATCGGTCTAGCGGGCTGGAGGTCGTCCCACACTGCGCTTACCGGTACGCGGTCTCCACTCCAGAACACGTCTGCCCCAACGGCCGTCGGTTCTGCGACAGACATCCGTTCACTTCCCACTAACTTCTTAAGGTCGTCAGTCCAGCAGGTTGGAGGTCGTTTTACACTGCACTTGCTGGCACATTTAGTTCTATCCCTTGTCTGAATTCAGTGGTTCTGTTTCCTATAGTTTGTCTCGTTCTAACATGTGACATACGTCCTATGTAAGAGTAAGACAAAATAATACACTGGAGGTTTATAGAACGTCTAATATTAAGTTAAATGTAGATATATCTGTAAACCTTGTAATATCTGCTTCAATAGAAGTTTCCATATAGAAGAAAATCGGTCAAGTGCGAATAGGACTCACACACGCAGGGTTCCGTATCATACAAAAAAAAAACACTTTTTTTGTGATGTAAATAAACACAATCCACGTGAACGAAATCGTGGGCGTTAACTAGTACAGAAATTATTTTAAAGCATAAACGTATTGATGTCTCATTAGACACCTGTATAGAGATGATCTCAGGCTTTTGTACCATTTCTATGTCTATTTACAATTCTCTGATCGTTTTGTATCTGGCTAAACTTCTATTGGAAGATATTTTATTTAACCTAATAATCTCAAATGAGTTTTCCGAAAAGGAACTTTAAAAAAAATCCAAAACCAAAAATATACAGAGACTGTTTTTAATTGTTTACAATCTTTTTTTCGTATACTTATTCCTATTTTACTAATTTTTCGATGTTTTTTTTTGGAATTAATATCTCTTAGTATTAATAAGTAAATATAGGTATAGCAATAAATTAAATTAAAGAATAATCATTTTAAACTCAAACTCAATGTTACGTTAAAAATATACAACTATGTAAACAAATGTAGTAAAAGTCGGTCCTGGGAGGGGGGGGGCTGTCTTTTGATGATCACTCAACATGGTTAGTGATCATCAAAAGCGCTCAGAGTCACTCAGCGGGAATCAGAGCTATGCTTGGAGTTTCTCTACGTGATCAAATCAGAGATCCGTAGGAGAACCAGAGTAACCGACCAATATAGGTTGGGGTCCCAAGATGCCAAGAATAGCGACCCTGCCCCGGAAAGCTCTTAAAAAATCGCGTACTCTTCCGCGATCTGTGTTTCCTACCAATTACAATCCGGGTATCTTTAAAACAAGAGTGAATAGGCACCTTCTAGGTAAACGCGTCCCATCTTAGGCCACATCATCACTTTCCATCAGGTGTGATTGTGGTCAAGCGCTTGCCTATAGTGAATTAAAAAAAAAATTGAGTTATTTTAGATCCTATCTTTAATCATTTGTTTACATAGTTGAATTTCTAAATCATCAGAGTTTACGTATACATATTTATTACTGTAATATATAATTATATTAATAATATGCATAATAAAAATATAAATAAATCATCTCTGTATACTGTACACTTTAAAGGCGGTAACATACTAATAACACGCGACCATCTATGCACAGTCTGTACTACCTTTATAAGGTTTTTTTTTTCTAGTTGCATTGGCACAATTCGTTTGCAAAGTCAAACGCAACCTAACGCCATATAAAACCGAATTTACACCAATGAAATACAGACCTTATTGCTTGACGTTAAGATTTCAAACACAAGAACAACAGAGACTCGTGCTATCTCGCTCATAACCACCAATCAATCATATCAACCACCAATAGGGGACGGACGCGCGCTATGATTGGCTGAGATATTTACGCGCCATTCAAAAATAAGATTTCTGCGCAGGTACATCCGCGTAACTTATAAAAGTGTTAGTTACCACATGATATTTCAGTTGCTATAATAATGGTGCTAGGTAAAAAACTGACCTTATACTTGCACAGTGGACGACTTATCAATTTGTATTAGGTAAATGATGTAAAGCGCAATAGCTAGGGTGTGTGGACCGCCGCGTGATTGGTTCGTCAATCATTCTAACTTCCCGCGTTGTAGGAAAGTACATGACCCATGCGCAGATTCCACCCATCTACTGTCTTTTAGGCTTAGAAATATAGAGCGCACTTTGACTTTGCTGACTTAAGACACTGTTAAAACGAGACAGCGCTATACCGCTGGCATAAGTCTGTCTGGTTTTAACTGAAACTTCAGTCTAAGCAAAGTCAAAGTGCAGTCTATAGATTTAAACCTTAGAGTTTTTTCTTACATTTTAGATGTTCTGAAATATAGTATATAGATTTTTTATATGTCGAGACAACATTAAATTTTATAGTTCTTTTTACCTTACGACATTTATAGAATTTAATCAAGTGTTGTAAGTATAATACCGCCCTTATTATATAAGCGTCGATGTCTTTCTCTAAACCAAGTTTAGATTATCTGCGTCTTTCTCTTTTTAAATACCTGTTGCTAAAAAGGACGGAAAATTAATTTTAAACAAAATATAAGCGCTACTCTACAAATGAACACTATGCTCAAGACTGACACCTGAAACCGCGAGGTTTGACAGTTTTAAATAAAATTAAATTTGTCTGCCCATTTTGGCACATTTATTATATTGGCACGAAAAAGATGCGAATACTCTAAAATTTTGTTACCATCAGTTCCAGTATGTATTTATATTAAAAAAAATCTTCTCAAGGTTCATCGCACACTGGCAGAGTAGAGTGGAGCGGAGCTGAAGCGATCGTTATCTTTTTGAGAACGATCCAAACTAAGCTTTATTTATTTTGGCATTTCGGTGACAGCGCCCTTTTAGTCTACTGCGTCTTCTGTTTTCGGTATACCAATTTCAATAACAAAATATATTAACGTCAGTGAAGTTCTAACAGTGTGTAAGGCAAAAAAGTATTTCTTTACATGAAAGTAATAAAACTGTAGGTATAAATTATTCGTTTGCAACCCTTGATGTATAATATTTTTGTGATGATAAATATGATGTATAAGCTATTGCCAAATAAAAGACGTTATGATTCTAATTGGTCGAATGAAATCAGGAAATCTTCATCGAATGGTTAGAGCGTTAAAACTCGCCAAAAGTGAATTATGCACTGTTATAACTTCACTGACGATAACACATTGAATTAATACATTATTATTTATATTTACTAGCATAGGATTATTATTATTTATATTCGGTTATCGGATTTTTGCCTTTACTTTTGCTTTTACTACTACCTGCCAAACACCTGCTAGCCTCCGTACCATATAGGTTTTGATTCCCTTAACTGGTTTGACAGACACGACAGACAGACAATGAAGTGATCCTATAAGGGTATTGAAGATACGGAACCCTAATAAATTATTGAAATAAAGCTTAGTTCAAGTTATTATCAAAAAGACTGCTCCACTCCTTTCAGTCTGTATGCGTCGGCCCTTACTGTATTATACCATAAACCCATTTTATGTCTATTTTATCTGTGGACTAGAACGATTCGCGCGTTTCAAAGAGTTTTTATTCAAAATGGCGGCCGTTCCCGTAATAATTTTTTTAATCTGTACTAATATTACAATACCTATAAAGACGAAAAATTTGTTTGTTTGTAATCGAAATCGAAAAACCCTGAAACTAAATATTTTTTTCACCATTAAAAAGCTACTTTTAACTAAATATTTTACCAGAAGTAACATAAATTTTAGTCTAAGATTTTAATTTAAGTTTGGTTTGCTCGAATTTACTATTTTTTTTTTGTATTGGAAATATTACAGTAAAACTTAAACTTAAAAAAAAACCTTATCTAATTTGTACAAAAATCATGCCCGCGTGGAATGGTGCCAAGAATACTGGCTGCATTTCCGCGCAGGACAGCCAGGCTGATCCGTTGCGCAAAACATGCCAGCCCTTCTCTCACCATAATTAATAATATAAATGAATGTAACAATCCTTTTTTTATGAATATTTAAATTAAAACAATTTTTCCAAAAGTTTAGTTAATATTAAAAATAAGTTCAGTTTAGTATCGACAGAATCGCTGCCATTTTGAATGTGATTTTTCCGTGTTTTTTATCTGTCTGTATATCCTAGAATGTGTTATTATAGTTATATGTGTATAGAAATTAGTTGTACCAAAGGATTTAAAGTACTCAATAAATTATTTTAAACTGTGATTTGTTTTTTACTTACAAAAATACAAGGTGTAACCAGAATGCTGGGACTTCGTCTGTGTTGGTGTTAGCTGGCGCGCGTGTTCTGCCTTTTTGGAGTGTTTTTTTTTTTGTTAAAACTGACTGGGAAGTACTCTAAAGGGGCGCCGCGCGTGTGTCGGCGAGTGCCGGCACAAATGTCCATACTCATAGTTTCCCTAACTTGTTACAAATAACTACAAACTTGACATTGGCTAATCTTTGTACAGCCAGACGAGAGAGAAAAAAAAAACAACCAGAATGCTAGCGAAAACGAAGGCAGGTGATAAGTACTGAAGATTACTGATAAGATATCATTAAAAAATCCTGTATTTTTTGAAAGTTTACTATATATTGAAAATAAAACATCTGACTGACGCTAGAGATCAACGAACGTTCCGTAATTAGGTCACTTGAAGTCCGCACAAAGAATCAGTGCACTCTAAACAAATGTGGTAAAAAATGAACGTAATTTTATTGTTTTGGACTTGGCCACATTTATTAAAAGTGTACTGATTCTTTCACAATCATTGAAAGTGTTGGAGTTTGTGAAAGAGAAGTTCAGCTAACCATAGCGCCTTAAGGTGCACTAGACGGGTCTGCCCGCGAAATTCAAATTTAATTTGGTTTTTCGCAATTTGTAAACTAATACGACAACATAGGCTTATGGCATTCTAGTTGCGACAATGGCAGTATCATTTCCACGTGTTTATATAAAAATGTTTACTTGAAAGGGTCCAGTTTAAGAAATTAGCTCTAGTATCGACTGTAACTCACAAATTAGTCGATTCTAGAGCTAATTTCTTAATCTGGAACTTATCAAGTAAATATTTTTATATAAGCCTGTGGAGATGATACTGCCATTAGCGCTATTAGAATGCCATAAGCCTTCTTTGTGGTATTAGTTTACAAATTGCGAAAACCCAAATTAAATTTGAATTTCGCGGTCAGACCCGTGTAGTGCACCTTAAAATACGCAAGTACCAAGTACGCGACAGATTAAAATGGTAATAGAATAGAATAGAATAGATTTTTATTCAAATAAACTTTTGCAAGTGCTTTTGAATCGTCAAATAATAATTTACCACTGGTTCGGAACGACGAGGAACTCTGCACGGGAATCGAACCCAGGACCTCGTCATCCAGCGTCGGACATGCTAACCACTAGACCAACGGGGCAATTGAATAGATATTATAGGTACAACGCCAATCTGAACTATTTACCTAGTTACCTACCTAATTACGTAAATGCCGTAACATTTGTGCAAATAAGTATTACCAAATAATGTCGCCGGTTCGCCTTAAGCGATAGGTACCTTCCTAAGTATAGACCGCGACAGTTTGAGATGGCAATCGGGGTATGAGGCGGGGGGCCGCCCCGGATACTACCCGCGCTCGCCCGTATAGGGAACGCGCGGGGGCTGTGCGGGTGTGCGGGGCGTTCCCTCCCTGTTTGCAATTGCTTGTATAGTATGGAATATTATTGTAAATTGAACAATTGAAAAGAGCAACCGCCGAGTTTCTTGCCGGTTCTTCTCGGTAGGAACGGCATTCCGAACCAGTGGTAAACTATTTTGACGATTCACAAACACAAAAATAAATTCTACTAGCTGATACCCGCAACTTCGTTCGCGTGGATGTAGGTTTTTTAAAATTCCCGTGGGAACTCTTTGATTTTCCGGGATAAAAAGTAGCCTATGTGCTAATCTAGGGTATAATCTATCTCCATTCTAAATTTTAGCCCAATCCGTCCAGTAGTTTTTGCGTGAAGGAGTAACAAACATACACACACACACACACACAAACTTTCTCCTTTATAATATTAAGTGTGATTCTCTATTCCGGGTCGGTCCAAAAATATATAGGTATTGGGTTTTCTGGTTAGAAATTCTAAGTACTAGCCCGTTTTTGTCTGTCATTTGTATGGGATTACGTAACAGAGAGAGCCGTATCCTAACTTCCTTCCGTGGAAATATAGCTACTTAACTAATAACTTAGCAGTTTAAGTACGTATAGGTAAACTAGTGGGTACATAAATTACAATTATTATCATACTAGAGGATGCCCGCGACTTCGTCCGCGTGGATTTAGGTTTTAGAGATCCCGTGGGAACTGTTTGATTTTGCGGGATAAAAAGAAGTAGCCTATGTCCTTCCCCGGAATGTATCCTAAGTCTGTACAAAATTTCGTTAAAATCGGTTCAGCGGTTGAGCCGTGAAAGCGTAGCAGACAGACAGACAGAAAGACTTTCGCATTTATAATATTAAGTATTAGAGGTTACCCGCGACTTCGTTCGCGTGAATTTAGGTTTTAAAAGATCCCGTGGGAACTGTTTGATTTTCCGGGATAAAAAGTAGCCTAGGTATGTCCGTCCCCGGGATATAAGCTAACCCTGTACCAAATTTCGTCAGAATCGGTTACACTGTTGGGCCGTGAAAAGGTAGCAAACAGACAGACAGACACACTTTCGCATTTATAATATTAAGTATGGATCACAAGGCGAGCACAGGTACACATTTTTCAAAAGGCACACATTTAAACAGCTGTTATATGAAACAAAGGAGAAAAATAATATACTTAATTAAACATCAAAACTGCGTATTTAATTCAGTGGTAAAAGGACCTGAGTCTGGCCACGTACATAATCGTAATTTAAGTAATAAATGAATTTACATTTATTAATTTTATTCGTGGGATTACTGCACGTAAGTACCTATCTCTTAATTTATTATCACTACCGATATTATTAACTAACTAGCTGATACCCGCGACTTCGTTCGCATGGATGTAGGTTTTTTAAAATTCCCGTGGGAACTCTTTGATTTTCCAGGATAAAAAGTAGCCTATGTGCTAATCCAGGGTATAACCTATCTCCATTCTAAATTTCAGCCCAATCCGTCCAGTAGTTTTTGCGTGAAGGAGTAACAAACATACACACACACACACACACATACAAACTTTCTCCTTTATAATATTAGTGTGATTATTGCACGTAAGTACCTATCTCTTAATTTATTATCACTACCGATATTATAAACTAAAATGTACTGTTTGTTCTTCAATCACACCGCAACAGAGACGGATCTACGTGATTTTTTTGCACGGGTAAGGCTTTTCTGCACTGACTGACTCTTGACTGACTGACTGACACTGTCTGACTGATGCCCGCGACTTCGTCCGCGTGGATTTAGATTTTAATAGATCCCGTGGGAACTGTTTGATTTTCAGGGATAAAAAGTTGCATATTTTGAGTACACGGACGCAAGCTACATCGGTCCCAAATTTCATACAAATCGGTTAAGTGGACGGGTCTTTAGGAATCCCTTGGGAACTCTTTGATTTTCCGGGATAAGAAGTAGCTATGTCCGTCCCCGGGACATAAGCTAACCCTGTACCAAATTTCGTCAGAATCGGTTAAACTGTTGGGCCGTGAAAAGGTAGCAGACAGACAGACAGACAGACAGACACACTTTCGCATTTATAATATTAGTATGGATATTACACATATTTTTGATTTTTAGGTCTACTCGACGTCTGCAGCCCCAGGACCGCGTAAGTAGTCACTATTTATATTTATTAACCTATAATATAAGTACAGCCCCAAGCTTTAACCTTCTTTTCTTACCTTATACCAATCATTAAAAAAATCTGAAAAAGTGATCTTTGATTTTCTGAGATAATTTGTCTATGTCTATTTCCGGGACGCAAGCTGCCTCAGTACCAAATCAATACTAATATTATAAATGCGAAAGTGTGTCTGTCTGTCTGCTACCTTTTCACGACCCAACAGTTTAACCGATTCTGACGAAATTTGGTACAGGGTTAGCTTATATCCCGTGGGAACTCTTAGATTTTACGGGACAAAAAGTAGCCATTGGCCGTCCCGGGATGTAAGTAACTCTGTACCCATCAAGATCAGTTAAACTGTTGGGCAGTGAAAAGATAGCAGACAAACAGACAGACATTCTCATCTATACTAATAAATAAAATTGGAGTGTCTGTCTGTAATTTCGAAATAACTACCGCATATTAAGGTCATATGGTTATTTGAACGATACTATAACTGAATCACACGTTTTTAAAATTTTTGTCTGTCTGTCTGTCTGTCTGTCTGTCTGTTTGAAAAGGCTAATCTTGGGAACGGCTAAACCGATTTTGACGGGATTTTCACAGACAAGTAGAGAATTGACCAGGTAACATAGGCTACTTTTTTAACCGACTTTCAAAAAGGGAGTTGTGTTTTTCTACCTTTGTACACCGAAATCTCCGAGATTTCTGAACCGATTTGCGTCATTTCTTTTTTAATCGATAAAGGAACTTTGCGACATTGTTTCATAAAAAATTTGGAGTCCAACTCCTCAATCCTGATGCTGCAGGGGATCTGACCAATCCACGCGGGCGAAGCTGCGGGCATCAGCTAGTTTATAATATTATTAATATACCTACTTTGTGTGGAAGTAAGAATTAAGGATATTTTTCTCAGATAAACGTGAAAATGGCGAGAAAATCACCAATTACGAAAAGGAACAGAAGCAGTCTGCATACCATTCAAGCTCAAGCCAGCAGCAACAGCAATCCAGTAGCTTTGCAAACAGTTACAGGTAAATTAGCCACTATCGTGGACGTCCACTGCTGGACGTGATGTAGAGGCATGCAGCCTCTTTTAAGACCGGCAGCTGCGAAGAAAGCAACACACTTTGCAGCTGTCACTTAGAGAACACAATTTGAATTCGGAACGATTCAAAATATCTTGCTGGCCTGGACGAACCCCGGGCAGCGCATTCAACGAATTCACTTCACTTCAGATCATCAAGACCGCAACACCTCGGTCTAGCATCAAGCTCCGGCCCTCGTTTTCCTACCACAGTTTTGATTATAACCAAGGCATATATTGTAAATAATAATAATTGTTCATGTAATACAACGTAATAATTGTAGCGGCATTTCATTTATCAGTCATCATACGCTGCATGGCTGCTACAATGGGTCTTTTGTATGGAGTTTACAGTAAAGGAAAAAATCGTTAGGAAACCTCCATAACTGAGAGTTCTTCATCATTTTTAGGGTTCCATACCTCAAAAGGAAAAACGGAACCTTTATAGGATCACTTTGTTGTCTGTCTGTCCGTCTGTCTGTCTGTCCGTCCGTCTGTCCGTCCGTCCGCCGTGTCTGTCAAGAAACCTATAAGGTACTTCCCGTTGACTTACAATCATGAAATTTGGCAGGTAGGTAGGTCTTATAGCACAAGTACAGGAATAAATCTGAAAACCGCGAATTTGTGGTCACATCATTTAAAAAAAAGTAAAAATTTGTATCATACAGATTATAGCAAATTAAGCTTTTGGTTCCTTGTATATCATAATGCCTACTTCTAAACAACATGGATTTTTAAGTCTTCACTTTAAATAAGTAAAACAGAAGTAGGTATAATTTCTTTATATATCAACGTATCTGCCTATTTTTTATATATGAATATAATATATTATGTAATTTTGATATCATTACAAATTCCCCTCTATCCAGTGCAAAAGAAGATAGCAATAGCAATACACTGAAAACAGAAGGAGACGGAACATCTTATGAAAGAGAAGCATCAGCATATTCTCAGAACTCTCGCAAGGAAGAAGGGAAATACAAAAATACTTATTATGAAGAAGAAAGAGAAGAATGGACTTCTGAGGAAAGTGATGAAGAAAATGGAGAAGAAAGCGATGAAAGCGATGAAAGCCAAGAAGATGGAGAAATAGAACGGAGAAAAAAAGATAATTCGCTTGTAATGTATCGTAAGTTTCTTTTACCTTTACCTTACTTCATACTATTATTATAAATGGTAATATAATTGGTATAGTAATAATTGGTTTGTCGGTTTGTCCTTAAAAAAAATGATTTAGATAATTTCAAAAAAAACCGGTCAAGTGCGAGTCAGACTCGCGCACTGAGGGTTCCGTACTCGGGTATTTTTTCCAACATTTTGCACGAAAAATCAAAAACTATTAGGTATGCATAAAAATAAATAAAAATCTGTTTTAGAACGTACAGGTAAAGCCCTTTAATATGATACCCCACTTGGTATAGTTATCTTACTTTGAAAATTGTAACACATTTTTTTTTTTAAATGATGTAACCACAAATTCGCGGTTTTCAGATTTCCTACCTAGGTACTTGCCAAATTTCATGATTCTAGGACAACGGGAAGTACCCTATAGGTTTCTTGACAGACAGACGGACAGACAGACGAACGGACGGACGGACAGACAGACAGACAGAACACAAAGTGATCCTATAAGGGTTCCCTTTTTCCTTTTGAAGTACGGAACCCTAAAAATGATTAAGATTTTCTAATAAGTAGGTACTAACTACTTACTACATTGTTTTTAATTTTGCTTTCAGCCCAGGAATTTGGTCCAATATCATCGACGATGCAAGAAGTTCTCAATATGACAGGTAATTATAATAAAACTAGCCGATGCCCGCGACTTCGCCCGCGTGGATTCAGGTTTTTCGAAATCCCGTGGGAACTCTTTGATTTTCCGGGATAAAAAGTAGCCTATGTGTTAATCCAGAATATTATCTATCTCCATTCCAAATTTCAGCAAAATCCGTCCAGTAGTTTTTGCGTGAAGGAGTAACAAACATACACACACACACATACAAACTTTCGCCTTTATAATATTACTAGAGGATCATCATCATCAACCCATTACCGGCCAACTACTGAGCACGATCTCTCAGAATGAGAAAGCTTTAAGCCATAAGCCACCACGCTGACCAAGTGCAGATTGGCACACTTCACACACCTTTGAGAACACTGAAGAAATCTCAGACAAGCAGGTTTCCTCACAATAGAATAGAATAGAATAGATTTTTATTCAAATAGACTTTTACAAGTGCTTTTGAATCATCAAATAATTTATCACCCATCCATCCATCCATCAGCCTGCATGCGTCCACTGCTGGACATAGGCCTTTCCAAGAGCGCGCCACCAAACACGGTCCTCCGCCTTCCTCATCCACCCGCTCCCCGCCACCTTCTTCAGGTCATCGGTCCAGCGGGCTGGAGGTCGTCCCACACTGCGCTTACCGGTACGCGGTCTCCACTCCAGAACACGTCTGCCCCAACGGCCGTCGGTTCTGCGACAGACCTGACCTGCCCATTGCCACTTCATCTTGCTAATCCTTTGAGCTATGTCGGTCGCTTTTGTTCTCCTGCTAATTTCCTCGTTCCGGATTTTATCCCTGAGAGTAATACCCAACATAGCTCGCTCCATAGCGTGCGAGCGACTTTTAGTTTGTGGACGAGGCCAACTGTCAGTGTCCACGTTTCTGCTCCATACGTCGTCACAGATAGGACACACTCATTGAAGACCTTAGTTTTAAGACTTTGCGGTATCGACGATTCGAAGACCTGACGTAGCTTTGAAATAATCTACCACTGGTTCGGAATTCCCTTCCTACCGAGAAGAACCAGCAAGAAACTCGGCGGTTGCTCTTTTCAATGTTTTTTCTTTGACATTTAGGTAATTATACTACGCCTGTAACTTTTCGGAGTTGTGTGCGTTTCACTCTTGACTTTAAGGTTCCCATATTAAAAGTGGAAGGGGAAACTGATGCCGGAAGGGCGGTCCGTATCCTAGCGGTTCGGATTAGAAACGAGGAAGCAAATCGCTTCGTACGTGTCCGAGGAATTTCAACTACGTAGGGATGCAGGCCTTGACGATGCCTTGTAGTACGATGGTAGAAAGGTGAAGGAGGAACCAGATGAAGAGGACACTGCTTGTCTGTTTATTTTTAACCCCCGACCCAAAAAGAGTGGTATTATAAGTTTGACGTGTGTATCTGTGTATCTGTCTGTGGCATCGTAGCTCCTAAACTAATGAACCGATTTTAATTTTGTTTTTTTTTTTTGTTTAAAAGGTGGCTTCTTTTGTTTGAAGAGTGTTCTTAGCCATAATCCAAGAAAATCGGTTCAGCCGTTTGAAAGTTATCGGCTCTTTTCTAGTTATTACTGTAACCTTCACCTGTCGAGGGTGTTGTAAATTTTTAATTTACACGTGTTTTAACTTTTTTTTTTCAGATCAAAACGAAATAAGGGAGGTGCTATACCAACTGACTGGATTCGATGGTAGATATGTCTTTGTTTTTAATACGTTTTTTTTTTAACCGACTTCCAAAAAAGGAGGAGGTTCTCAATTCGTCGGAATCTTTTTTTTATTTTTTGTATAAGTATATTTATTAACTGAAAAAATGTACAGAGGGTTTTTCACCACAGTTGGTTTAACTGGGCACTGAGTTAACTATAAAACTAAAGCTATACAATAAAAATTAAAGTAGGTATAGAAACCAAAATGATGACAAATTGGTAAGGCGGTACGTAGTACTTAATCTAGTACGTAGCTCAATATATCAATAACACTTGTACAAATACTTATATGAATATTAATTAGTATATAAAGTACTTTCATAGGTTGAAATACTTACTTTCCTAATTGTTTATATATTAGTTACGCTATTTAAATACCTTCTTGGATGTTATTTTGTCACACCAATTATAACTTACTTATCATATCTATTATTCTCATATACATATTCATTGTTTTACATATACAGTGGACCCTCGGTAATCCGACAAACGTTTTGTAGGACATTGTCGGATTATCGAATTTGTCGGATTATAGAGTACTGCCTAAGACCCCCTATAGTCCGGAATTTTTTAACAAAGAGTACCTTGTAATCCGACAAATTACTAATGCAATGATAAGATTCTATATGTTATACATACTCTGAAGTACAAATCATAGGTACTTCACTATGTATGTCAAAGTAAATTCAATAACAATAGACTTGTCGGATTACAGGGGGTGCCGGATTAGACAGGGGCCGGATTACCGGGGTTCCACTGTACATACGTACACCTATGAATACCTACGTCATCACTACACATATTATACAATATACAGAATGTAACCAGAACGCTAGTCAAACTCAAAGTCAAAATCATTTATTCAAAGTAGGTACAATTGTACTCCTTTTGATGGTCGAAATTGTTTTTGTACGATATAGTGGTGATTGAATTAATTACGTAACTTAAAACTAAAGCTACGAGGGTTCCAAACGCGCCCAAGTCTGAAAAGAGCCCACAACAAACTCAGCCGGGTATTCTTTTTTTTATTATCACCACTTTACAAAATCACATAAACTTATTAGAACAATAACTAGCAAAAACTTAGCGTTTTTATAATACTACCTAAACACGCAATGTAAGTACCTACAGCGTGCAAAACTCAGGATCAATGCCGCGTCATAGGCATTGACCCCTGTACTTATCTACGCAACGTTTGTTGACCTCTAGTGTCAGTCAGATGTTTTATTTACAATACATTGCAAACTTAAAAAAATAGAGGATTTTTAACTTTTTCGCGGTTTTTTGTGGCCTTAGCAGTGATTATTATCAGCACTATCGCCCGTCTTCATTTTTGCTAGCGTTCTAAATTAAATATCTTCTATGCACTTAAATGACTAGTTTCTGTTAATAGATACATAATTAAAACAGTATATATACATAATCGTATATATTTTTTTTCTCGTCCGGCTTTACACAGATTAGCTGAAACAGGATATTTTATTTTACAGACGAAAGTATGGCGGTTGCGTATTGTAAGAGAGTGACCGGTCTACAGAGTAAGTTCATAATTTAGATAATTTCATTTATTTTAATACAAGAGGATGCCCGCGACTTCGTCCGCGTGGATTTAGATTTTTAAATATCCCGTGCCTATGTCAATTACAGGGACGCAAGCTAACTCGGTACCAAATTTTATACAAATTGGTTAAGCGATTGGGTTTTTAGGAATCCCGTGGGAACTCTTTGATTTTCCGGGATAAAAAGTAGCCTATGTCCGTCCTCGGGATATAAGCTAACCCTGTACCTTTCGTCAGAATCGGTTAAACTGTTGGGCCGTGAAAAGGTAGCAGACAGACAGACAGACACACTTTCGCATTTATAATATTAGTATAGATTTTTTTTACTGTAAACATAAAGCTAGCCTCATCATTCTAAATGTCTCGTAATTTTTTTTGCACTAAAATTCCAAGGCCCCAGGGTCTCAAAAATTGATAGGCAGATAATGATACGGTGTTTAAGCACCTTTGGGTAAGACGACACCTACGAGCATTCTTCAAAACGTTACTCTTCTCTATCCACGGAGAGAAGTTAATTTAAGGCTGTGACGTAATCAATAAAACACGTGTGTATGTGTGTGTGTGTGTGTGTTTGTGTGTGTGTGTGTGTGTGTGTGTGTGTGTGTGTGTGTGTGTGTGTGTGTGTGTGTGTGTGTGTGCGTGTGTGTGTGTGTGTGTGTGTGTGTGTGTGTGTGTGTGTGTGTGTGTGTGTGTGTGTGTGTGTGTGTGTGTGTGTGTGTGTGTGTGACAAATGACAAAAGTCAGTGGGCGTTAACCATTTTGAGTGACCAACCAATCACAAATGAACCTATGTTAAACCGCACTACCTTGTTTCCGTGGATAGAGCATTGTGATTGGTCGGTCATTCATAATGGTTGACGCCCACTGACTTTTTTGTCTTTGTCATTGGTACGGGATTACGTAACAGAGAGAGCCCTATTCTAACTTCTCTCCTTGGAAAGATAATAGTCTATAGAAGTTATTGATTTTGACAGAGTAAATTGGAATCTTGTGCTAAACAAGGTACTTATCTACTATGTTACTAGTACATTTCTTATAAAACTTTAACATTTTTCAGATACCAAGGAAGTGTATGAGTTCCTTCGATGCTGTCGTGGGAAAAGAGGAATTTCCTTCTTCATGCGTTTCTTCACGTTATTGGAAGGAAATTCAAGTAAGTGATACCTACCTATATCTACCTTTTAGTAGATTTTTAAATCTATACTAATAAATAAAATTGGAGTGTCTGTCTGTAATTTCGAAATAACTACTTACCACATATTCAGCTCATATGGTTATATGTAATATGAAGTTGGTAAGTTTGAAAGGGGTGTTTTAGCCTGCCGAACTATTTTAAGGCTATATTTATATTTTGTGTTTATCCTAGATTATTAGGACATAACCTAGTAAGTATATATTTTTTATCGTTCAAAAAAACCCGGCCAAGTGCGAGTCAGACTTGCGCACCGAGGGTTCCGTACTCGGGCAACTTCTCCGACATTTTGCACGATAAATCAGAAACTATTTTCCATAAAAATAAATAAAAATCTGTTTTAGAATATACAGGTACAGTTATGTTACTTTGAAAATTGAAACACATTTCAATTTTTTTAAATGATGTAACCATAAATCCCCGGTTTCGGATTTATTCCTTTACTAGTGCTATAAGACCTACCTACCCACCAAATTGCATGATTCTAGGTCAACGGTAAGTACCCTCTAGGTTTTCTTGACAGACACGACGGACGGACGGACCGACAGACAGACAGACAGAGTGATCCTATAAGGGTTCCGTTTTTCCTTTTGAGGTAGGTTTCGGCAGAGGATTCAGAGAAAACGGCTAAATACTTATTAAAATGTCTTGTTTACAGATATCACAGTCATGCCACGGCTATTGAAAGTTATAACAAATGAACAAGGTAAGTTACTATCATAGTGAGTATAAATACGATATAGTTATAAAAAAATTATTGATATTTTTTAAAAGATTGACTAATAATATAATTAATAGGACATAATTAGTTAGGAATTTCCATAACATTTTTTAATTTTTATATATGTGACATTTTATTTATATGTAATCACTTTGCAGCGCCCTGACGGGGCTTCATGTTGTAATATTATAATTATTTTTTTCTATTATGATGTAAAACATGAATGCAAATAAATAAAGAATAAATAAAATCAGAGGTAATTAGTAAAGAAGTAAAAAAAACATTCATTCTCCTGTTTTTTTTTTTAATTTTCAGAAGTTTTCGCGGCTTTGAAGGTCATAGAAGACATAACCGAGCATTTCAGTATCGATGGAGTTATTGAGGTGCTGCAAAAAATGTCCGGAAGAAAGAGTAAGTGAAGTGTAAATTACTAATTTATTCGACTTCCGGAAGGTATAACTCCCGTTTCGAAAAAGGAACGCTGAGAGAGAGAGAGAGAGAGAGGAGAGAGAGAGAGAGGAGAGGGGATGTGTCTGTGCACGGATACAGTCGGGTTTTTTGACTACAGGAAGGTACAACTTTAAGCCGGAGGAAAAAAAAACAACTCCTGTTTCGTAAAAGGAACGCTGAGAGAGAGAGAGAGGGGGGGGGGGGATGTGTCTGCACGGATACAGTCGGGTTAATCGACTACAGGAAGGTACAACTCCCGTTTCGTAAAAGGAACGCCGAGAGAGAGAGACAAGAGGGGATGTGTCTGTGAATGGGCAGAGAGTGAGGGAGAGAGAGCAGAAAACGGTCAGCGTTCTTTTTACAAAACGGGCGGTGAACGCTGCGAAAAAAAAATATTACGCGATGACACCAATAAACGACAAGCACCCATAATCGACAGATTTTTCTTTAACAGTCAAAAATAAGGATAGAGAACGAGTTTTCCAATCCATATCCATATTAAAACGCGAAAGTGTGTCTGTCTTTCTGTCTGCTACCTTTTCACTGCCCAACAGCTTAACCGATTCTGACGAAATTTGGTACAGGGTTAGCTTATATCCCGGGGACGGACATAGGCTACTTTTTATCGCGGAAAATCAAAGAGTTCCCACGGGATTCCTAAAGACCCGCTTAACCGATTTGTATGAAATTTGGTACCGATAGGTAGCTTGCGTCCCTGTAATTGACATAGGCATTTTATCTCGGAAAATCAAACAGTTCCCACGGGATTCCTAAAGACCCATCCGCTTAACCGATTTGTATGAAATTTGGTACCGATAGGTAGCTTGCGTCCCTGTAATTGACATAGGCATTTTATCCCGTAAAATCAAACAGTTCCCACGGGATCTTTAAAACCTAAATCTACGCGGACGAAGTCGCGGGCATCCTCTAGTTTCTAATATATTTGTAATAATTTTCAGGTTTGTCAGATGTCATCGACTACTGGGATCACGGACTCGACGATGCAAAAGGTAGAAAAAACCTACTTAAGGTGAATGCGACGGGTCTGCCCGCGAAATTTAAATTTAATTTGGTTTTTCACAATAATTGTAAACTAATACGACAAAGTAGGCACTTTAATTGCGCCAATGGCAGTACCATCCTCACAAGTTTATATAAAAAAATTTACTTTAAAAGGTCCAGTTTAAGGAATTAGCTCTAGTATCGACTATAACTCACAAATTAGTCGATACTAGAGCTAATATCTTAAACTGGACCTTTTCAGGTAAAGATTTACATATAAACCTGTGAGGATGATACTGCCATTGGCGCAATAAAAATACCATAAGCCTACGTTGTCGTATTAGTTTACAAATTGTGTAAAACCAAATTAAATTTGAATTTCGCGGGCAGACCCGTCGCATCCACCCTAATATTATTTTTAGCCCACGTTTAGTTCTGAGTACTCTCACATCATGGTTACTGCTGCTATTAGCGCCAAAATATGAAATCAAGAATAGAATAGAATACATTTTTATTCAAGTAAACTTTTACGAGTGCTTTTGAATCGTCAAAATAATTTACCACTGGTTCGGAATGCCGTTCCTACCGAGAAGAACCAGCAAGAAACTCGTCGTAAAGGTCCGGGTGACATAGGCTACATTTTATACGAAAAAAATTGACCTAACGGATGTTACATGAAAAAAGTCGGGGTCTCCAAAATTTTTTTTGCTATTGTATCGAGTGGGGTGTCAAATGAAAGAGGAGGAAATTCTGAGTTCATAAAATATAAATGTACTATAACATTAAAACATACCAAGCGACAGAAAAACAATTTTTTTTTTCTCACATGTATTTATTCAGAAAGTAATAATACAGATTTTCATAAGTGTTAAAAATACTTAAATATAAAATTTATAAAACAAAAATATCATCCAAATCACTGTGACGAGGCAGGGTGCCCAGAACGCTGGCTGCGTTACCTCGTTGAATGGCCAGACTAATATGCTGACCAAGGTAACAATTTTATTAATAATATTTCAGCGTTTATTAAGACGATCGCAGTCGGGTTTTAGTTTTCAACTTTATCTTGTTCTGTACTAATTTTGTGGTGTACAATAAAAGTGTATTCATTCATTCATTGAATAAGACAATATTTTATTTTTTAGGTATCGAAGGCATCAGACGTCAAGTATACAAACTGACGGGTGGAGTGGGCCCCGCAGCGTTCCCGAGTGTGTGTAAAGCTTTAGATTCGGAATTAGGTATGTCAGTTTAACTGTATTTTTTTATTTACTACTAGCGACCCGCCCCGGCTTCGCACGGGTGGCCATTTAGGCAGCGTTCGCGAGAATCGTTAACGTACGGCAGTTTTTTCGACGCTTTACTCCACAATTTTCACTACTACGAAAAATTCTATCTATTTTCCGGGATAAAATATAGCCTATACGGATTCGGAAGAATCCCTCTAAGTAATGGTAAAAGAAATTTTGAAATCGGTCCAGTAGTTTTTGAGCCTATTCAATACAAACATACAAACATACAAAAATACAAAGGTTTCCTCTTTATAATATTAGTATAGATAGGCGCACGATTGACACCTGATGGGAAGTGATGATGTGTCCTAAGATGGGACGTGTTTGCCTAGATGCCTTCACTCATGTTTCAAAGATACCGCCTAGTGCCGCCAAACGATTTTTCGTTCCGGTACTATGCCGTGTAAAAACCAAAGGGGTATGGGTTTAATAAAAACTGCCATACCCCTTCTTAGTTAGCCCACTTCCATTTAAGACTGCATCGTCACTTACCACCAGGTGAGATTGCAGTAAAGGGCTACCTTGTATCTGAGTTTAAAAAAAATACGTATTATTGTTACTGTTTGTTTCAGATTGGACAGCGACATTAAACGTTCTCACCTCTGCCATGAGGTGCAATGGTATGATAATATGATTTAATTTGAAAATTACAAAACAAATAAAATACTTTTTTTTAATAATAAAGCAGCGAGTAATGGAGCAGGCGGGTCACCTGATGTAAAGTGATTACCGCCGCCCATGAACATTTGCAGCGCCAGCGGTACGCCGATGCGTACTTGCTATTTAATTTAAAATAAAAAAAAAGTTGTAGGTACTTTGCTTCTGACTGTAAAGCCTGCACTTCACTCAAGCCTTGTCAGACCGCGAACGCCGCGAACTTAACCAATGTTTATTATAGTGTGTGTATAAACCAATAACCAATTATAGTGTGAACGGAGAAGCAGTTATG
Source organism: Maniola jurtina (assembly GCF_905333055.1). NCBI lineage: Eukaryota > Metazoa > Arthropoda > Insecta > Lepidoptera > Nymphalidae > Maniola > Maniola jurtina. Next base: position 4,409,988 of record NC_060056.1, read on the forward strand.
CGTTTAGCTACACAACGCATAACTGCCACACAATGTCAGTTTTTAGGCTTCCGTACCCGAAGGATACCAACGGGACTCCATTACTACGGTTGAAATCTATAAAGCGCACTTTGACTTTGCTTAGACTTAAGTTTCAGTTAAAGCGAGGCAGATTTATACCAGCGGTATAACGCTATCTCGTTTTAACAGTGTCTCAAATTAGTAGAGAGAAACAGAGAGAGAGAGAGAAATGCAACATATAAAAAAAAGTATGACGGCGTTCGCGGGAATCGCGGCGTGAGTGAAGAGCGGGTATAATTTGAATATAAGAATATTTTGGTAAACATGGCTAATATCCTTTGCACCATTTTGATTGCCTGGAAGAGATCGCTAGGTAGCGATAAGGCCGCCAAATTGTACTTACCCGTCTATATTTTGTTGTGCTTTGTATGTGGTTTCTAACCCCCGACCCAAAAAGACGGATGTTATAAGTTTGACGTGTGTATCTGTGTATCTGTCTGTGGCATCGTAGCTCCTAAACTTATGAACCGATTTTAATTTAGTTTTTTTTGTTTGAAAGGTGGCTTGATCGAGAGTGTTCTTAGCTATAATCCAAGAAAATCGGGTCAGCCGTTTGAAAGTTATCAGCCCTTTTCTAGTTACTGTAACCTTCACTTGTCGGGGGTGTTATAAATTTTTAATTTACACTTGTCTTTACTAATTTTGTGGTGTACAATAAAAGTATATTCATTCATCCATTAATATTCCATAGTTGTTATCTTTCGATTTTAGATGTCGATGAAGCAATACCGAAGTTCAAGAAGTTGCTTGGAAAGTCCACATTCTATGATGCTGTGGTTTTGATAAAACAAGTTACAGGAATACCGAGTAAGTAACCGAAAATGAAGCATAATTAATGAATTAATTAATTATTGAATAATAATTCGTTTATTCATTATTTTTCTGGTTCATTTATTAATTCGTTCAATCAAATAATATGGGAAAGTCATTCGTTTTTCAATCATCATTCGTTCTTATTTCATTCAATCATACACTCCAATAAATTATAGTTAAAATTAACTTGTTGTGGTGAGACTGAAAATGAATTGAATTAAACAAAATAATAATCTGTATCATATATGTAGAAATTACTCTAAAATCATACGAGAAAAAATATAATATGCTTACCTATACTATTTTTTCAGAACTCAAATATGCACTTGAAGAACTACTTGAAGAGACTGCTAGAGTCAGTAAGTTTCGTTTGATATTTCATGTAATAGTTAAAAGTAAAATATGGTGCCAAGACAACTTGCTACATTATACAGCTTGGTTGATTCTTCGCACAAAAAAAATGTAAAAACCAAAAAAAAAACAGATAAGATACCAATTTTTTTTACCAAACCTTTTATTGGTAGTTACTTACTACCTAGCCATATAAATATCTAAATAGTATTTAATTTGCAGGTCTGAAAGTAATAGTCGAAACTTTATACAAGATCACAGGAAAGACTGATTTGGAACACGTACAGCGGGAGATGCTCAGACTTTTCCATATTGAAAGTAAGACATTTTAACTAGAGGGTAGTTTTAAATAAATTTTGATTGTAATATTTCAAGTGTAACCATAACTCAGTACAGTAGCTGGCAGAAAATATTATACATCCATGTTTAGAAAGGGATTTTGGCTTCGTAGAGCGACGTCTCTGTCAGTCATAACTATGTGAAATTTTGTCGATTTCAACGACAGAGATAGCGCTATACGAAACCGCTATCTCTTTCTAAAGGCCGATCTATTTTCTGCCGAGTGCAGTAGGTTCCTGTGGTAGTGGCGCGGTGTGGGAGGGGTGTGATGACGTCACGCGAGAGCTCAGTGATTCGTCAACTTGTGACGTCACCCTCCCGCACCGCTCCACTAACGCAAGAGCCTACTCAGTTATGAGCTATACATATAGGCAGCAGCTATTAAAAATGTGAGGCTGAGAAAGAGTAGAAGCGTTGTGGAATAATCTTGTTATCTCCCTCACACGTTCACACCTAGTTGCAGTGGTCTGTTAAAGGTGAATATAAACAAAGTCTGTGCTAGTTTTGGTACATACCTTTCTTTATTTGGGCTACCTTTAACAAAATTACAATAAAGATTTCAAGAGATAGTCATGGTGCTTTGATCTCAGTCTGTGAATGTTGCCACAGATCTTTAATATATATAAATAAATTTGCAGATATAGTGAAGGTGATGGAAACGGTGAACAAGATAACAAAGAAGCGCGACCCGCTCCTCATCTTCACATCTCTGCTGGATATCACACAGACGAATAACCTGAGTGACTGCAGCGCCGCCATTACTGGGCTCACTTTCAGACAGAGTAAGTACAGTAACTTACTGTCAGACAGAGTAAGTACAGTAACAAGATAACAAGGAAACGCTACCCACTCCTCATCTTCACCTCTTTACTGGACATCACATAGACGAATAACCTGAGTGACTGCAGCGCCGCCATTACTGGACTCACTTTCAGACAGAGTAAGTGCAGTAACTGACTTTCAGACAGAGTAAGTACAGTCACTTACTTTCAGACAGAGTAAGTACAGTAACAAGATAACAAGGAAACGCGACCCGCTCCTAATCCTCACCTCTCTACTGGACATCACACAGACGAATAACCTGAGTGACTGCAGCGCCGCCATCACTGGACTCACTTTCAGACAGAGTAAGTACAGTAACTGACTTTCAGATAGAGTAAGTACAGTAATTTACTTTCAGTCAGAGTAAGTACAGTAACTTACTTTTAAACTGTAATTATAACGCGTTCAAACTAAACATAGGGCTGAATTTCCGCCATATTATGTCGCTATAGCTGGATACAGGTAAGTAATCTGGATATAAAATAAAAACTCTTAAACGAAAAAAAAAAAACTACTTTGAAAGATATAGGAAATATTATAATGTTAATGTTAATATTATTTTGACAAACCCAACGTCCGATGCAGCAAAACACTTGTACAGGATGGCCCGTAGAAATATAAGACTCAGAGGTAATAGTTAATATTATGTAGATGTAGTTTTAAGTGTTAGAATAGGATAGTATGGACCTACCAGAGCCACATGGTCACACTAGTGACCCAGCTCTTTAAACGAGAAATAAAAAATAAAAAAAAACTAGTACATATACCGATAATTTAGAATTATCGATATTTTACTCAGTTGTTATAATAATATCGTAAAACCACGAAATAAGCCAAAAATTATAGGAAACCTTGTTTGTTTCCTCGTCGCTATTATACCGACTGCGCCAAAATATAATATAATGTTAAATATAATGTTGTAATATTATAATTATTTTCTATTATGATGTAAAACATGAATGCAAATAAATAAAGAATAAAGAATAAACATTGAAATTGATTTTATTGTTTTTTTTTTTCAGTGACTGCTCTCGAAGTGATGGAAGGAATACAGATACAGACTGGAAGCAGTGAAATTTTGGAATTTTTCCGAAACATGTTGAATTATACGAGAACTAAAAGTGAGTCTACTTTTCAATTCAAAAAACATAATAGTACCTAGTCTAAGATGTTGTTACGACTTCATCTTTGTGGATTTGGGTTTATCAAAAATCTCATGAGAGCTCTTTGATTTACATTTTCGCTCTATGGGGAAGGCCTATGCCCAACAGTGGACGTCCACAGGCTGATGATGAATCTCTGATTTATGGGATAAAAATAGCTATTATGTTCGGTTTTGAGATACAAACTATTTCTGTACCAACTACCAAATTTTCTCAAAATTAGTTAAGCGGATTTACTGTGAAAAGGTTATAGACAGATAGATAGATGAGTGATTTTGGTCAAGCGCTTGCCTACAATTAATTTAAAAAAAAAAAACAAAAAAAATAGACACACTTTTGTATCTATAAGATACAACAATACAGATACAAGAATACAGATTATGTAAGATCAACAAATCCTAAACAACAATTGAGTCATTCGCTTAACTTAAGATTTTTCAAAGATTATTTCATTTAGGATTGCTTATATTTACACATGCGTACCAATCATCTATACTAATAAATAAAATTGAAGTGTCTGTCTGTTTTAACGGGTTAATTCGGGGTAATTTTTTTTTTAATCGATAGAGGAACTTTGCGACATTTTTTCTTAAAAAAATTGGATTCCAACTCCTCAATCCTGATGCTGCAGGGGATCTGACCAATCCACGGGGGCGAAGCTGCGGGCATCATCTAGTTATGTAATAAATTTAAAAAAATATAATTATTTTTTTTCTAGCCCTGCGTCATGCGTGGAACGTCATAGTAACAGTGACGAAGAAAAATGGTAAATAGATTCCACTATTGACTATTGAGAAGTGTATAAAACAATTTTTTCATACACTTCTGAGTCATTCATTCAGTCATTCGTTCATTAATTTATATTAATTTATATATGTAAGTATTATATAAGTTAAGTGCCCTTTCTAAGTTTTCAACAAACTTCTGTGCAGCTGGACGAGATAATATAATCTTAAATTAATTTGTTTGTACATATAATTATTAAATAAATTAAATAAGCCTCAATAGCTCAACAGGTAATGGAGTGGACTGAAAACCGAAAGGTCGACGGTTCAAACCCCGCCCGTTGCACTATTGTCGTACCTACTCCTAGCACAAGCCTGACGCTTAGTTGCAGAGGAAAGGGGTATATTAGCCATGTTAAATGACTAATATACCCCATATTAGTCATTTAACATGGCTAATATTCTTTTTTAAAAAAGAAAAAAAATTAAATAAAAATCCTTTGCTCAGCTAGATTGCAATATTTTGCATTTTTTTATGCAAGTAGGTAAATATAATGAATAAAATACATTTTTCTATAAATCCATTGCTTAGCTAAATTGTTATATTGTGCGGTTTGAAAAGAGTTTTGTCGAGTTTTTTGCCGGCCTAATTAGAACTTATTTTACCATGAGTGGTGGTAGAGTTTAGACGTGTCATGAGATCAATAAAAAATTTAGATTTTTATCCATTAATTCATGCGTCCACTTATTTTTTCAAGTAACCATTCATTCTTTAATAAACTTTATCTGTTATTATTCATTTATCGATTCATTCATGCACCCAGTGACTAATTCATAAGCTTTTCCTGTATTATTCGTTCATTGCATTCACTCAGTATCCATTCAACCAATAATAAGCTTTACTTGTGGACTTCGTCTGTGTTGGTGTTAGCTGGCGGGCGTGCTCTGCCTTTTTGGAGTGTTTTTTTTGTTAAAACTGACTGGAAAGCGCTCTAAGGGGGTGCCGTGCGTGTGTCGGCGAGCGCCGGCACAGACGGGGTCCATACTTGTATAGTTTAACTAACTTGTTACAAATAACTACAAACTTGACATTGGCTAATCTTTGTAAAGCCAGACGAGAGAGAAAAAAAAAAGGTTTACTTGTTATTATTCATTTATCGATTCATTCATAAGCTTTTTCTAGATTATTAACCCCCGACCAAAAAAGAGGGGTGTTATAAGTTTGACGTGTGTATCTGTGTATCTGTCTGTGGCATCGTAGCTCCTAAACTAATGAACCGATTTTAATTTAGTTTTTTTTTGTTTGAAAGGTGGCTTGATCGAGAGTGTTCTTAACCATAATTCAAGAAAATCGGTTCAGCCGTTTGAAAGTTATCAGCTATTTTCTAGTTAACCTTCACTTGTCGGGGGTGTTATAAATTTTTAATTTACACTTGTTCATTAATTCATTCAGCCGTTCAATCATTCATTCATAACTTTTATGGTATCAATTTTTATATTCACAGATATCTTCGCGCTGTTCGAAGCAATGAAGGCATACACTTCAGCAGACCTAATGTACTTCTTCCAAATGCTTCAACGGATAACTAACACTACCAATATCCGACTGGCGGCACTGAAGATAAGTGAACTGCTCAAAACTCCTGGTAAGATCTAGGCCTAGTCCTTCCGGAAAATCTGGTAGATTTTAACCATAACCCGATATTATCAACCCATTTCCGACTACTAAGTACGGGTCACCTCTCAAAATGAGAAGGGTTTAGGCCATAGTCTGCTACGCTGGCCCAATGCGGATTGGCAGACTTCACACACCTTTGAGAACATGGAGAACTCTCAGGCATGCAGGTTTCCTCACGATGTTTTCCTTCATCGTTAAAGCAAGTGATATTTAATTGCTTAAAACGCACATAACTGAAAAGTTAGTGGTCGGCCGGGATCGAACCCCCGACTTCCGATTTGGAGGCGGACGTTCTAACTACTAGGCTACCACAGCTACCGATATAATGAGCCCAAACTAAGAATACGTTTAAAGAAACTTTATTCTCATTAAAAATTCACAAATTCAAAAAATAATATATAAACGACAAGTATCTTATTCATATAGTATTGCCATTTTATATCAAAACAAAGTGGGTAGAAATGTAATTATTACAAAGTTTTATTTTATTACTAGGGGATACCCGCGGCTTCGCCCGCGTGGATTTCGATTTTTGTAAATCCCGTAGGAACTCTTTGATTTTCCGGGATAAAAAATAGCCTATGTCCTTCCCCGGGATGGGATGTATCCCAAGTCTGTACCTTTCATTAAAATCTGTTCAGCGGTTGGGCAGTGAAAACGTAGCAGACAGACAGACACACAATCACATTTATAATATTAATAGAGGATGCCCGCGGCTTCGCCCGCATGGATTTCGATTTTTTAAATCCCGTAGGAACTCTTTGATTTTCCGGGATAAAAAGTAGGCTATGTCCTTCCCCGGGATGTATCCCAAGTCTGCGCCAAATGTCATTAAAATCTGTTCAGCAGTTGAGCAGTGAAAACGTAGCAGACAGACAGACACTCAATCACATTTATAATATTAGTATGGATTACAAAATTTGTAATTATTCCAAAGAATGGGACAGCCATATTGTTTTAGCGTCAATAGAAAATAATACATCTCTGTGAAAATTTAAACTATCTACCTGTTATGGTTCATGAGTTACAGCCCGTTGACTGACAGACAGATAGACAGAGGCTTAGCAATAGGGTTCCGTTCGCACTCTCGGAGAGTGCCGGGTACGGAACCCTTATTAAAACTAATTTTAAAACTAATTTCTTTTTCAGGTTTCTTTGAATGGATCGACACAATGTATCGTCTTGTGCAAGTTGGTTAGTTTTTCTCAAATTAGCTGTTTTTCGATTTCAAATTATTGTTTATATGTAAAATGTACTTATCTAATTTCTGACATGTTTTCTCTTTTTCTAGACATGGTCAAATTCTTTGAAGCGTATACAAGTATTAGCTCTAGCTTTCGTAAGTATTCCAATCTAACTATACATTTTAATAATAATTACCTATACAAAATATCCTTAAGGAAGGGTGATTTGGGGGGATGTTACATCCAAAAAAGTGGGGGTCTCCAAATTTTTTTTTTGCTATTGTTTCGAGTGGGATATCATATGAAAGAGGAAAAAATCTAAGCTCATGAATATAAATATAATAGGCACAATGTTAAAATAGGTACACCGAGCGACAGATAAACAATTTTACTATACCTATCGCTATCGGGGGTTAGTATAGCAGTCGGGTTTTAACCCCCGACCCAAAAAGAGGGGTGTTATCATTTTGACGTGTGTATCTGTGTGTCTGTCTGTGGCATCGTAGCTCCTAAACTAATGAACCGATTTTAATTTAGTTTTTTTTTGTTTGAAAGGTGGCTTGATCGAGAGTGTTCTTAGCTATAATCCAAGAAAATTGGTTCGGCCGTTTGAAAGTTATCAGCTCTTTTCTAGTTACTGTAACCTTCACTTGTGGGGGTGTAATAAATTTTTAATTTACACTTGTAGTGATGTTTAACTTTATCTTGTTGGTACATTTACACATCGGTCCTAACCTCAACCTGTCGGGATGTTATGGACGTAAATAACACCTTGTATGCAAGGTCTTATAAGATCTGATATAAGTTTTATAAGTTTTTTTTTTCTTTTGAATTTTTTTTTATTTAACAATTTTTAGTGGCCCCACTGAACTATAATATGCTACGCCCAGTAAAAACCCTACTGTTTACTAAGCTATTACAGTGATCGCGAGCAATTTGCTCTTATCCATTGAGGAGTTCTGTTCTCCATCTCCGAAGATATTCATCAGATCTTTACCAAATTTATATGGGACCGCCTGCACAGTATATATACCCTTTTAAACAAAAAAACCTCCTCTTTTTTTGAAGTCGGTTATAAATAACGAACAATTTTTTTTCTTTTCAGTATTGGAAGATGCCATTAATATCAATCAACAGTTTGCTAAAGTTGAAGGTAGGTCTTAAATACCTATAATGCATACATTTTAAGAACCCACTCGACATAATATACTCTGTGTCAGTTGTCATTCAAAAGTACGATTTTAGTCCGTAATTTGTTTGGTGGAAGGCTTCGGCCGTGACTAGTTACCATCCTACGGGCCAAGCCGTGTCGCCAAGCGATTTCACGTTCCAGTACGACGCCATGTAGTAACCAAAGGGGTATGGGTTTAATGAAAACTGCCATACCCCTTCCAGCCTGGCTAGCATACTATCCAACACTAGCTCCTTCTTTCAGCCTGGTAGCTAAGCAATAAGGCCGCCTTTGCACATAATCGTTTTTTCTGTTTTTCTTCTTTCTGTGTTGTTTTCCTTTACATGTGTTTTTTGTGTGCAATAAACTCTTTCTATCTATCTATTATCATGGGCAGGAGATAAAAAGCAAGGGCTAACTTGTAACTAAATAAAAAAAAAATTAAGGGTGAACCGTAATTTTGATATAATAGTTGACACATGATCTAAAATGGAGAGTGATCTTAAATTGTATGAACTATACCTACATTTTTAAATATTGACACAGATAAAAATCTACAATGGAATGGTTTAATATGTTATAGACGAAAATCTACGTTATATTCAAAACTATTTAAATTTTAAAGAAAAGAAAAAAATATTTTTTCAATTCGACATAATCACACTAATATAATAAAGGAGTAAGTTTGTATGTGTTTGTGTGTGTGTATGTTTGTTACTCCTTCACGCAAAAACTACTGGACGGATTTGGCTGAAATTTAGAATGGAGATGGATTATACCCTGGATTAGCACATAGGCTACTTTTTATCCCGGAAAATCATAGAGTTCCCACGGGAATTTTAAAAACCTACATCCACGCGAATGAAGTCGCGGGTATCAGCTTGTATTTTATATTTCTTATCAATATTTCTCTTTTCAGATCCCCTGCAAGCCATTACCATTATGAAACAAAAAACTAAACAACAAGGTATGAATTTATCTCATCTAAGACAGTAAAAATACCAGTATGATGCCATGTAGTGACCAAAGGGGTGTGGGTTTAATGAAAACTGCCATAACCCTTCCAGGTTAGCCCGCTTCCATCTTAGACTGCATCATCACTTACCACCAGGTGAGATTGCAGTCAAGGGCTAACTTGTATCTGAATAAAATATAATAAAGGTCAATTCAACATTGAGATGAATATCACGATTATTTATTACCCAGGGGTATGGGTTTAATGAAAACTGCCATACCTCTCCCAGGTTAGCCCGCTTCCATCTTAGACTGCATCATCACTTACCACCAGGTGAGATTGCAGTCAAGGGCTAACTTGTATCTGAAGTAAATATAATAAAAAGTCAATACAATATTGAGACGAATATCACGATTACTTATTACCCGTTTGAATTGTCGCCAAGATTATACAAATTCCCATACCTACCCACGTTTTTATAATTTTTTGTTTCCAGATATCCTCAAAGCCATAGAACACGTCAAAAAATCAAGACCAAAAGAAAATGTCCCCCCTATAACAAAAGATGAGCCAATACAAGCAAAAGAGGAACCTTCAACAACCAAACCACAGCCATCACCTGCTAGGAAACCAAAACCAACCAAGCAATCTCCTTCTAGTCCTAACCAAGAGACTCCTTCTGATAAGCAATCTCCTACTAGACCTCACCAACAGACTCCTTCTGATAAGCAATCCCCTAAAAAGCATTCCAATCCTAGAGCAGAAGCTGACACAGGTCCAAACTATCAGCCTGGTAAACATGTTAAGCCAGCACATCCTACTAAGAAAGCTCCCTCTGGTAAGGAAACTTCTGAGCACGGCCATCCTAGGAAGCAAGCTCCTTCTGATAAGCGAGCTCCTCTAGATAAACAAGCTGCTAAGGATTCGCCATCTGGTAAGCGAACTCCAACTTCTGAGCAAGGTCATCCTAGGAAGCAAGCTCCTTCTGATAAGAAAACTCATCCTAGTAAGCAAGCACCTTCTGATAAGCAAGCTACTTCTGATAAGAAAACTCATCCTAGTAAGCAAGCACCTTCTGATAAGCAAGCTACTTCTGATAAGCAAACTCATCCTAGTAAGCAAGCACCTTCTAACAAGCAAGCTCCTTCTGACAAGAAAACTCCTCCTAGTAAGCAAGCACCTTCTGATAAGCAAACTCATCCTAGTAAGCCAGCACCTTCTGATAAGCGAACTCCTTCTGATAAGCAAACTCATCCTCGTAAGCAAGCACCTTCTGACAAGCAAGCTCCTTCTGATAAGAAAACTCATCCTAGTAAGCAAGCACCTTCTGATAAGCAAACTCATCCTATTAAGCAAGTACCTTCTGAAAAGCAAGCTCCTTCTGATAAGAAAACTCATCCTAGTAAGCAAGCACCTTCTGATAAGCAAACTCATCCTATTAAGCAAGTACCTTCTGAAAAGCAAGCTCCTTCTGATAAGCAAACTCATCCTAGTAAGCAAGCACCATCTGATAAACATACTCATCCTAGTAAGCAAGCACCTTCTAATAAGCAAGCTCCTTCTGATAAGCAAACTCATCCTAGTAAGCAAGCACCTTCTGATAAGCGAGCTCCTTCTGATAAGCAAACTCATCCTAGTAAGCAAGCACCTTCTGATAAGCAAACTCACCCTAGTAAGCAAGCACCTTCTGACAAGCAAGCTCCTTCTGATAAGAAAACTCATCCTAGTAAGCAAGCACCTTCTGATAAGCAAACTCACCCTAGTAAGCAAGCACCTTCTGACAAGCAAGCTCCTTCTGATAAGAAAACTCATCCTAGTAAGCAAGCACCTTCTGATAAGCGAGCTCCTTCTGATAAGCAAACTCATCCTAGTAAGCAAGCACCTTCTAATAAGCAAGCTCCTTCTGATAAGCAAACTCATCCTAGTAAGCAAGCTCCTTCTGACAAGCAAGCTCCTTCTGATAAGGAAACTCATGCTAGTAAGCAAGCACCTTCTGACAAGCAAGCTCCTTCTGATAAGGAAACTCATGCTAGTAAGCAAGCACCTTCTGACAAGCAAGCTCCTTCTGATAAGGAAACTCATGTTAGTAAGCAAGCACCTTCTGACAAGCAAGCTCCTTCTGATAAGAAAACTCATCCTAGTAAGCAAGCACCTTCTGACAAGCAAGCTCCTTCTGATAAGAAAACTCATCCTAGTAAGCAAGCACATTCAGATAAGCAAACTCATCCTAGTAAGCAAGCGCCTTCTGATAAGCTTGGTCCTTCAGGTAAACAAATTCATCCTAGTAAGCAAGTACCTTCTGATAATCGAGCTCCTTCTGATAAGCAAACTCATCCTAGTAAGCAAGCACCTTCTGATAAGCAAACTCACCCTAGTAAGCAAGCATCTTCTGATAAGCAAGCTCCATCTGATAAGCAAACTCATCCTAGTAAGCAAGTACCTTCTGATAAGCGAGCTCCTTCTGATAAGCAAGCTCATCCTAGTAAGCAAGCGCCTTCTGATAAGGAAGCTCCTTCTGATAAGAAAACTCATTCTAGTAAGCAAGTACCTTCTGATAAGCCAGCTCCTTCTGATAAGCAAGCTCATCCTAGTAAGCAACCGCCTTCTGATAAGGAAGCTCCTTCTGATAAGAAAACTCATCCTAGTAAGCAAGTACCTTCTGATAAGCCAGCTCCTTCTGATAAGCAAGCTCATCCTAGTAAGCAAGCGCCTTCTGATAAGGGAGCTCCTTCTGATAAGAAAACTCATCCTAGTAAGCAAGCACCTTCTGATAAGCGAGCTCCTTCTGATAAGCAAACTCATCCTAGTAAGCAAGCACCTTCTAACAAGCAAGCTCCTTCTGATAAGAAAACTCATCCTAGTAAGCAAACACCTTCTGATAAGCGAGCTTCTTATGATAAGCAAACTCATCCTAGTAAGCAAGCACCTTCTGATAAGCAAGTTCAGCATAATAAACAAGCATCTGATGAGAAAGGCCCCTATGATAAGCAAGTTCCTAATAACCATGACCAACCTAAACAAAGCTCCGATAGTAAGCATGTTCTACCTATTAAAAAAGTTTCCATAAAGGAAATTCATAATAAGCACGCTCCTTCCAAAAACATTGAAACCACCAAACCAGTTCCATCCAAAACTGAAAAACCTGCCAAACAAGTTCCATCCAAAGATGATAAACCAGCCAAACAAGTTCCATCCAAAGATGATAAACTAGGCAAACAAGTTCCATCCAAAGATGATAAACTTGCCAAACAAGTTCCATCCAAACATGATAAATCTGTCAAACAAGTTCAACTCAAGGATGATAAACCTGCCAAACAAGTTCCACCCAAGGATGATAAACCTGCCAAACAAGTTCCATCCAAACATGATAAACCAGCCAAACAAGTTCCATCCAAAGATGATAAACCAGCCAAACAAGTTCCACCCAAGGATGATAAACCTGCCAAACAAGTTCCATCCAAACATGATAAACCTGCCAAACAAGTTCCATCCAAACATGATAAACCAGCCAAACAAGTTCCATCCAAAGATGATAAACCAGCCAAACAAGTTTCATCCAAAGATGATAAACCAGCCAAACAAGTTCTACCCAAGGATGATAAATCTGCCAAACAAGTTCCACCCAAGGATGATAAACCTTCTAAACAAGTTCCATCCAAACATGATAAACCTGCCAAACAAGTTCCATCCAAACATGATAAACCAGCCAAACAAGTTCCATCCAAAGATGATAAACCAGCCAAACAAGTTCCATCCAAAGATGATAAACCAGCCAAACAAGTTCCACCCAAGGATGATAAACCTGCCAAACAAGTTCCAGTCAAACATGATAAACCTGCCAAACAAGTTCCATCCAAACATGATAAACCAGCCAAACAAGTTCTACCCAAGGATGATAAATCTGCCAAACAAGTTCCACCCAAGGATGATAAACCTGCCAAACAAGTTCCATCCAAACATGATAAACCTGCCAAACAAGTTCCATCCAAACATGATGAACCAGCCAAACAAGTTCCATCCAAAGATGATAAACCAACCAAACAAGTTCCATCCAAACATGATAAACCAGCTAAACAAGTTCCATCCAAAGATGATAAACCAGAAAAACAAGTTCCATCCAAAGATGATAAACCAGCCAAACAAGTTCCATCCAAACATGATAAACCAGCCAAACAAGTTCCATCCAAAGATGATAAACCAGCCAAACAAGTTCCATCCAAACATGATAAACCAGCCAAACAAGTTCCACCCAAGGATGATAAACCTGCCAAACAAGTTCCATCCAAACATGATAAACCTGCCAAACAAGTTCCATCCAAAGATGATAAACCAGCTAAACAAGTTCCATCCAAAGATGATAAACCTGCCAAACAAATTCCATGCAAAGATGATAAACCAGCCAAACAAGTTCCATCCAAACATGATGAACCTGCCAAACAAGTTCCATCCAAAGGTGATAAACCAGCCAAACAAGTTCCATCCAAAGATGATAAACCCGCCAAGCAAGTTCCAGCCAAACATGATAAACCTTCCAAACAAGTTCCATCCAAACATGATAAACCAGCCAAACAAGTTCCATCCAAAGATGATAAACCAGCCAAACAAGTTCCATCCAAAGATGATAAACCCACCAAGCAAGTTCCATCCAAACATGATAAACCTGCCAAACAACTTCCATCCAAAGATGATAAACCAGCCAAACAAGTTCCATCCAAAGATGATAAACCAGCCAAACAAGTTCCATCCAAACATGATAAACCAGCCAAACAAGTTCCACCCAAAGATGATAGACCTGCCAAACAAGTTCCATCCAAAGATGATAAACCCGCCAAGCAAGTTCCAGCCAAACATGATAAACCTTCCAAACAAGTTCCATCCAAAGGTGATAAACCAGCCAAACAAGTTCCATCCAAAGATGATAAACCCGCCAAGCAAGTTCCAGCCAAACATGATAAACCTTCCAAACAAGTTCCATCCAAACATGATAAACCAGCCAAACAAGTTCCATCCAAAGATGATAAACCAGCCAAACAAGTTCCATCCAAAGATGATAAACCCACCAAGCAAGTTCCATCCAAACATGATAAACCTGCCAAACAACTTCCATCCAAAGATGATAAACCAGCCAAACAAGTTCCACCCAAAGATGATAGACCTGCCAAACAAGTTCCATCCAAACACGATAAACCTGCCAAACAAGTTCCATCCAAAGATAATGAACCAGCCAAACAAGTTCCATCCAAAGATGATAAACCTGTCGAATCAGTTCCATCCAAACATGATAAACCTGCCAAACAAGTTCCACCCAAACATGATAAACCTGCCAAACAAGTTACATCTAAAGTTGATAAACCTGTCGAATCAGTTCCATCCAAACACGATAAATCAACTAAAGAAGGTCACATCAAAATTGCTGAACCTACCAAACCAGCTCCATCCAAACATCATAAACCATCCAAAAACGATAACCCAACTCAAAACAAACCAACAGCGCCAAAGAAATCAACGGAAAACAAAGATATCAAGAGAAACGAGAGTGAAAAAGTTGTCAACGACCCTAAATCTTATCCAATACTCAAAGAAAAGGCGAAAGAATCGAAACAGAAACCAGCAAAAGACCAACAAACATCCGTAAATATACCTAAAGAGAAAAATACTAAACCTGAAACGATAAAAAAGGAGACAGTTGATAGCCAAACATCAGAAAAACATAATTCTAAACCAGCAGATATTAAAGAAACACCTGCTAATTTAGAAAGTGGAACTGAAAACCAGAAATTAGATAAAAAACCCGAAGAAAAAGACGATAAAACAAAAAATCCACAGAATGTAAAAGGAAATACAAATGAAAAACCCAAAGGTCATAATAAAAAACCCGAAGAAAATGACTATAAAACTGAAAATCCACAGAATATAAAAGAAGACACAAATGAAAAACCCAAAGGTCATAAGAAATGCAATTCAACGGGCAATAAAGGAGTATCTACCAATAGAGAGAAAGGCTCTAACACTGAGGAAAATGAAACCAACTCTTACGTATCAGCTACATATACAAGTGCAGAAATAAAAACGCAAAACGCTGCGGAGGTTAATACGGAAAATATAACTGAGATAAAAACCCAGAATATTACTGAAGTGTCAGGGTCTGGACCAGCACCAACTGCTCCTGGAAATGGAGGGGATGAATCCAATGAATCTACGGCTCCTAAGGGTAAGTTTTTTTATTTGCCATGCTAATCATGAGTCATACTCCCCTGTCCCCTCCAATCAAGCGTAAAGCTTGTGCCAGGAGTGGGTACGACAATACTGCAACGGGTGGGGTTTGAACCGCCGACCTTTCGGAATTCAGTCCGCTCCTCAACCGTTGAGCTAGGTATAAGCTCTACGGTTAGGCTTAAGGTGATTTATAGTTTACGTAAATACAGTATAAACAATATATGTACGACGACACTGAATAGACTGCGCATTTTATGACGTTATTGAGAGTTGTTATCTAAATGGAGAGAAGAAAAATCTGTATAAAAAAAGAAAAAGTTTATTTCAGACTAGTGATAGTTCCAAAAAAAAAACAATTCTAATTTGAACGCTATTGCGTATAGTCTATTATTTTAAAAGCTATTTTTTTTTAAATCTTAAAATAAATTAGTCTTTATTTTTGTCAGCCCTAGCACAGAGTACGGTCTATTTGGGCTGCAAAATTTCAAACAGGATCTCGTTTGTGTTGGTGTTAGCTGGCGGGCGTGCTCTGCCTTTTTGGAGTGTTTTTTTTTGTTAAAACTGACTGGAAAGCACTCTAAGGGGGTGCCGTGCGTGTGTCGGCGAGCGCCGGCACAGACGGAGTCCATACTTGTATAGTTTAACTAACTTGTTACAAATAACTACAAACTTGACATTGGCTAATCTTTGTAAAGCCAGACAAGAGAGAGAAAAAAAAAATTCAAACACCAGTATCAGTTTTTATCTAGTGCTTTGGTCTACAAAGTTTGGTGTAAAATGTTTTTAACCCCCGACCCAAAAAGAGGGGTGTTATAAGTTTGACGTGTGTATCTGTGTATCTGTGTATCTGTCTGTGGCCTCGTAGCGTCTAAACGAATGGACCGATTTTAATTTAGTTTTTTTCTTTTTATTAAGTCTTTAATTAAATAAATAAATAAGTAAATGGTATAGGCATTGGATTGTGTTAAGGTAGTATAATAATAACGCTAAGTTTTTGCTAGCGTTCTGGTATTTATTTATTTATTATTTCAGAACGGAAAGCTCTTCAAGTGGACGTCAACTTCAAGCTTCTGATCCTGCCGTCAGGTCCGCGCGACACCAAGAACTGCTACTGCGCATGCGACAGCACCGGACCCCCGAAACTTATCCCGCTGAAGGAGTTACCCCTAGGGGTTAATTAACCCCTAGTTACTTTAATTAGTTAAGTTAAACTAATTAGTTTAAATAAATAAATAAATAAATATACTTTTATTCGGGACTATAAAGTTAGGCGCAAACACAGTAAATAGAATGAAAACAGATAAAACATAAAAACTAATAAATTAAACTTAAAAACCTAAATATTTACCTAAAACATAACTTACTGAGCTTTCCATGCATTTCGGCCGAGACGACCACCGCTATTTCGTAGTTCTAATAAATAATAAACTTGTACTGCAAAGGCGCGGTGAGTTTAGCTTCAATAACGGCTCATTTACCAATCCTCATATAAACTTTAACTAAAAAATGCATTACCTATAGCCTCAATAGCTCAACCGGTATAGGAGTGGAGTGAAAACCGAAAGGTCGACGGTTCAAACCCCGCCCGTTGCACTATTGTCGTACCTACTCCTAGCACAAGCCTGACGCTTAGTTGGAGAGGAAAGGGGAATATTAATCATTTAAAATGACTAATATTCCTTAAAAAAAAATTATTACTATAAAATATATTTAAGTATTTATTTATACCTAAGTATTTAAAAGTTGTAAACCTCGGGTAGGATAATTTCAATAACGGTTGATTTACCAATCCTCATATAAACTTTAACTAAAGAATGCAATACTGCCGTCCTAACGAAGAGAGCAATAACTAGGTTTCGACTACTTTCGAGATATTCGCGGTTATGATTAGCTACTTACAAATCGTAATATTACATATTGCAGTTTTGATAACCAACAGAACCGAAACTACTGAAGATACAAAAAAGACGTCTAAGGCGAAAATATAGAGCTCATTTTCCTGATTACGGATATGGTCTTAAGTCAATTTGCCCAAAAACTCGACTTATTGCACTCTTTGTTAGGACGGCAGAATATTACTATTTTTACTAATATATCTATTTAAGCTAATAAGCATACGAAAGTTGTACTTAAGTACTTAAAAGTTGTAAATTTACCTACCTGTATTTATTAAACCTTTTAATTTTTTAATCAATTATATTCAATCAATTGTGCAATATTATTATTTTTTGAACAAGCATTTATAATCAAACAAGAATATATATTTTTACTATATACCTATAAGCTATTAAGGCTATTAAGCAAACGAAAGTTGTACCTAAGTTTTTAAAAGATGTACCTAAGTTTATTTATTAAAAAAATTAATTTTAAAATCAATTACCTATATTTAATCAATTATTGTTCATAATTTTGTTTTAAACAAGCATTTATAATCAAACAAGAATATATATTTTTACTATATACCTATAAGCTATTAAGGCTATTAAGCAAACGAAAGTTGTACCTAAGTTTTTAAAAGATGTACCTAAGTTTATTTATTAAAAAAATTAATTTTAAAATCAATTACCTATATTTAATCAATTATTGTTCATAATTTTGTTTTAAACAAGCATTTATAATCAAACAAGAATATATATTTTTACTATATACCTATAAGCTATTAAGGCTATTAAGCAAACGAAAGTTGTACCTAAGTTTATAAAAGATGTATATTTATTAAAAAAAATTATAATTTTAAAATCAATTATCAATCAATCAATCAATTCTTTTCATATTTTTTTTAAACAAGCATTTATAGTGAATAAATAAATAAATAAATTTATAATCAAACAAGAATATATATTTTTACTATAGTATTTTGTGCAGTTTTATTTCTTCTCATTACAGTTTGATACCAGTCGGAATGAGTTTATCACAGTACTAGAGGATGCCCGCAGCTTCGCCCGCGTGGATTGGTCAGATCCCCTGCAGCATCAGGATTGAGGAGTTGGAATCCAATTTTTTATGGAACAATATCGCGAAGTTCCTCTATCGATTAAAAAAGAAATGACGCAAATCGGTTCAGAAATCTCGGAGATTTCGGTGTACATAGGTAGAAAAACACAACTCCCTTTTTGAAAGTCGGTTAAAAAAGTAGCCTATGTTACTCTCTGGTCAATTCTCTACTTGTCTGTGAAAATCCCGTCAAAATCGGTTCAGCCGTTCCCAAGATTAGCCTTTTCAAATAGACAGACAGACAAAAATTTTAAAAACATGTGATTCAGTTATAGTATCGTTCAAATAACCATATGATCTTAATATGCGGTAGTTATTTCGAAATTACAGACAGACACTCCAATTACAGACAGACACTCCAATTTTATTTATTAGTATAGATTAGTAATTAGTATAGATTACAGTCTGAGACTGGAGTCAGTTAATAAACTAATAAAGTTGAAAACAAACCCGACTGCGATCGTTTTAATAAACGCTGAAATATTATACTTACCTACTAAAACTGTTTTTTTGGCGCTTGGTATATTTTAATGTTAGGAGTTTCCCTGAGGGATAAGATCCGAAATGAGGAGATCCGCAGGAGAACCAAGGTCACTGACATAGCCCAAACTATTAGCAAGCTGAAGTGGCAGTGGGCAGGCCATGCCTGTCGTAGAGGCGATGGCCGTTGGAGCCGGAAAGTCCTTGAGTGGAGACCGCGTTTAAGCAAACGTAGTGTGGGACGCCCTCCAGCACGATGGACCGACGATATAAAGCGGCTGGCGGGAAGTGGCTGGATGAGGAAGGCTGAGGACCGGGTGTGGTGGCGCTCTATAGGGAAGGCCTATGTCCAACAGTGGACATCCACAGGCTGATGATGATGATATTTTAATGTTGTAGTACATTTTATATTTATACTCAGAATTTTTTCCTCTTTCATCTGACATCACACTCGATACAATAGCAAAAAAAAATTTTGGAGAATTTTGAAAACAAGGGGTGTTTTGATGTAGGTATAATATTGAAATGAATAGAATAGACATTTATTCAAATAAATTTTTACAAGTGCTTTTGAATCGTCAAAATAATTTACCACTGGTTTGGAATGCCGTTCCTACCGAGAAGAACCAGCAAGAAACTCGGCGGTTGCTCTTTGACCTGTATGCGTTTCTTGTACCATTCATCCGATTGCGATGAAACTTTGCACAGGTGTTGTTGAGACTTGCGAGGTTTTACAGTACCATTGCATGCTGCGCTTAGGTAACTAAATATTTGTTACTACTATGGATGTGGGTTTGAGAAAATAAACAACAAAATACTTTTAAACTTTTCGTTTTAATACAAATTTGTTTCTTCGCTTATTGATCTAGGTTTTCAATTCACGCTTATTTTAGAATATAATATACTGTATGCCGTGTAATAATAATATACTCAGGCCGCTTAGAAATTACCAACTATTTAATAGCTCGTTCACACAGGCTGCGTAAGCGTAGACGTAGCGCGCACCATTGCGTTGTAATGTATGGAACTGTATGAAACATGGCACACCGCTTGCGTAAAGCGTGGACGTATGCGTAACGTGTGTTAGGGGTTTACGCGCGTCACTACGCACGTGCCACGTGTACGCAATTGGTGTGAATCGGCCTAAAACGACTACAAAATACAAGTAACAGAGATAGCTCAATGAATTGTGAAGCTGAAGTGGTAATGGGCAGGGCACATATTTGACGGCCTCCTTGGCACAGTGGTCTTATTAGTGGGAGGGCCCGGGTTCGATTCCCGGCAAGGGTTTGGAATTTCTAAATTTCTGGTCTAGTCTGGTGGGAGGCTTCGGCCGTGGCTAGTTACCACCCTGGCAAAGCCGTGCCGCCAAGAGATTTCGAGTTCCGATACGATGCCGTGTAGAAACCAAAGGAGTATGGGTTTAATGAAAACTACCGTCCCGAAATTAAAAAAATATTATGCTATTTGTACCACCTTTTGTCAGTATTCAGCAAATAAAGAATTTGATTTGATTTGATTGAAAACTGGCGTGTGGAAGTCCCAACAAGAGACCTATGCCCAGTCTTGTACTTTTTGGGTTCAAATTATTTATCAGGATTGCAAATGAAACACGTCGTCGTCCATTAGGTTGCCATAGAGAAGAGATTTTATTTTGTTTTACCATAGACTAATAACACACAGAGACTAATACGACCCATAGTGTAACACCCAGCTGTGGACAAAAATTTAAACCAGTCACTTAACAAACTCATGGATGGATCTCAAACGAGTACCAGGGAGCCGCTGAATTCAGGCAACGCAAGACCGGTGTGGGCCGGACAAGGTGTGGGAATCAGTACGAGAGACCTATGCCCAACAGTGGGCAGCCATCGGCCGTGTATTGGCTTTATAGAAGTGGTGAAGTGTGCCTATTTCATCGCAGGAGGGGGGAAGGAGTATAAGGAAAAGATATAGTTGGTAATTTCTAAGTGGTTAGAGTTTACAGTTGTATTTTAGTTTGATATTTTTCTATATTATGTATATATTTATCTGAATTAAATCTTTAGGCACGTACCCATACAAAAAATGTGATCCTATAAGGTTCCTTTTTTTGCTTTTGAAGTACCTACGGAACACTAAAAATGATAAATTTTCGGTTTGATAGATTGCTTTGAATATAAATATAAAAGAAACGTAAAAATATTTTATTTTAGAAAAAAAAAAAACGATTTCTAAATTAAAAATACCAAATTCTAAATTATGTAGGTATGTAAGTATAAAAAGTAAAAACCAAATTATAAATAATGTATAAAGAAAAATATCAAACTTCCACAATATAAAATATTGACTAGTTATCAATTTTTGCTAATTCTTGTTGTACATTAAACTTTAACTAAACTTATATTGACAGAACTAAATAACAACCCATCCTTTTCTACATAGAACATTATGAAAAAGATAGCACTATTAAGACCTAGTATGAATTTCCAAATTTTAGTTTATTTCTGTCAATTTAGTTTTTAGTTAGTTTTGTGTACAACATAATTAGCGTAAAGTCGTTTCGAGTGTATCAAAACTAAACTAAGTAAGTTAAAGTTTAGTTAATTTATTTAATATCTAAATTAAAATAGTGTCAAAACAAAACAAAG
Source organism: Maniola jurtina (assembly GCF_905333055.1). Lineage (NCBI taxonomy): Eukaryota > Metazoa > Arthropoda > Insecta > Lepidoptera > Nymphalidae > Maniola > Maniola jurtina. The sequence goes on from NC_060056.1 coordinate 4,431,569, forward strand.
CGTCCGTTTGTATGTATATTCGCTTATAACTTTGAAACTTCTGAGTGAAGTTTCTTTGCTAAAATGTTCTTCTTAATGTAGTTTTCACCAAGATTTAGACATCATGAAGAAGGTTTATAGTTAACAAATTAACTATAGAATTTTAGTTATTTTAGTTTTATGGAGACCACAAAAACTAAACTTAGTCAATTTTAGTTTTATGCAATAAGCAAACTAAACTACAATTTACATTAGTTTTAGTACCCCTCGAAACAACGTAATATAGCAATACAGTTTTAAGTCTTATTAAACAATATTATACTTTAGTGCGTATAGTTATACGGCTGATTTTAGTTTAACAACAACTGTAGGACTTGTAGAAATTAGGGTTTAGGTACGTACACAATGGTACTGATTCTGTTGGCAACAAAATTTTAGAGTATTCGCATCCTCTTCTTAGTAATGTAATATGAGAAGGACAGACACACTTTGACAGGTTTAAATTTATTTTAGAGCTGTCAAACCTCGTGACTTTTGTAGCGGGCACTAAAATTTTGAGTATTTATTTAAATGAAAAAAAAATTGGTTGTCTGTAAAGTCGGTTTACTGACGATAGTTGAACGTGACAACAAAGGCCGATTGTGCTTCTTTGTCGCTCGTTCCGCGCTCTCGCTTGCACTTCAAGCCTTACATGGAACGCCTCAGAGTGAGGTAACGCCGCATGAGTCATGTTTTTTCGTGCGTGCAGCCGGCTCTATCGAATTATAAAACGTTGTCACGTCAAAAATTTATGTTCCGTCCTTTTCTAGCAATATTAAAAGTAGGAGGATGAGGCGCGTACTCTAAATTTAGTTTAGAGAAAGACAACAGAATCGGCGCCAATAATAACTTTTTTTTAGTGATTCATTATTTTTAGGTCGCTTATAAAAAAAGTTACTTAAAATTCGATGTTATATTATTATTATTTTATGTGAGAATACAATAGTAATAGTGGAGTGGCGCAAACGGGCTGTAAAAATTAATTAATAAATATTAAAAAAAAAACTTGCAGAAGTCAATTGTCCTTGTCAAAGGACCTAATAAGACAGGAGAGTGATATAGGATACTTTTTATCCCGGAAAATCAACGAGTTCCCACGGGATTTTAGAAAACCTAAATCCACGCGGACAAAGCCGCGGGCATCAACTAGTAAAAAATAAACACTATTTTTTTTATTTTTTTCTCTCTCGTCTGGCTTTACACTGATTAGCCAATGTCAAGTTTGTAGTTATTTACAAGTTAGGGAAACTATATGTATAAGTATGGACTCCGTCTGTGCCGGCGCCTGCCGACATACACGCGGCGCCCCTTTAGAGCGCTTCCCAGTCAGTTCCACCACCAATAAACACCAGCAGAACACAAAAACCGGCCACTTCTAACAAAAAAAACACTCCAAAAAGGCACGACACGCGTGCCAGCAAACGCCAACACAGACGAAGTCACAATTTATTTTGCACTTATTTACATAATTTCACTATACAGGTAAAATTTAAACGTATAGAAACTTTTGTGACGCGTTTACAGCACTTAGCTACATAATTTCAGTACATAGATAAAAAAAATTAAAAATTTGTGACGCGTTTAGCCCGTTTACATATAATACAAGCAAACAAAATGGTGGAGATTAAAATAATTTCTCACTCAATGTTTTTAATTTAAGTATAATATCAACTATCGAGTACCCCTAGTATGAGTTATTATGTTCGAAAACGAAATTCGACATTGAGTTTCTTTACACATAGCACAATCGAAATAAATTTGCACCCCAATAAAATACATTCCTCCCGTTCTTTCACTACGTTTCTGGTATCTTTCTTTCTCTCTCTCTCTCTCGCTCGCTCGCATAGTGACGTCATAGACTTCAGGTACAGTTAAATTCCACCTGAGCAAAGTCAAAGTGCGCCCTATATATTTCAAGAATATTTTTTGAGTTATCGCCAAAAAACTTAAGAATTTTCAGAAACTAATGTTTCTAAAAAAGAATGCTACCTAGGACCAAACCTAAAACTAACTAAAAACCCTAGTCCTACAAAGCATTATTTTTTAGAAATTCCTATATTTTCCACGATATTACAAAAAAAATTTTTTTTGCACTTTTTTCAAACGGCTTTTTAGTTAAAGGACGGCAACGTATATAAAACTCGAAAACTATGAACGTTTGCGAGATGAGCTAACTTGTACTAGGGGTAACAGATTGAATAAATAAGTTAACAAATCACTCATATTTTTTTTTTAAATATATTTTTGTGCATTTTAACTATAGTTTTGCACGCATACATAATACTTTAGAGTGATTGTGCACTGTTCCGTTTCTGATCTGAGAAAATAAAATAGTACAAAGTGTTTTCGATCCGTATTTTTTCTTTCAGACCGGAGCAGTGCACAACCATTCTTATTTTAAGTGTAAAAAAATATTTACATTGCTTTTTTTTTTAATAAAATGGTAGTGATTCGAGTAAGTACGTTTTAAAATGGAATGAATTTTGGACGTTTTACTATTTTATATAAAAAAAATTAAAAACTGTCCGAAAATAAAATGATTTAAAATACTGTGCTATCGAATATTGTGGCTAATTTTGTTGTACACGATCTATAAATTGTTTTTTTTTTTTACTCAGATACAAGTTAGCCCTTGACTGCGATATCACCTGGTGGTAAGTGATGATGCAGTGTAAGATGGAAGCGGGCTAACCTGGAAGTGATATGGCTGGAAGTTTTTATAAACCCATACTGGTTTTATAAAAACTGCCTTTTGTTTGGCTTTGGAAACCTTTGGTTTCTACACGCATCGTACCGAAACGCTTAATCGCTTGGCGGCACGGCTTTGCCGGTAGGGTGGTAACTAGCCACGACCGAAGCCTCCCACCAGACTAGACCAGAAATTTAGAAAATATAAAATTCCAAACCCCTGCCGGGAATGGAACCCGGGACCTCCCACTAATAACACCACAGCGCTAACCACTTAAACTAAAATGATAGGTCAAAATATAAAGCCATCCTTTTCCGCAGGAAACATTGTGAAAGAGATAGCAATACATTGAGACTTATCATTCTAGATTAGTTTAGATATTGTGTACAACAGAATTATCCTCACTATCCCTTTTCTTGTGGACTCTTAGGCTCAACACAACACATACCTACTGAGTTAACTAACAGTTTATTTCCTATAAAAATTCAAACTAAGCTCTTTTTGATTGGATAACTAATATTTTAATTTAAAAATATGGATTTTTAATTATATTGATACTTACTATGATTAATTTCTAAAAACAAACCAAAAAAACCACTGTTATTTTAAAGATTTTCCTTGACTACCAGTTTTTTCTTTTGGCGTAGCGGTGGTGACATGCCTTTGAGTACCATCCATGTTTTATTTTCATTACATCAAATTCAACAGTAAGTCAAAAAGTAAATGAAGCAGAGTTTAAACTGTCACCAAAGACTCCGCTTCTCTCAGTAGGTGTGCATTGCGCCTTACGATTGCTTACTTTAGAATTTCGTAAAATTCCTAGTAATCAGTTTAAATTATTAATATACCTATATTATTATAGTTCTATTGCATAGATTAAAAAAAAATACGCTTTTTATTGATACCATAGAGTACAGAAGGCGACAGGTAAAAATAATTCTAAAAAGTAAAGGGGCTGTGTATGCGGATAGGCACTGTACTTTCCTACAGCGTGAGAAGCGAAATGTTGATTGACGAAATAATAGCGCGGCAGGACAAATACCCCGCTGTCGAGCTTTTGTACAAGCTAATATATCGATAAATCACCCACTGCGCAGGTTTAAGTTTAGAGTTCTATTTACCTGACGACCACTGTAGTTGTGACGTTATTGATCTAAACTTCCTTTAAATAAATGAGTTCTAAAATATGACACATTTATGTACTATGCTAAAAGGCAAAGGTCGATAAACGTTGCAAAATAAATTTCCTAGTTGCCCCAGCGGGGAACCAAACCGGGCATTTTCTACTTCTATTCGCAAAACAATCGAACCAACAATCGATTGTTCAAATCATTCGATTATTAATTTTACGAACGCGGAGCCAAAACGGTCTGAAACGATTAAATCAAAATATATTCAAAGCAATTGCGCAATTGAATTCCATTTTCGATTCATTCGTCTCAAACTCCGCGCGCTAAGTAGCAATTGAACAATCGAAAATAATCGATTGTTTTCCGATTGTTCAATTGTTATCGAATAATGTACCGTGTATGTATGAAAAATAAATTATTGAAATGTGTGAAAAATATAATATTATGCTTACAGATAAATAACACTTTCTGCTTATAATAAAACGGCTTTGCGTAAAATTATTTGAAATATAACTTCGATATGCAACTATTATTAATTATATTATTATGTTTAATATACAGATATAGAGATGTATAGTCCGATTTATATAATTGCATGGAGTAAAACAGGTTTTGAAATCTAATGTCAATTAAAATCAGCAGCATTGGGCGAATCATTAAAAACTAGAGGATGCCCGCGGCTTCGATCGCGTGGATTTCGGTTTTTTTAAAATCCTGTAGGAACTCTTTGATTTTCCGGGATAAAAATAGCCTTATCTTTCCCCGGGATGGACCCCAAGTCTGTACCAAATTTCATTAAAATCGGTTCAATGGTTGTGCCGTGAAAACGTAGTAGATAGACAGACAGATAGACAGACAGACACACTTTCGCATTTATAATATTAGTATGGATATGTTTTTTTTTCTAGACCAGAAATTAAGTCACATGGTATATGGCCACTTTTACTCCATACAATTTAGAAAATCAGATTTTTATTATATTTATAGGATGAATGAAGCACCTTTCCGTACGAAAAGAAATAACAATTATTATTATCAGTTTTATCATAGAAGTAGTATTTTGACAGCTTTGAACACGGTCTAATGTGAATTTATTCTAGAAACTAATATCTGTGCCTGTGGTGTTTTAGATTTTTCTAAAAATATGTAGTTTTAAAATTACAGGAGCTCAAATATTTTGTATGTGAATTTTTAAGACCGCGTAACTTTGAAACCGAATATTTTAACAGAAATCTGGACACACACAGACATAGATATTAGTTTCTAGATTATGTCTGCAAAATTTCATGGACGTTGGTGGCTTAATATTCAAATGAAATTGGAACTACGTTTGTATGGAGCGAGTGACGGAGAGACCCCTCTTAAGGCCACAGACAGTATTTTTCTGCCTTTCGCGGCGAGCTATACATTCAGAGACATCTATGATAATTTTATGGAACGTTCGCTGGAAAGTGCCTTATTATGAACCGATTTTGATGATTCTTTTTTTTATTATTCGTAGGTCATATTTATTTAATTAATTTCCAACTCGTTTCAAAGCTGTCAAAGATATTAAACACTTGTATTCTATTCAACAAATATTTTAGGTAGTTATTTGGTATAGGAAACAGTACGATACGAAACTTTGTGTGCTGTAACTTGTGTTACGCGTAACATTCACTTACGTTACATACGAGTATAACATGTAACTTATTGCGTGTAACATATAATGTGTAATGTGTGTTACGTGTAAAATGTAACTTGATGTTACGCGTAACCGATGCTTTTAAGCTTATTTCGTGGTTTAACGACATTTTTAACCAACTTCGAAAAAAGGGGGAGGTTCTCAATTCGTCGGAATATTTTTTTACATTGTAGATAACGGATAAATACTGTTGTGTTTACTACGAGTACTTTTATTATATTAACTACACATACCACGATTAGTTCGGTGTTTTTAATCGCCGATATTTCGACTCGGTTGCATGAGTCGTGGTCATGGCAAATATCGGCAATTAATCGTGGTATGTATCCATTATCTACAATATAAAAGTAACCTGTAACTTATGTTACGTGTAACTTGCAATTTAAGTTACGTGTGACATGTAACTTATTGCGTGTAACATCTAAATGTGTAACTTATGTTACGTGTACAATTAAGCGTGTTACTGTGTTACCTGTAACTTGCAATTAGAACATGATTTGAGTTACGTAACGTAAAGATGGTCACAGACCTAAAATTATTATATAGTGACGTGGCATTAGCAACGAAGTGTTACGTTACGGTATCTGCTAAAAATGCACTTGTCATGACTTTTGTTACGTGTAACCTGTAACTTACGTTACGTGTAACCTGCAATTTAAGTTACGTGTAACATGTAACTTATTGTATGTAACATCTAAATGTGTATCGTGACGTGGCATTCGCAACGAACGTGTTACGTTACGGTATCTGCTAAAAATGCACTTGTCATAACTTGCGTTACGTGTAACATGTGACATTGTGTTACATGTAAAATGTAAGTGTTACGTATATGATATAACATTTAACTTGTGTTACGCATAGTATATATATTTTCTCATCTGCCTGCCCACTTGCGTCATATTCGTGCACAGCTCCTGATCTCTGTGAACAAATAATGTAATTATTATTACATGGGAACGATGCCTAGGTCAAAAATAAATTATTTCTTAGAAATTATGAAATAGACTGTCTTCCGAAATTCGTAAAATCCACATTCGATAATTTTAAGTTTGCTAACCATTTTAATTATTTAACTAAAAAAGTACATCAAATTATGTTCAAATGTGAAATTACGTTCACATATGTATGACATTTGACGTCATAATATCTGTGAATTTTATACAAGCTCCCTTACAAGCGTTTTGATGTTTGATAAAAAGTCACTGAATTGACTAGTAGCTTACAAAAGCTAGCAAACGAAGCTTACAAAATTAAAATCCTTCCACTCTAGAACATGTCTGCTCCAGTGGGAATGTAAAATGTGACTGACCTTATATCCCCCCACCCCCCATTTCCTTTAGTTAACTTCTTATTATGCTTAGCACCACCCGCACTGATCGTGGCAGTCACGCGTGAAGGATAGAAGTTGGATTTCGCTTCCTGTAGGAGTTTCTGTACTTTGCTTATTACTGTAGACGCGTTGCAGTTTGACTTCTTGTGATGGAATCCACTGGAAATATTACACTAATATAAAGGCGAAAGTTTGTGTGTATGTGTGTGTGTGTGGGTATGTTTGTTACTCCTTCACGCAAAAACTACTAGACGGATTTGGCTGAAATTTGGAATGGAGCTAGATAATATCCTGGATTAGCACATAGGCTACTTTTTATCCCGAAAAATCAAAGTTCCCACGGGATTTCGAAAAACCTAAATCGACGCGGGCGAAATCGTGGGCCATCGGCTAGTAATAAATACTTTAAATCTATTCAACAAATATTTGAGGTTGTTATTTGGTATATGAAACAGTACGATAAGATACTTTGTGTGCTGTAACTTGTGTTACGCGTAACATTCACTCATGTTACATACGAGTACAACATGTAACTTTTACGTGTAATCTGTAACATCTGTTACGTGTAACACGTAATTTGATGTTACGTCAAATCTTTTGCTTAAGGTGCATGCGACGGGTCTGCCCGCGAAATTCAAATTTAATTTGGTTTTTCGCAATTTGTAAACTAATACGACAACGTAGGCTTATGACACTTTAATTGCGCCAATGGCAGTATCATCTTCACAGGTTTGTATAAAAATCTTTACTTGAACAGGTCCAGTTTAAGAAATTAGCTATAATATCGACTAATTTGTGAGTAACTCATGTCAAACTCATTATTTTGACTAATTTCTTAAACTGAACACTTTTACCAACCAAATTACCTTTGAACCAAATTAAATTTGAATTTCGCGGGCAGACCCGTCTCATGCATCTTAAGTAATTAAACCCCAAAGATGAAATACAAAACTAGTTACCTAATAAAAGGGATCGCAGAACTTTGAACTCGGAACTCTGGACCGTCGGCTGTGGAGTCTAGTTGTGTGTACTCTATACTATATGTAGAAAATGTGGTTCGTATACGTACCATTCGCCAATATGGAAGACTCGTGGCCCTTTGCACAATATAACCTTAAACTTCTCTCTGCCAGGTCGGTTTTGAGATAAATGCAGCAAGGAATAGTCCCAGTTATAATCGTCGTATGCGCAAAACTGATCTTGCAGTTCCAGAATGTTCTCCCATACTGTTCTGTTGAAGGCCATACCCATATTGTGCATGCTTGAATGCCAGGGTGTTATTTCGACCTACAATTTAAAAAAAAAATTGTCTATGATACGTATTTTTTTTCCAAAATACGTTTGGTATAACTCATGCCAATGAAGAAAGAAATCGAAACGAAGCCATGCTAATCATTTCGTCTCATTCACACACTATACATGGTAAAGTGTGTGAACGAGAAGGAATGATTAACGCCAACATTTTCGATTCGTTTGTGTATTGGTATGAGTTTATACGTAAGCATTCATGCTATCGCATGCCGGAATGCGGTTTTTGTTTTTTTTGACAAAAAAGTCTATGGTTTATATTATTTTTAGGTTTTTGACTTCCAAAAGTTACTTTTCCAATCGTATTTATTTTGATACAAGTCTAGCGTGCATAATATAGGTGCATACATTTTCAAAAAAAAAAAAAAAACAAAAAAAAGACTAATATTTACAAACTGAAAACCAATTCATTTTAGTTTTGAAGACTATTCTATAAGCATAAAGCATTTTTTAACTACAATATATTGCACAAAATACCTTTAAATAAGAAAAATATATCCAAACATTATATACAAAAATAATTAAGAAAAATACTGCCAAGGACATACTTTAATTAAAAGGCGACAATTGAACCGTGCGTTAAAAATATGATTCTATCTTTACATGCTTTTAGCCCTACTAAGCTACTGATGGAACATAAGATCACTTAATTTATTTATTAAAACAAAATAAATGAGTAAAATAAGCATAATTCTAGGAAGCTGTATACAAAAATCACATGCAATATTATTTAGCCGAGAAAAATGCAAAAAAAAAAATCTAAGAATTTTAATGAAAACTGTTTTTTTTTAGCAATTTATAATATTTAAAAAATTATCTAGAGGTTTCCTTGAAAGTTTATAAATATGTTATTAAAATTTGTTACGTCAATTTACTTAAATTTTTTTTGCGAAAATTTTGCAGTAAACAACTTCTTTATATCGGACCGCCATTTCTAATAATCAGCAAACCCCGATGACACATTGCATAATATATACCAATACATTACATAGATATTAGCAATGTAATTTTTTTAATTTTAATTTTTGATATCATTTTGTCCAGTTTTGAAAGTAACGAAAAAATCCGAAAACCGTGAATTTGTGGTTATATCCTTGCATTTCCGTACTTTTTTTTTAAATTTCCAAAAAAAAAAAACATTTTTTCCTACCTACTTCGTGTACCTATATTTTAATTAAATGTAAGAAAACATTTCATACACATCCACCATTAAAACATTAAAAATAGCAAAAAAGGGAGGGGGTAATAGCATTCAGGAAAAAGTTCTATACAAATTTTGAAAAAAAAAACATCTTAGAACCTTTTGGGTGCTAGAATAGAAATTCGGGTACACTTGGTAGTTCCATGTTTGGCCTTCGTGCTGTCTCTTTCTTCTCTCTTCACTGACTGCTCGCACTTGTTGTATGTAGCTCAGGGTAAGGTGTTTCTTTCTCTGTTACGTAGGTGGTAAGGTTCAATTTTGCGTGACTTTTCATTTATTTTATTAAGTTGGTATGACGATTTGAAGTTTTTTCAAAATCGGTTCAGAATTTTTTTGATTTTATTTGAAGATGGAATAATTGTATTTTGGGTTAGTCCAAAAAATAAAACAAAAAAGCATGTGCATGTAATATTTAACTATACTACATTATAGAATAATATATCCTTTTACTTGGTTATTTATATTTATGTTCAGGGTGGAAATGCCAAGTGTGCAAAGTCTATTATTTTCCATTATTTCTAGTTATAACCATTTTGAATCACCAACCAATCACAAACAAGTTTTCAAAAAACATACGAAATTCAATTCGAAAATGTTTTCAAAAAACATTCGAAATTCAATTCGAAAATCTTTTCAAAAAAACATTCGAAATTCAATTCGAAAACATAGTTTTTTTTGCTTGGTGACTCAAAATGTTCCACTGAGATTTTTGTCTCTATCATTTGTATGGAATTACGCAAAAGAGAAAGCGCTATATGTCTTTCCACAGATAGAGTATACATCTCATATTGAGTTTATTAAATTGACTGTTGCACATTGTTCGTTTCTACCCTGTGTGGATATAACAACTTTAATGTATATTTTATTCAGTGTATAATAAAGGCACAGCGCTGTGTATAATATACATAATATATAATAAGAAGTATATTAAAAACACAAAATTAAAAAGTGAGAAGTGAATTTTATAAAAAAAAAAACTAAAACCCCATATTAGTTACATAACCACACATACAAAATATGAGTTAACCCCAAAAAGTTTGTCTCATGTTACCCCATAAGCCTATTATATCTATGGTATCTCTAGGGTCAATACTTTGAGACTCTCGATAGCTCAACGGTTGAGGAGCGGACTGAATTCCGAAAGGTCGGCGGTTCGAACCCCACCTTTTGCACTATTGTCGTACCCACTCCTGGCACAAGCTTTACGCTTAATTGGAGGGGAAAGGGGAGTATTAGTCGTGATTAGTATGGCTAATTTAAAAAAAAAATACTTGGCGTCAGGTAAAGAGAACTAACTCTTGACCTTGTACTTGCGCAGTGGATGATTTATTGGCTCAACAAAGTGTGGTCTCAGAGTCTACTAATACGTGGGTGAGTTTGCATTTGCCTGTCCGTCCGTCTGTCAGAGCATCATTATTTTGTATTTTTGACCAACTTCTGCTCTCCCGATTTTTTTCTTTCGATACAATGAAATTATCCTTACAAAAAATTGAGCCAAGCGATATAAAAAAATGTAGTCGATTTCATTTCTTTTTTATCGACAGCTCACGCTTGACCAAAAAATTGACCATGCCAAAACTGTTTTCACAAAAAAAGACCTAAAGGTACCTAATACAGTTTCCCTGGTTTTGGATTTCCCCATTATAATTTTGGATTTCCCCATTATAGTTTTGGATTACCCCATTATGGTTTTGGATCTCCCCGTACTGCCCCAGTTAAAAAAACACACACACTGTATATTGAAGGATCTGCAAGCCCATCACATTAATGGCAGGGCTCACTGCCCTCAGCAATGAGGAAGGAATACGATGCAAAGAGAGACATACCTTATCACTATTGCTATGGTACTGATAAGTCTTGAGGTAAGTACCCAAGCAAAGGATCTCGCATTGCGGACAGGTCTTGTCCGCTGTGGTTCGCAAGAGGTTTAGCATGTGTAGGAAATCCTCTGCCACGTAGTGGTCTTCCTCTAGGAAGACTACCATGCCTGTGAGAAAAAAGAATTATTGAAATCTATTTAGATATGGGTCCAATTGAGCCTCTATAGCTCAACGGTTGAGGAGCGGACTGAATTCCGAAAGGTCTGCAGTTCAAACCCCACCCGTTGCACTATTGTCGTACTTACTCCTAGCACAAGCTTTACGCTTAGTTGGAGGGGAAAGGAGAATATTAGTCATGATTAGAATGGCTAATAAAAAAAACTGTTCAGATTTGACAGAGTTATGGAGTAACAACGCCATAATCGCGTTGAGTTGATATGCGTTTGATTAGGGCTCTGTACCTCAAAAGGAAAAACGGAACCCTTATAGGATCACTTTGTTGTCTGTCTGTCTATCCACTTGTTGAGTCTGTCAAGAAAACCTATAGGGTACTTCCCGTTGACCTAGAATCATGTTTGGCAGATACAAAGAAGAAAGAAGAAGAAGAAGAAGATTGGTCTTATAGCACAAGTAAAGGAAAAAATCCGAAAACCGTGAATTTGTGGCTACATCACAAAAAAAACGTGTTCATCATTGAAGTTTCCGACTCATGCAGTCAGCACGATTCGGCCGCATCGGGAGATCATATCATTGTACTAACCGATGCCAGCGATTTCGTCCGCGTGGATTTTGATTTTTCGAAATACCGTGGGAACTCTTTGTTTTTCCGGGACAAAAAGTAGCCTATGTGCTAATCCAGGATATTATCTATCTCCATTGCAAATTTCAGCCGAATCCGTCAAGTAGTTTTTGCGTGAAGGAGTAACAAACATACACACACACATACACACAAACTCTCGCCTTTATAATACTAGCTAATACCCGCGACTTCGTTCGCATGGATGTAGGTTTTTTAAAATTTCCGCGGGAACTCTTTGATTTTCCGGGACAAAAAGTAGCCTATGTGCTAATCCAGGATATTATCTATCTCCATTCCAAATTTCAGCCCAATCCGTCCAGTAGTTTGTGTGTGAAGGAGTAACAAACATACACACACACATCCACACAAATTCTCGCTCTTATAATATTAGTGTGATAAGTGGCAATACCTTCTTTAAAACAAGAGTGAATAGGCACCTTCTAGGTAAACGCGTCCCATCTTAGACCACATCATCACTTTCCATTAGGTGTGATTGTGGTCAAGCTCTTACCTATAGTGAATAAAAAAAAAAAAACCTGTATGGCTGGCGGTACACTGCAGCTGGTTGAATATCCTGTTGGCCTTCCACCACCAGTGGTGTTTGGTTTGTGTGTACTTCGCCTCCCGGTAATGACCGTGTAAATCCGGGTGTAGAGCGTTGTTGCATTTTAGTTTTATGGCTCTGGAACAAAAAATCAGTCAAGTGCGATTCGGATTTGGGTACCATGGGGTACCACGAAGAGTACCGTCGTACAGTTAAAGGCCGTAAGTCGTTTAGCACCTTAATTATCATATTCGCGTAGCACGGTTATGCACATGCGTTGGTGTGTGTGGCGCGTTTATAGAAAAAGGTCATAAATGCGACCGGTTTTGATGCAAAAGTTTCGAGGAATTGCTACACAAATTCTGAGGCCGAACGTACAAGAAATAACACTTTATAATTGCAGCCATTTTGACATATTTTTTATCATTTAGTGGCAATAGAAATACACTCTGTGAAAAATTCAACTCTGTATCTTAATAGATCTCATTCACTGATTACGGTTAGTGAGATACAGTCCGCTGACAGACAGACGGACTTACGTATGGACGGATGGACAGCTGAGGCTTAGTAATAGGGTCTCACTGGTATCCTTCGTGTACGGAACCCTAAAAAAGAAAAATTACTCACTGTTCCAACTTGGCATCCCGGGGACAATCGTTGGGATCCATCCCGGGGAACTCCGTGGGGTGTGTTTGTACTGAGTAGGGGAAGAAGATTTGCATCACCTGCGAAATATACCAATTTGAACTTTAAAGTCAGGGCAGTAAGGTTGCTTATCGCTTGTCTTGAATTTTTTTTTTAATTCAGATACAAGTTAGCCCTTGACCGCAACCTAATCTGGTGGTAAGTGATGATGCAGTATAAGATGGAAGTGGGCTAACCTGGAAGGGGTATCGCAGTTTTTATTAAACCCATACAACTTTGGTTTATAAGTCAAGTCAAAGTCAAAGTCAAAATCATTTATTCAAAGTAGATACAATTGTACTTCTTTTGATGGTCGAAATTGTTAAATTTGTACGATATAGTGGTGATAATTAATTACGTAACTTAAAACTAAAACTACGAGGGTTCCAAACGCGCCGTCTGAACAAAAGACATAACGTAACAAGAACACTAGCAAAAACTTATGGTTAATATTATATCGACACCTCCCACGTAAGTTGTTGTATCCCCAAAACTACAACTTTTCAGTAGAGCGTTTTGAAGATATAAATTGAAATTAAAGCTCCATTTTTCAATATATTTTTGTGAAATTCGGTATTTAGTTATAGTTTACAGTACTTTAACATATTCTGAAAGATAATTTATAGAAATACTTCACATTTCTGAGATTTTGTTCATACAACATTTTACGGCGTGTTTCATCTTTGTAAAATGTTGTATAAGATACTTACAACAAATTACGCTGGAAAAAACGGGTTGAGTGTCATCGTATGTGTTAAATACAACAGTGTTCGTCGTTTAAAATTTAAAAAAAATGTCGTATGTATAGTCCGATTCATCATTTTCAACCAATGGATGTCCACTACTGGACATAGGTCTCTTGTAGGGACTTCTATATGCCACGGTCTTGCACCACCTGAATCCCGTGGCTCCTTGTGACTCGTTTGATGTCGTCTGTGCACCTAGTGGGATTCTGTCAACGCTGCGCCTTACAGTGCGAGGTTCCAGCACCTTGGGACCTCAACGTCTATGGGTCCTTCGAATTATGTGCCCCGGCCATTTACACTTCAGCTTCGCAACCCATTTATGCCGGTTACTCTGATTTTCCTACCGATATCCACATTCCAGATTCGATTACGTAGAGAAACTTCAAATATAGCTCTCTAATTGCCCGCTTAGTGACTCTGAACTTTCTTATGAATTCCATTATAATATGGGACCATATTATCTCGGATCCATAATATGTCATCACTGGTAACACGCACTGTTCGAAGACTAATTTAGTTTCCGTACGCTGCCGCCGAGTCGGATTCGTTGGCTGACCTGTTTCTTGAAATTGCACTTACCTACCTGGTCCAGGTACCTGTTCCAGGCTCACACTTTTCTATAATTTCGAGTGGAGAACCCTCAACGATTACTGGGTGGGCCGAGACATAAGAATTAGACATAATTTTCGTCTTACTCATGTTCATTTTTAGGCCCATCTGTTGTGAAACTTTGCAAAGGTCATTGAGCTGTAAATGTAGAAACTCTGGGAAACCTAATGAGGTTTCCCAGAGTTTCTGCGATAGTGACTATGTCATCGACAAATCGAAGGTGAATTTCTTTTGATGTTAATGTCAAGTTCATTCCAATCCAAGCTTAAAGATAAGGACGTCTTCCAAAGCAGCGGTAAAGAGTTTCAGAGAATTACGTCTCAATGTGTACTCTGTCACTGCAATTGGACTGGCCTAGTCTGGTCCTATATGTCGACTGACATGGTGTTTTCGTACAGGATTCTAGTTCAGCATCTGTATGAACAGGCAGTTGTTTCAGCATCTCAATAGCGACCTTAATACAGCCCCAGTTTCCACCAAATCAAAAACTTTCTCATAGTTAATAAACACTTAGCAAAGAGGCAGATTATTATAATAGCCTTCAGTTATATTATGCATAACATGTCTCAGCTTATGAATGTGACCTATAGTGCTTAAGCTTTTTCAGAATCAAGCTCGTTAGGGATGCTGAAAGTCATCGAACTTATTATTGTGACGATTCATAATGACTTACGATAACAACAGCTTATAGACATGGCTTAGCAGCGAGATGAGTCTATGACTCTTCTTGAGTAATGTTTGTAACTTTGTAATTTCGTTATGCAATGAACTAGATTAATTTGAATATAAGATTCACTAACCTTTTGTGCCTACATTGCAACAAATAAACCATTACTTATTATTTATTATTGGAAAATCGCTGAAAGACCTTAAGTACTGGTTTGCCACCCGCTTTCAGGAATTCTACTGTGATTCTGATATCACCGAGCGAATTTTTATCCTTGAGTTGTTTGAGAGCCATACTTATCTTGCATAAACTGGCATCTGGGATATCTTGGGTATAGTGTCCCGTCAATTTAGTTCTGGGATCTTTAGCCAAATCTTCAACAAGTCTTTGTATTGTGGTGTATAACTGTCCATAGAACTTCTCAATTTATTTCAAGAGCTCAAGTTTAGCTGAAATGAGGTGTTGTCAGTTTTTTGTCGTATCAGCAGGCCCTGTTTAGTAGACAGATCTTTCGTGAATACTTTTGAGTTCCTGTTCCGCTCTATGGTATCTTTAAAACGAAATTAAAGATCCATAAGTCACGTGTTTGTACAATAGAGATCTGCCAGTAGGTAGGTGCATCTGCTGAAGACTACAGTATCATTTCTGGCCTTTTTCTGGCCATGAGCTTTAAAATCATAAAAAATATTTGTTATTTTTGGACGATAGTCCGTAAAGAAATTGGACTCCACCACCTGGCAGGTTCTACCAACCTATTTATTGGAAAGGTAGGCTCTGAAATAATATATTGTAGTAGTGATTTTTTTGTTAATTATATGGTAACCTAGTGGTATGATGAGCCGATTAGTTATTTCATTGACTATCATAGGTTTACGTCGCCATCAAACTAAATTTTAACATAGTTTTATTGTATACAATGTCGTATGTAAGAAAAAAAACAATGTCATAGCAACGTAAAATATAGCATGTAATCATACAACAAAATTTTGAGAAATAAATACCGAAGTAAAATGTTGTATGTATCACTTAACACAAAATTTATTATAATTCTGCAACGTAAACAGTTGTATGTCATCATACAATACTGTTTTTGGGTGTCCTCAACGACGTAAATTGTTGTATGTAATCTATACAATAGTTTAGCTTGGCATCACTATTAAATTACTAAAATACGATAATGAAATAAAAAAATGCAAACACAACCGTGACATATCAGTGTTTTGAGTTACAAACATTTCATTTGAATTCCGGCGTGATCTGTTGTATCTGTTACATACGAGGCGCAAACGTGCGACTTCACCCCACATAAAACGTTGTAAAGGTCGATATGATATTTTACGTCGTCCTCGTTTGAAAAATACAACATTATACGCCTCATAAGTACTTTAAAAAACAACATTTTTAGGATTTTTTTAATTGAACATATAAAATAGATAAAAATAGACATTGTTATGTAAAAAACGCAAAATGGCAATTTTGTGGCTTACAACAACTTACGTGGGAGGTGTCGATATACTATACTACACAATCCGATGCCAATAACCATTTGCCTTATCTTGCAGTTTTAGTGATTTAGTATTTTTCAATCCCGCAATGTATAGCGTACGTAACTCGGGTCAATGCCCCACCGACTCCGACTCCGAGTGGCCTATTTACGTAACGTGGTTGCCCTGTAGCGTCAGTCAAATGTTTTATTTGCAATATGTTGTGAACTTTTAAAAAATACGAGATTTTCGTTTATTTTTTCCGTTTTTTGTGGTATCACCTTTGGTTTCTACACGGCATCGTACCGGAACGCTAAATTGCTTGGCGGTACGGCTTTGCCAGTAGGGTGGTAACTAGCCACGGCCGAAGCCCCCACCACACCAGACCAGAAATTATAAAATTCCAAACCCCTGCCGGGAATGGAACCCGGGACCTCCCACTAATAAGACCACAGCGCTTACCACTGTGTTAGGGAGGTCGCGAAAGCTGGACGAAGGAGACGGACGTACTTACCTTAGTGAAGTCTATGCTCCTCACTAAACTGTTGATCTCTTCGTCGTAATAGTCGTGGGAGAAGATTAGTAGCGTCTTGTCTATGTCTTTAGCTTGTGCGAGAGACACTACTAGATGCCTGAGGTAGGTGAGGCGGGTATGGACCTGCAGACAATGTACAAAATTAAAAAAAAAACCACAATACAGTTAGGCGTAAGGAGTAGATGATGACCGTGTGGATTATAAACCCGTGAAAAGAACTTCCAGAACTTCCCTCGTTTGGGCCCGAACAGAATACCAGCGTTGTGGGTACATTGTGTATCCACAACATTAAGCTGAGTTCGGGCCTTTTCGTTGGCACAACATATAGTAGGTACGCAACACTATGTTTAAGTTAAGTTAGTTTTTAAGTTTTATATTTTAAGCGTGCTTATATTACCTGTGTGTTGATTCAACGAATAAATTTAATTCTATTCTATTCTATTCTAAAACTCTTTGATTTTCCAGGATAAAAAGTACCCTAGCCCGTCCCTGGGATGCACGTATCCATGTACCAAATGGATGATGCACACGATTTCATCCACATAAAAAGGTTTTTTGAAAATCCCGTGGGGACTATTTACCTGATTTTCTGGAGCAAGAAGTAGTCTGTGTTAGTACTCGGAATGCAAGCTTACCCCGACTCAAAAAGAGGGGTGTTATAAGTTTGACGTGTGTATCTGTGTATCTGTCTGTGGCATCGTAGCTCCTAAACTAATGAACCGATTTTAATTTAGTTTTTTTTTTTTGAAAGGTGGCTTGGCTTGATCAAGAGTGTAGCTATAATCCAAGAAAATCGGTTTAGCCTTTTGAACAATTATCTGAGTTATCAGCTCTTTTCTAGTTACTGTATGTAACCTTCACTTGTCAAGGGTGTTATAAATTTTTAATTTACACTTGTTGTCAAAATCGGTTTTACGGATGCGCCGTGAAAAGGTAGCAGACAGACAGATATTGCATTTATGATATTAGTATGGATTTTAAGAGAGCAGCGCCTACAATAAGGCGTTTGGAAAAAATAATTAACCTTGTTCAGTGGATGATTTTTTCGATCTATTTCGTGGTAAGAACTTCTGTCACAACCTATACCTAACCTTAACTAAAACCTTTTTAAGACAACTGCCATTAAATTGGGTTCCTTTTCATCAGCTATCATATTTTTGTGTCAAAACACGAGCTGTCATTTTTACAAAATATTTTTGTGGAGTTTCGTATATTTTTAGTTTCGATTTAAGTTTTAGATAAAACATATATTTTATAATGTCGGAGAAAGATTTTGAAATGGTAAGCAATAATTGTGAAATTGTAATGATTTGTCTTTTCATTCTGAATAGACCCGTATTCAGTTTGGGTATTGATATATGGGTATATATGGTAAGAGAGAGTATATGCCATCGATGTGTATATGCATGTGGTAATGATATATATTATGGTAAGAGGCACGTGCGGCCTAATTGTGACAACGCATATCAATCGATTGTGGTTGTTAAGCAACGTTGAACCTAGTCGGTAACTGGATGGGTATCCGACTTCAGAGGTCCCAATTTGGCCTTTTCGTTTGTTAAGCCTTTGGTCCCGGTTATTATCACTAACATTTGATAATAACTGTAAATTAACCTAAGACCTAACTACCTGCCAAATTTCATGATTCTAGGTCAACGGTAAGTACCCCATAGGTTTTCTTGACAGACACGACGGACAGACAGACAGACAGACAACAAAGTGATCCTATAAGAGTTCCGTTTTTCCTTTTGAGGTACGGAACCCTAAAAATAATATTAAAATGCAAGGAATCATAACATTAAACTTAATACGATAAATACGTGTAATGTCATTGGTCCAGGCCCTTTCTTTCCAGGCAAAGAAAAAACCAGAAGAGCCACCACCCCGTCGACGTCCAAAGATAATAGTGATACCAAAACGAACGCCATCTATCGTCATACCGCCAAAACTGCCGGTTTTTATAACCCCAGATAAGACCACCTGCGTGAAGTGCCCTTGCTTTCCTAAAGAGGACCCTTATGATAAGAATAAGTAGGTAGTACATAGTACATCATCTACATAGTATAGAACAAAGTCACTTCCCACCGTCTGTCCCTCTGTACGCTTAACAACTCGTTCACACAGGCTGCGTAAGCGTAGACGTAGCGCGTACCATTGCGTTGTAATGTATGGAACTGTATGAGACATGGCATACCGATTGCGTGGCGTGAATGTCCGCGTAGATGTAATGTGTAATGTCTACGGATTCACGCGCGTCACTACGCACGTGTCACGTGTACGTGCGCGCGTGTGAATCGGCCTTAAATCTTATAAACCACATATTTTGATTTTGTTCATATTGCGAGACAGATCAGTACAGCGCCATCTATCTAATGGTGAGGAAACTAAATTTGTATGAACTATTTTTAACAAATATCCTTGTTACAGAAAACTGAACCCATGTCTAATATCACCTGTAACCCTGTACGAACTGGCAGCAGTCGTTGTGGATAGCCTGCCCTATCCAAATGCCTTTGACTGGTCTGAGGATGATGTCGTCAGATGGATGGCTGAAGAAGTGGGGTTGCCACAATATAAGGCAAATCATTTATTTAAAAAAAAATATTCTATTCTTTTTTTTTTTTTTTTTCTTTAAATCTGGCTTTACTCTGATTAGCCAATGTCAAGTTTGTGATATTTTCAAGTTATTGAATTTATACAAGTATGGACTCCGTCTGCGCTGGCGCCCGCCGACATACGCGCGGCGCCCCTTTAGAGCGCTTACCAGTCAGTTCCACCACCAAAAAACACCAACTAACACAAAAACCAGCCACTCTTAACAAAAAAACACTCCAAAGAAGCACAGCACGCGCGCCAGCAAACGCCATCACAGACGAAGTCTTATTCTATACTATTCTATTTTAACATAATATACTTAAGGCAAATCAACGTAGAGAGATTTTTTTTATTTTTTTATTCAGTCCACAAAACTGACTACAATTGAAAAAAAAAAAAATACAAGATGATACATGGACAAAGAAAACTAACTTTATCACACTAATTGTAAAGGCGAAAGTTTGTTTGTATGTATGTGTATATGTTTGTTACTCTTTCACGCAAAAACTACTGAACGGATTTGGCTGAAATCCGAAACGGAGATAGATTATACCCTGGATTAACACATAGGCTACTCTTCATCCAGGAAAACCAAAGGGTTCCCGCGGGATTTTGAATAATCTAAATCCACGCTGAAGAAGTCGCGGACGTCAGTTTGTTTATAATAAATCAAAAACAATGTGGTCAAAAAGTTATTTTTACTGCAATAAGAAGCCAATTGCCCTTAGAGATTCACTACAAAGATCAACTTAATACCTCAAGCTAAATGCTGAAAACGTCGTGAGGAAACCCGCATTAATGAGAGTTCTCCATATTGTTCTCAAAGGTGTGTGACTTCGAATATACCAAGTGGGGTATCATATGAAAAGGCTTTACCTGTACGTTCTAAAACAGATTTTTATTAATTTTTATGCATAACTAGCTGATACCCGCGACTTCGTTCGCGTGGATGTAGGTTTTTAAAATTCCCGTGGGAACTCTTTGATTTTCCATACAAACTTTCGCCTTTATAATATTAGTGTGATAGTGTGAAGTGTGATAGTCTTTGATTTATCGTGCAAAATGTCGGAAAAAATACCCGAGTACGGAACCCTCGTTGCGCGAGTCTGACTCGCATTGGGCCGGTTTTTTTTATTTACTTGTACCTACAGCATCCTAAAACGTAGTCTTCAGTAAAATACGTCTTTCCTTTTACAGGAATGCATTTTGGATAATCACATAAATGGAAGGCGTTTGTTAATGCTGGAAGATCCTTCGAAATTAGCTGAAATTAATATTAGAGATTTTGTACATATGCAGGTATGATTTTTTTTTTAAATGAATGAATGAATATTCTTTTTTTTCTAAAAACACAAAAATATCCACTACCAATTAAAACTATTCTCTTTTTAAATTTGTTTAATTTGTCGTGAAAAATGCATTTTATTGCACACCACAAAATTAATACAGAAAAATCATATATACAGCAAAACGAAAATATAGGTAGATACAATTTGGCGGCCTTATCGCTCCTAGCAATCTCTTGCAGGCAACCAAAATGGTGCAAAAGACATAGCTATAGATATTAGAGGTATGTAATAAACTGATCACATTAATGGTGATACTGACGCCCTAACTTTACCCTATCCAAGGAAAAAGTTAGTATAGCTTTCTCCGTCTCTCTCTCTCTCTCTGTTACATAATCCCATACAAATAACACAGACAAAAATGTGTTAGCGCTAACCATTTTGAGTCACCAACCAATCACAAACGAGACTAGGTATGTTACCTAATTGAATTTCGAATGTTTTTTGAAAACATTTTCTAATTGAATTTCGAATGGTTTTAGAAAACATGTTTTTGATTGGTTGGCGACACAAAATGGTTAACGCCCTCTGAGATGTTTGTCTCTGTCATTTGTATGGGCTTACGTAACAGAGAGAGCGTTCTTCCTCTTCTCCTCTCTGGGCTGGTTTCCGCACTTAAACGTAGAGAGAGCGTTATACTAACTTCTTTCCTTGGATAGGGTAATAGTTACATATGCCTAGGACTTTCTTCTTTCTTACTTTCTTTCCCTAGAGAACCTTTTACGGATTCTAGGCGTAGGATGCTTAGGATTTCATGACCTTTGATATATTTTAGGCAATAACGTCAGCCATACGTCGCGTATTTCACATAGAATACGTGCGTTTTGCGCGTAGTATAGGCTTACCGCCACGGAAACCGCTCACGCATTGTACGTGGTTCAAATCTAGGACCGGACCGAATTGGGGCATCAGGGTGAATTGGACCAGGTATATCATTAGAATATCCTCAGCCATACGTCGCGTATTTCACATAGAATACGTGCGTTTTGCGCGTAGTATAGGCTTACCGCCGCGGAAACCGCTTACGCATTGTACGTGGTTCAAATCTAGGACCGGACCGAATTGGGGCATCAGGGTGAATTGGACCAGGTATATCATTAGAATATCCTCAGCCATACGTCGCGTATTTCACATAGAATACGTGCGTTTTGCGCGTAGTATAGGCTTACCGCCGCGGAAACCGCTTACGCATTGTACGTGGTTCAAATCTAGGACCGGACCGAATTGGGGCATCAGGGTGAATTGGACCAGGTATATTATTAGAATATCCTCAGCCATACGTCGCGTATTTCACATAGAATACGTGCGTTTTGCGCGTAGTATAGGCTTACCGCCGCGGAAACCGCTTACGCATTGTACGTGGTTCAAATCTAGGACCGGACCGAATTGGGGCATCAGGGTGAATTGGACCAGGTATATCATTAGAATATCCTCAGCCATACGTCGCGTATTTCACATAGAATACGTGCGTTTTGCGCGTAGTATAGGCTTACCGCCGCGGAAACCGCTTACGCATTGTACGTGGTTCAAATCTAGGACCGGACCGAATTGGGGCATCAGGGTGAATTGGACCAGGTATATTATTAGAATATCTTATCACATCGTTGAACTTTGGATCCCAACTCTTCAATCCTGATGCTGCAAGGTACTGATCTCCTAAGCCGTGGGGCTTCGGGAAATTTTACCCGACTGCGGCAAAGCCAAAAGGAAGGGTAATGATTTTATCAGTCTATGTATGTATGTGTGTATGTTTGTATCCAGATTCTGTGTGTTCCACTGTAGCGCCTAAACTACTGGGCCGATTTTGATGAGAGGTGTCAATCGAATCGTCGTAAAGGTTCGGGTGACATAGGCTACATTTTATATGAAAAAATTTGACCTAACGGATGTTACATGAAAAAAAAAAAGTGGTGGTCTCCAAATTTTTTTTACTAGGTACTTACACTTAAAAGCTTAAATTAAAAAAAAACAAAAGCCCACAACAAAGTAAAAAAAAAAATTTATTTCTACACGTATTTTGAAAATTATTTTTTTACTTTTCAGATGCGATATACTACGATGGATGAAGATAATAATGCCAGAACCTTTCAAGTTGGATCATTGGGACCTAGTTTGGTGAGGTTTCCATTTTTAGGGTTCCGTACCTCAAAAGGAAAAAACCGGCCAAGTGTGAGTCAAACTCGCGCACTGAGGGTTGCGTACTCGGGTATAACCGCACCAAGTGATGTATCATATAGAATAGAACAGAATAGAATAGAATTAAATTTATTCATTGAATCAACACACAAGTAATACAAAACACGCTTAAAATATAAAACTTAAAAAATAAATAAAACTTAAAATATAAAACTTAAAAACTTACTTAACTTAAACATAGTGTTGTGTACCTACTATATGTTGAGCCAACGAAAAGGATGTTGAAATATGAAAGGGCTTTACATATTAATTCTAAAACAGATTTTTATTCATTTTTATGCATAATCGTTTTTGATTTATCGTGCAAAATATCGAAACATACCCGATTACGGAACCCTCGGTGTGCGAGTCTGACTCGCACTTGGCCGGTTTTTATATTAGGTAATACAGTCCAAGACCGTTTTAAATTTTTTCCAGGTATCAAAAGCCAGATTTTCCAAAAGTAAAATTCGCGCGTATACCAGAACGTCCTATTTATGAGAGGGAGAAAATACCACACTATAGACCGCCTGCAGAATCGGACACATGTCGAGAATATTTGGTAACACAGACTTTTCTATTCCCTCACTCTCATAGTTCGATGGGATGGCAATTCTACTCGATCAGAGATACATCGAGAGATCAGGCGCAAGACCGATATAGACCGCTCAAAGTGCTCTCCGAGACAATACTTGGCAAGCGCTTGACCACAGTCACACCTGATGGAAAGTGATGATGTGGCCTAAGATGGGACGCGTTTACCTAGAAAATGCCTATTCACTCATGTTTTAAAGATACCCCGGATTGAAATTGGTAGGAAATTCAGATCGCGGAAGAGTATTCCAAACCTTAGCCATGCGAATGAGGAATGATACTTTACAAAATGAAATATATGGAGAGAGGAAAGTCATGATTAGCATAGCTAATATTCTTTATTTAAAAACCCCCTTCCTTCCAGGCACCAAGAAAATTCAAACTCCAAACAAGCATATCAGACAATCAACAATACATCTGGATGTGCGCTCCCATTGAGTTAAAGAAAGAACAGAAGAAAGAAAAAGAAGAGAAAAAGAAGAAGAGAAGACTAACAGTGCCGAAAGAGACCAGACTGATGCCAAAGAAGATTAGCTTGACAGGTCTCAGTGGCAAGGAGTTTATACTGGCTAGAAGAAAGATGGCAACACCAAAGTTTTTACCAGTTCCAAAACGTTCTAAAGGTCTAAAATAAAGTCCACGAAATTACGGATTTTGATTTTGCTTGATGAATCGTACCTATTTCTCCGAAAGGTTTTTTCAATAGAGAACAAGAAAAACTAAAACCCGACTGCGATTGTCTCAATAAACGCTGAAATATTATAGTAAATTGTTTTTTCTGTCGCTTGGTATATTGTAATGTTGTAGTACATTTTTATTTATGAACTCAGAATTTTCTCCTCTTTCATTTGACACCCCACTCGATATAATAGCAAAAAAAAATTTGGAGACCCCCACTTTTTTCATGTAACATCCGTTAGGTCAATTTTTTCGTATAAAATGTAGCCTATGTCACCCGGACCTTTACGACGAATCGATTGACACCTCATTCATCAAAATCGGCCAAGTAGTTTAGGCGCTAAACAGAATCTGGATACAAACATACACACCCACATACATAGACTGCTAAAATCAAAACCCTTCCTTTGCCTTTGCCGCCGTCGGGTAAAAAGTGGTCTCATCTTCCGAATAGTTATCACGGTTCCGAAGATTAGCCCGTTCAAACAGATAGACAGACAGAATTTAAAAACGTGTGATTCAGTTATGGTACAGTTCAAATAACCATGAGCTTTATATGAGGTAGTTAGGTAGTTAGTTCGAAATCACAGACAGACACTTCAATTTTATTTATTAGTATTGTACGGGAGCTGTGTGTCTGTGTGCTCGACCGTTACAATAGGGAAATTTCCCACCGAGCGGTGTTGTGCTCGGTAGCGCCAGCTGGGCCGACGGTTGTGCGTTGAAACTTCTATATATAGTGCAATTTGATAAACGCTCTGTCAATGCGATTGAAAGTTGCGTGTTTCCCCTTGAGTTTCCAATTAAGCTACCCGTGCTGCCATCTAGGCCGTGGGTCGTGAGCTATCAGCTGGGGTTTGTGTATCGAGCGTTGTTGATTGATTGAGTTTAGAAGCGACATCTGCTTGTGAATGTGGCAACCGCTACAGTATAGTATAGAAGTATAGATGAATATCGTATATTATAGTACGTGTATTCTAGAAACTTACTTGTATCGCAATAATGACGGTGTCGTTCAGCACGGGGCCGAAGATGTCTTCGTTGTAAATAGTTTGTGCTTCGTTGACCCTTTGGATCGCTCGCAGTATATCCGACACATTCTTGGGCCCATATCTCTCGGTTGAATTTGCTGAAAGATGATGAAAGATGAATTTGTTGAAAGCTCTTATCCATTGAGGAGTTCTGTTCTCCATCTCCGAAGATATTCATTAGATCTTCACCAAATTTATATGGGACCACCTGCACAGTATACCCTTTCAAACAAAATTTTCCAAATCGGTCCAGGGGTCTTTGAGTAATCGGGGAACATACATTAAAAATAAGTCGTGTTTGTTGGCATGTACATAGAGCAACTCATAGTTATGTATACACAAGTGTAAATTAAAAATTTATAACACCCCCGACAAAGTATCTGAGTTTTTCAAAACATCATTTTCAAATAAATAATTATGTATCAAGGCAACGTCCATCTTGACAGCTTGACATTTCTCAATTGACATAATATTATGAACCTAACGGTTATCTAACCTTCTTTTCTACAAGAAAACTAGAAAAGAGCTGATAACTCTTAAACGGCTGAACCAATTTTTTTGGATTATAGCTAAAAACACTCTCGATCAAGCCACCTTTCAAACAAAAAAAAGTACATTAAAATCGGTTCATTCGTTTAGGCGCTACGATGCCACAGACAGATACACAGATACACAGATACACACGTCAAACTTATAACACCCCTCTTTTTGGGTCGGGGGTTAAAAAATGACTCCGACGAATTGAGAACCTCCTCCTTTTTTTTTGAAGTCGGTTAAAAGCTAATCGTAGTAAAACTAACCTGTAGCATTCCTAGGGTGCACCGTCAGATACTTGTGCAGTTCTGGTGGTACCAACGCCAGCACCTGTTCCGACGTGTCGTTGGTATTCATCAGCTCTTCTGAAATCGAGAGTTTCATCATTTTAGGTACAGTCACTTAGTCACGGTCTTACCAGTTACCACACGTCTTACACTCCATATAAGTGAACTGTATGCCTAGTGGGAGATTTTTAACCTATTCGAAAGCGTAAAAGTTAACTGCGTTTTGTATGAAATTGAAACAGCGCCATCTAGTGATAAGAAGATGGCGCTGTTTCAATTCCATACAAAACGCAGTTAACTTTTACGCGATCGAATAGGTTAAAAATCTCCCACTAGGCACACTGATTAATTATTACTACTACCGGTACACCGGTCTGTCCGCGCATGGTTTGTATGTGTGGGTAACGGTGCAAGCCAATCGATAATCGAACTGGGCTAGGCCAACGCTATAAGCAGCATCAAATATGGACCCAAGAATTTGTAAGAAAAGTCTATACCCAAGTGCATACTGGAAGACATCACACACCTTTGAGAGCATTAATGGAGACCCAAATTAGGTCATTTTTACCTGATACCAAAGTAAATACATATATATAGACTGTTAAACACAATTACCCTCCATTTGCTGTCGTAGCTGGGTAAAACAAGTGCGATTAAAAACACGTGTCAAAGTACTTGAACGTGTGGTTAAGGAAAAACGTAATAATAGAAATAGGTATTTTACATTTGTTTACAAAAAAAACACGTCCAAACATAATATAAATTAATTAGTGTAATGGAAAAATTAAAATGTTGATTAAGAGAGATGATGATTAAGATTTATACGTAATTGAAATGAATAAACTGCTATCCCACTTCTGACCGGAACATCAGAGAGAGATGATGATAATTATTAAGAGGGCTCTCTTCGTCACTCGTTTCATACAATCGTAGTTCCAATTTCATTTGAATATTAAGCAACCAAAGTCCATGAAATTTTGCAGACATATTCTAGAAACTAATATCTATGTCTGTGGTTTTCCAGATTTCTGTTAAAATATTCGGTTTCAAAGTTACGAGGTCTTAAAAATTTTCATACAAATCTTTGAGCCCCTGTAATTTTAAAACTACATATTTTTAGAAAAATCTAAAACACCACAGACACAGATATTAGTTTCTAGAATATGTCTGCAAAATTTCATGGACTTTGGTTGCTTAATATTCAAATGAAATTGGAACTACGATTGTATGAAACGAGAGACGGAGAGAGCCCTGTTAAGGTTGAAGACTACCACTAAAATAAACATAGATAAATGATGACTAACTGGACCTCTATCAGTTGGTAATGATGATGATGACGCTGGAAAGACTTGTCCTAACTGATTTTATTAAATACTAGCTGACGCTCGCGACTTCGTCCGCGTGGATTTAGGTTATCCGAAATCCCGTAGGAACTCTTTGATTTTCCGGGATAAAAAGTAGCCTATGTGCTAATCCAGGACATTATTACAAATACAAATAATTATTATATACACACAACAGCCACCACCACAAAACTAAAAAACTGTAGGTATATGTATATTGCATATAGTTAATAAAAATATACAGAAAAACATATTAATATTATTATATAAAAAAAGAAAAAAACCGACTTCAAAAACCTATTGAAAAATTTTTATTTCCCAATTTTTAGTGGCCCCACTGTACTATAATATGCTATGCCCAGTTAAAACCCTACTGTTTACTAAGCTATTACACTAAACGCGAGCAATTTGCTCTTATCCATTGAGGAGTTCAGTTCTCCATCTCCGAAGATATTCATCAGATCTTCACCAAATTTATATGGGACCACCTGCACAGTATATATACCCTTTCAAACAAAAAAAAACCAAATCGGTTCAGTGGTCTTTGAGTAATCGGGGAACATACATTAAAAAAAAAAAACGATTCCGACGAATTGAGAACCTCCTCCTTTTTTGAAGTCGGTTAAAAAGTTCAATACCGTAAAACGCACTTTGTTTTATATACATGATGAAAATGATACAGTAGGGTTAGTGTAAGATTTTACATCGATATACGTTAATAGAATTCGAGACGAAATACTTTAGCGTTAAAATTAAAGGTGACAATCCAATCTTCTGTGACAATATACCAAGAATAAAAAGTAAGTTAACAGGGCTCTCTCCGTCACTCGTTTCATACAATCGTAGTTCCAATTTCATTTGAATAAAGCAACCAAAGTCCATGAAATTTTGCAGACATATTATAGAAACTAATATCTGTGTCTGTGGTGTTTTAGATTTTTCTAAAAATATGTAGTTTTAAAATTACAGGGGCTCAAAGATTTGTATGAAATTTTTTAAGACCGCGTAACTTTGTTACTTTCTGTTGAATATTTCAACAGAAATCTGGAAAACCACAGACGTAGATATTAGTTTCTAGAATATGTCTGCAAAATTTCATTAACTTTGGTGACTTAATATTCAAATGAAATTGGAACTACGATTGTATGAAACGAGTGACGGAGAGAGTCCTCTTATGTATAAGGTTTTTCTATTTTGTTAGTAGCTGTTCTGGATTAGGTTTTGTTCCTTGTTTGTTAAGTTTATTTTGTGTTGCGCTGTAGTTTTGTACCTACATACTTTAATAGTGCATGCCGAGTCCACATCGAGAAGACACAATTGCGCACATGTATCTTTGTCCATGTATCATCTTGTAATTTTTTTTTCAATTGTAGTCAGTTTTGTGGACTGAATAAAAAAAAGAAGGTCAATTCAAAAAACAGCCTTAATTTAAAGCTCAAGCCTTAATTTGTTTTTAATGAAAAATATCTTTCTATTAGTATTTAATTTGGCCTGGTACAGAATTTATCACTTTAAATCGAAGAAATTTAGGTTCATTTTACTCTCTCGTTAGTGTGTTTTGATGATCGAATTCTGTCAACGTTTGTGAGATGTAAACTGGATGTAAAGATCTCATACTAACCATCAAGTAGGTACTCGTCAGTATCACACATGGAGCTAGAAAGAGATAATCGGCAGCTTCGTAGAGCGTCGTCTCTGTCGTTTGAGACTGAAAAGACTACATGTGGACGAAATCGCGAACACCAGTTAGTACTATGTGAATGACAGAGACGATGCTCTACAAACCCGACGCAGCGAATATCTCTTTCTAACTCACGGTGTGTAAAATTTACTGCCAAGGATTTTAAGTGTGCGCATATAATTCTCTCAATATAAGAGATAATTATATCTTTTAAAATTGTGAGTCCAAAAAATAACAAATATAATGAAGAAGACAAAAAAATCGACCCAAAAAAAAAAACTTTTGGAAAAATTTAAAAAAAAAAACCTGCTATCGCCAATTCATTATTGTTAGGGTTAGATTGTTGAATTGGTATGGCTGCTTTTGAATTATTAGTACCTGAAAATTTTTGAAATTTTGAATTTTGAAACTTGATCCAAAACAAAGTTGAGCACAAAGTAGGGTTCCACAAAATAAGTCACATTTTCACTTGAATTGCTTCTTCACCGAATCAAGTAACTACACAAATTATATTCTTGGTCGACTATAACTCGTTAGCTACTCGTCTCACAATAGTCGTGTTAATTTATAGTTTTCACATGCTCATATTCTAAAAATAAAGTAGTTTAGTGGTTAAAGAATGGTAGATTTCAACTAACATAAAACTGTCAGTTTTGCATACTCTGTACGAGTGACACGAGCAGAGAGACAGTCTGTCTCGCTCGCACACACAGTGACTCGCCACGATCCTTCTCCATGGCACCATTAGTCGCCGACAGCATGATTTGCACCCATAGACAGAACAACCCCAATACAACCATTACACGCAGAATAGACGCATATTTTACTCTATACGAGTAATAGAGACAGAGAGATAGTCCGTCTCGCTCGCACATACAGGGACTCACCATGATCCTTCTCCATAGCACCATTAGTTGCCGACATCATGATTTGCACCCATAGACAGAACAGCCCTAATATGACCAGTACACGCAGAATAGACGCCTATTTTACGCTATACGAGTGACAGAGACAGAGTGTCTAGTCCGTCTCGCTCGCACACACACTGACTCACCACTATCCTTCTCCATAACACCATTAATCGCCATGATTTGCACCCACAGGCAGAACAACCCCAATAATTACACGCAGAATAGACGCGTATTTTACTCTATACGAGTGAGATAGAGAGACATTCCGTCTCGCTCGCAAACACTCACCGCTATCCTTCTCCATGGCACCATTGGTCGCCGACAGCATGATTTGCACCCATAAACAGAACAGCCCCAATATAACCAGTACACGCAGAATAGACGCATATTTTAATCGGGGCATTGCGTCTATAGGGGGTTTCCCGGAAGCATTTTAACCACCTTCTCCGATAGATGGCGTTAGGTGTTGGTTACTCTTGACGGTAGATGGCGCTGTTTCATTTTTTTCTCACGTTTTCTCTTTCTTTTCTTTATTGTGAGTTCTGAAACAAAAGAAAAGATGTTTTCAGCGGTTATTTATATATATTTATTTATAAATTTTTACTCTATAATATAAAAGGAAGAGGTGACTGAATGACTGACTGATTGATCTATCGACGTATAACTCAAACTACTGATTGGATCAGGCTGTGACATGCATACAGCTACTATGACGTATGAATGACGCTAAGAAATGTTTTTAGGGTTCCGTACGTCAAAAGGAAAATCGGAACCCTTATAGGATCACTTTGCTGTCTGTCTGTCTGTCCGTCGTGTCGTCAAAAAACCTATAGAGTACTTCCCGTTGACCTAGTATCATGAAATTTGGCAGATAGGTAGGTCTTATAGCACAAGTACAGGAATAAATCTAAAAAACCGCGAATTTGTGGTCACATCATTTAAAAAAAAAATTAAATACGTTTCAATTTTCAAAGTAAGATAACAATACCAAGTGGGGTATCATGAACAAATAATTAGTGTTTTCAATTTTCTAAGTAAGATAACTAGATCAAGTGGGATATCATATGAAAGGGCTTTACCTGTACATTCTAAAACAGATTTTTATTTATTTTCATGCATAGTTTTTGACTTATCGTGCAAAATGTTGGAAAAAATACCCGAGTACGGAACCTCCGGTGCGCGAGTCTAACTCGCACTTACCTTACCGATTTTTCCATGTTGTAAAAGAAATCTATGCACTTAATACTGCGTTATCTGACGAACACTATGACGTAAATAGGTGCTATAAAAGACTTAAGTGGTTCATTAGAAATTATCATTTTTAACCCGGACCCAAAAAATCCGTACTCGAGTTTTTTTTCGTCATTTTGCACGATAAATCAAAAACTATTATGCACTAGCCGATGCCCGCGACTTCGCCCGCGTGGATTTAGGTTTTTTGAAATCCCGTGGGAACTCTTTGATTTTCCGGGATAAAAAGTAGCCTATGTGCTAATCCAGGATATTATCTATCTCCATTCCAAATTTAAGCCAAATCCGTCCAGTAGTTTTTGCGTGAAGGAGTAACAAACATACACACATACACACACACATACAAACTTTCGCCTTTATAATATTATAGTGTGATAAAAATAAAAATAAAACTGTTTCAGAATGTACAGGTAAGCCCTTTCATATCATTTCCCACTTGATCTAGTTATCTTACTATGAAAATTGAAAACACTAATTATTTGTTCATGAACACATTTTTTTTTGTTTTTTTTTTTTTCTGAATTCCGACCTCCGCTCCTTAACCGTTGAGCTATCGAGGCTTCAAACGAGGCTTTGGCTTTAATCGAGGATTGACGATTGTTATCAAATCTTTGAAAAGAGCAACCGCCAAGTTTCTTGCTGGTTCTTCTCGGTAGGAAAGGCATTCCGAACCAGTGGTAGATGCTTTTGACGATTCAAAAGAACTTGTAAAAGTCTAATTGAATAAAAATATTTTGAACTAGATGACGCCCGCGGCTTCGCCCGCGTTTATTCCGGTTTTTTGAAACCTCCCTCGGTAGCTCTACCTTTCATACAAATCGTTTAAGCGGATGAGTTTTTGGGAATCCCGTGGGAACTCTTTGATTTTCCGGGATAAAAAGTAGCCTATGTCCGTCCCCGGGATATAAGCTAACCCTGTACCAATTTCGTCAAAATCGTTTAAACTGCTGGTCCGTGAAAAGGTAGCAGACAGACAGACAGACAGACAGACACACTTTCGCATTTATAATATTAAGTATGGATTGACGATGATGATGAATCGGTAGTCTGTAGTACATTCCATAGATTGTCGGTGTCACCTTGCGAGTTAGTGTGACAAGGACAAACACGTTAACACCTCATTAGCATGTGCATACTGCATAGGCCCGCTTTCCAATTAACAGGGCTCTCTCCGTCACTCGTTTCATACAATTGTAGTTCTTTACAGCTGTTCAGTACAGATTTATTATATCTTTCTCGATTTTATCAATCAATAGTAATATTATAAACACAAAAGTGTAACCTTTCTGTTACTTTTCACGGCTTATCCGCTTAACCATGCTTAACCGTTTGACGTAATTGGGCACTGAGATAACTTGCATCCCAAAGACGTACATATCTACTTTTCCCGGAAAACCAAAGAGTTCCTCAATGGTATTTTTTCCACTCAATCCACGCGGAAGATTAAAAGCACATGCATATTGCATACTTTAAAAGCACTCTTTCATATTGTAATTGTTTTCCTTTTTTCCAGATCCATGTGAAAACCTAAACTGTGGAAGTAACTCGGAGTGCCTACTAAGCGATCAAGTAGCCCAATGCACATGTCGTAGTGGTTTTACAGGAGATCCTTTATCTTCTATAGGATGTCAAGATATCAATGAATGTGAAACAAGTCCGTGTTCAATGGGTGCTGTGTGTAGAAATCTACCAGGATTCTGTACAGTTGAATATTAAGCAACCAAAGTCCATGAAATTTTGCAGACATATTCTAGAAACTAATATCTGTGTCTGTGGTGTTTTAGATTTTTCTAAAAATGTGTAGTTTTAAAATTACAGCGGCTCAAAGATTTGTATGAAAATTTTTAAGACCGCGTAACTTTGGAACCGAATATTTTAACAGAAATCTGGAAAACCACAGACATAGATATTAGTTTCTAGAGTATGTTTGCAAAATTTCATGGACTTTGGTTGCTTAATATTCAAATGAAAAAGGAACTACGTTTGTATGAAGCGAGTGATGGAGAGAGCCCTCTTAACTGGCATGCAGATTACTATTGTATTTTTACACGCTTCATAAATAAACTAGACGATGCCCGAGACTTGGATTGGGCGAACCTTGACTTCGATCTCACCTGATGGCAAGTGATGATGCAGTCTAAGATGGAAGCGGATTAATCTGGAAGGTTGGGCAGTTTTTTTAGGGTTCCGTAACTCAAAAGGAAAAACGGAACCCTTATAGGATCACTTTGCTGTCTGTCTGTCTGTCCGTTGTGTCTGTCAAGAAACCTATAGGGTACTTCCCGTTGACCTAGAATCATGAAATTTGGCAGGTAGGTAGCTCTTATAGCACAAGTACAGGAATAAATCTAAAAACCGCGAATTTGTGGTTACATCATTTAAAAATAAAATTAAAATGTGTTTCAATTTTCAAAATAAGATAACTATACTTACCAAGTGGGGTATCATATGAAAGGGCTTTACCTGTACATCCTAAAACAGATTTCTATTTATTTTTATGTATAAATAGTTTTTGATTTATCGTGCAAAATGTTGGAAAATATACCCGAGTACGGAACCCTCAGTGCGCGAGTCTGACTCTCACTTGGCTGGTTTTTATTAAACCCATACCCCTTTGGTTTCTACACGGTAACGTAACGTAACGGTTAATCGCTTGGCGGCACGCTTTGCCGATAGGGTGGTAACTAGCAACGGTCGAAGCCTTCCACCAGATTACAAAAATTCCAAACCCCTGGCGGGAATCGAACCCGGGACCTCCCACTAATAAGACCACAACGAGGAATGAGGATACTATGCTGAGAAAACATCGATACGTATGCCGATATCGATAGTCGATAATAAGGCATTCTTGAAGAAACTTGAGGAGGTATGTCGCAATAAACAAACATGCCAACATCAGCAAACAATGCGTAGGAATTTCAATAGTCATTTGTATATTCACAGTTTAGCAATCGTACAGTCAGCAGTTTACCCATCACAAATACCTCAATGCATGATAAAGGGTATTGACTATCACACTATCACACTAATATTATAAAGGCGAAAGTTTTTATGTGTGTGTGTTACATATACATACAAGGAATGAAAAGCTTAATTTGCTGTAATCCGCTAAACCATCGAAATCTGTATGGTCCAAAATGCAGTTTTTGTGTCGGGGGTTTTTTAAATTTTGAGTTAGGTATAGTAGGGTACACTGGTGTATTCCAAAAGTCACCTTTATAGACCAAAGCAATTAGGTAAAAACTAAGACTGGTGTTTGTAATTTGCAGCCCAAATATACCAAATAGAATAGAATAGAATGAATATATTACTTACATTGTAACTTTAAAACACTAAAATATTTAAGTACACTCACTAAACCAAATAATCTACTAAATGCAAATAAATACGTCAGCTAACAGGTGCTATTACAATGATACATTATGTATTTTAAATTCATTTAAATATATATTGTTGTTTAGATACTGGTATAATGATAAACCTACTAGTTAATGCCTTCCGACTTCATCCGCGTGGATTTATGTTTCAAAAGTTCTGTGGGAACTCTGTTTTTAACCCCCGACCCAAAAAGAGGGGTGTTATAAGTTTGACGTGTGTATCTGTGTGTCTGTGTATCTGTGTATCTGTGTATCTGTGTATCTGTCTGTGGCATCGTAGCGCCTAAACGAATGAACCGATTTTAATTTAGTTTTTTTTGTTTGAAAGGTGGCTTGCTCGAGAGTGTTCTTAGCTATAATCTAAAAAAATTGGTTCAGCCGTTTAAGAGTTATCAGCTCTTTTCTAGTTTTCTTGTAGAAAAGAAGGTTAGATAACCGTTAGGTTCATAATATTATGTCAATAGACAAATGTCAAGCTGTCAAGATGGACGTTGCCTAAATACATAATTATTTATTTGAAAATGATGTTTTGGAAAACTCAAATACTTTGGATCGTCGGGGGTGTTATAAATTTTTAATTTACACTTGTTCCGGGATAAAAACATCGCGATTATGGATTTTGAAAAATTCCGTGGGAACTCTGTTTTTCCGGGATGGAAAGATTGGGATCATGGATTTAGGTTTTGAAAAATTCCGTGCGAACTTTTGTTTTTCCGGGACAAAAAGTAATTTGTAATGCGTAAAAAATGAGTTCTCACGCGCCATTTTTAACCCCAGACCCAAAAAGAGGGGTGTTATAAGTTTAACGTGTGTATCTGTGTATCTGTCTGTGGCATCGTAGCGCCTAAACTAATGAACCGATTTTAATTATTATTATTTTTGTTTGAAAGGTGGCTTGATCGAGAGTGTTCTTAGCTATAATCCCAGAAAATCGGTTCAGCCGTTTAAAAGTTATCGGCTTTTTTCTAGTTTTCTTGTTACTTTTTAACTTTATGTATCAACTATCTTGTCAAAAATACGATTTTCGTCTTTATTAGGGTTCCGTACCTCAAAAGGAACAACGGAAACCTTATAGGATCACTTTGTTGTCTGTCTGTTCATCCGTCCATCTGTCGTGTCTGTCAAGAAAACCTATAGGGTACCTACTTCCCGTTGACCTAGAATCATGAAAGGTAGGTAGGTAGGTGCAGAAGTACAGGAATAAATCTGAAAATCGCGAATTTGTAGTTACATCATTTAAAAAAATTAAAATGTGTTTCGATTTTCAAACTATACCAAGTGGGGTATCATATAAAAGGACTTTACCTGTACATTCTAAAACTGATTTTTGTTTATTTTTATGTATAATAGTTTTTGATTTATCGTGCAAAATGTTGGAAAAAATACCTGAGTACGGAACCCTCAGTGCGCGATTCTGACTCGCACTTGGCCGGTTTTTTTTATTTTAAATGTGAACCGTACTTTAGACATGACAGTTTAACTTTATCCATGCAAAATGCGTCGTAGGACAAACCAATAAACAAACATTTTCGCGTTAATACTTTTAAATACGAAAGCAATTGTTTTTAGTTTATGGGCTATCAAAAAGGCTAATAAGTTAATTGCACCTTGCACGATAATTTTAGCAGGGCTCTCTCTGTCACTTACTCCATACAATCGTAGTTCCAATTTCATTTGAATATTAAGCAACCAAAGTCCATGAAATTTTGCAGACATATTCTAGAAACTAGTATCTGTGTCTGTGGTGTTTTAGATTTTTCTAAAAATATGTAGTATTAAAATTACAGGGGCTCAAAGATTTGTATGAAAATTTTTAAGACCGCGTAGTTTGAAACCGAATATTTTAACAGAAATCTAAAACACCACAGACATAGATATTAGTTTCTAGAATATGTCTGCAAAATTTCATGGACTTTGGTTGCTTAATATTCAAATGAAATTGGAACTACGATTGTATGAAACGAGTGACGGAGAGAGCCCTCTTAAGTTAATTGTACTTTGCACATTGCACGATAATTTTAACAGGGCTCTCTCCATCACTTACTCCATACAATCGTAGTTCCAATTTCATTTGAATATTAAGCAACCAAAGTCCATGAAATTTTGCAGACATATTTGAGAAATTAATATCTGTGCCTATGGTGTTTTAGATTTTTCTAAAAATATGTAGTTTCAAAATTACAGGAGCTCAAACATTTGTATGTGAATTTTTTAAAACCGTGTAACTTTGAAACCGAATATTTTAACAGAAATCTGGAAAACTACAGGCATAGATATTAGTTTCTAGAATATGTCTACAAAATTTCATGGACTGGTTGCTTAATATCCAAATGAAATTGGAACTACGTTTGTATGGAGCGAGTGACAGAGAGACCCCTCTTAACAAAGTAGATATCGAAAACGTGTTATACACATTACCTACACATGTATATAATGTCGTTTATATATTTAAATTTAAATTGATAATAATTTAAATTATTATTTTACCTAGGAGTATTTTACTAACCAACTTCAAAAAGATGAGGTTCTCTATTCGACTGTATGTTTTTAGGGTTTCGTATCTCAAAAGGAAAAACGGAACCCTTATAGGATCACTTTGTTGTCTGTCTGTCCGTCCGTCCGTCGTGTATGTCAAGAAAACCTATAGGGTATTTTTGTATGTTTGTTACGCGATCATTTCGCCAAATATGAACCGATTTTGATGATTCTTTTTTTGTTTGGTAGGTCATACTTCCGAGGTGGTTCCGTTTTAGTTTGGTGAAGATCTGATGAATATCTTCGGAGATGAAGAACAGAACTCCTCAATGGATAAGAGTAAATTGCTCGCGATCAGTGTATAGCAAATTTTATTACAGTGGGGCCACTAAAAATTGTGATTTTTTTTTCAAAAAATAAATAAAAACCGCCCAAGTGCGAGTCAGACTCGCGCGCCGAGGGTTCCGTACACAGGTATTTTTTCCGACATTTTGCACGATAAATAAAAACTAAGGCATAAAAATAAATAAAAATCAGTTTTAGAATGTACAAGTAAAGCCCTTTTCTATGACACTCCACTTGGTATAGTTATCTTACTTTGAAAATTGAAAATACTAGTTATTTGTTTCATGGACACGTTTTAATTTTTTTTTGATGTAACCACAAATTCACGGTTTTCAGATTTTTCCTGTACTTGTGCTATAAGACCTACCTACCTGCCTAATTTCATGATTCTAGGTCAACGGAAAGTAGTACTCTATAGCTTCCTTGACAGACAAGGAAGTGATCCTATAAGGGTTCCTTTTTTCCTTTTGAGGTCAGGAACCCAAAAAAATGTTGAATTAAGTACTGATTCAGCCATATTGGGACAAGGATGAAAATCGTCCATGCATTCAATGTCGCGCGGTTAAATAAAGACCATTCAAACACACAAAGAGATAAGAGATCGTAAAAAATGGACTTTGTGTGTGTCAATGCCCTAATAAGGCAGTTAATAATAATCTATACATATAATAAAATTGTAGAAAAGTGGTGTCTGTACATATGGAAATATATAAAAAAAAGTAGCAGGGGTTGTTATTATATCGATGCCGAACCCGAAATTGTAATTAATTTTTTTTGTCTGTTTGTCTGTGTGTTTGTGCACGCTAATATCAGAAACGGCTTATTCGATTTAGATAGGGTTTTCACTAATATATTGTAGTAAGCTTCACTTAACATTTAGTGTTTATTTCATGTCAATCGGTTCATAAATAAAAAAGTTATGTCAATTTAAAGAATCACGGCGAACATTTTTAACGTACATGCTGCCCGAAAAGTCACTATTCCACGCGAACGAAGTCGCGGGCACAGCTAGTAATTATTAATATTATGAACTGCCTCGGCGGTCAAGTGGTTAGCAGGTTGGTTTTAACCCCCGACCCAAAAAGAGGGGTGTTATAAGTTTGACCTGTGCATCTATGTATGTCTTTGGCATTGTAGCTCCTAAACTAATGAAACGATTTTTAAATTTAGATTTAGTTTTTTTGTTTGAAAGGTGGCTTGGCTTGATCGAGAGTGTTCTTAGCTATAATCCAAGACAATCGGTTCAGCCGTTTGAAAGTTATCAGCTCTTTTCTAGTTACGTAACCTTCACTTGTCGGGGGTGTTATAAATTTTTGATTTACACTTTACCACTGAATACAATTACTAATTACTGAATAGGTACGTACATAATTTACTAGCTGACGCCCGCGACTTCGTCCGCGTGGATTTAGGTTTTTCGAAATCCCGTGGGAACTCTTTGGTTATCCAGGATAAAAAGTAGCCTATGTGCTAATCCAGAATATTATCTATCTCCATTCCGAATTTCAGCCAAATCCGTCGTGTAGTTTTTGCGTGAAGGAGTAACAAACATACACACACACACACACATACAAACTTTCTCCTTTATAATATTAGTGTGAAGTGTGATAGTGTGATTTAAATGGCAATAGGGGCGTCCCCCCGCCTCATACCCCGATTGCCATCTCGACCTGTCGCATAGGTACTATGGGTAAATTATTTTCAACTAAGTAAATTCAAACAACCTATTTAACTGAATGCACAATTAGAAATTACTGAGTAGGTAGGTATAATTATTTATGATTACGTTCAAGGCTACATTCATAATAATTTTCATCTGCCTATGGTCATTTATCGATTCAAATAGTACAGAATATACCGGTTACGTTTGATGAAATAAGTATAAGGCAAAAAAACCTGTCAAGTGCGAGTCAGACTCGCGCACCGAGGGTTCCTACGGGAAGTACCCTATAGGTTTCTTGACAGACACGACGGACAGACAGACAAAAAGACAGACAGACAAAAAGACAGACAGACAGATAGACAGACATTCTGGATTTTTAACTTGTGCTTTATAAGTCCTGCTTACCTGCCACATTTCATGATTCTAGATCTACGCGAAGTACCCTTAGGTTTTTCTTGACAGACAGGACAGACAGACAGAAAACAGATAAGGGTTCCGTTTTTCCTTTTGAGGTACGGAACCCTTAAAACTTATACACGCGGACCAAGTCGC
Source organism: Maniola jurtina (assembly GCF_905333055.1). Lineage (NCBI taxonomy): Eukaryota > Metazoa > Arthropoda > Insecta > Lepidoptera > Nymphalidae > Maniola > Maniola jurtina. The sequence goes on from NC_060056.1 coordinate 4,471,655, forward strand.
GGGCATCAACTAGTCAATTATATGCACCTCTGGCCTCTGATTTCCATAGCAACTAACAGTTACGCAAGTATTGGTTAAATCTTACAAGTGAAAGCTATGGGGCACATCTTATGTCGTAATGTATGGCGAAATTATAACTTATCGTCTTGATTTTTAACCCCCGACCCAAAAAGAGGGGTGTTATAAGTTTGACGTGTGTATCTGTGTGTCAGTGTATCTGTCTGTGGCATCGTAGCGCCTAAACGAATGAACCGATTTTAATTTACTTTTTTTTGTTTGAAAGGTGGCTTGATCGAGAGTGTTTTCTTAACTATAATCCAAAAAAAATGGTCAGCCGTTTAAGAGTTATCAGTTCTTTTCTAGTTTTCTTGTAGAAAAGAAGGTTAGATAACCTAAGATATAGGTTAGTTTCATAATATTGTTAATTGACAAATGTAAAGTTGTCAAGATGGACGTTGCCTAGATACATAATTATTTATTTGAAAATGATGTTTTGGAAAACTCAGATACTTTGGATCGTAGGCGCGGAATAGTCAAAGAAAATCGGTTCAGCCGTTTGAAAGTTATCAGCTCTTTTCTAGTTACTGTAACCTTCACTTGTCGGGGGTGTTATAAATTTTTAATTTACACTTTTACCTACTTATCTACATCGATGTTATCACCATCATTATCAACTGATTAAACTAAAAACCTTGCTCCCACATAGCATTATTTTTAGGGTTCCGTTTCCGAATGGGGGAAGGATCCTATTACTAAGAATACCCTGTTCGTCTGTCTGTCAGCGGGCTGTATCTCGTAAACAATAATAGGTAGAGACCTGTTTTCACAGAACGTGTATTTCTATTGCCGCTATAACTACAAATCCATACTAATATTGTAAATGCGAAAGTGTGTTTGTCTGTCTGTCTGCGACCTTTTCACGGCCCAACAGTTAACCGATTCTGACTAAAGGTACAGGGTTAGCTTATATCCCCGGGAACGAACAAAGGCTACTTTTTATCCCGTAAAATTAAAGAGTTCCCACGGGATTCCTAAAAACCCATCCGCTTAACCGATTTGTATGAAATTTGGTACGGAGGTAGCTTACGTCCCTGTAATTGACATAGGCATTTTATCACGGAAAATCAAACAGTTCCCACGGGATTTTTAAAAACCTAAATCCACGCGGGCGAAGTTGCGGGCATCCTCTAGTATTTTTATTATACTTACTAAATACATGAAAAAAAGTGTTACTTCTTGTAGGATGGTACGAAAGTAAAGCTTAGCAATAGGGTCCCGTTTGGCACCTTACGGAACCCTAATTAACTTTTATAGGGTATTTTACAAGCCACTTTAGATAACTGGATAATGGAAAATGTGATCTAACGGAAAGTATCGCTTTGCTGTACGTTAGCGTCATACTCGAATGAGTATAGGTGGCGTCACGTGACATGAATTCCAGACTAGTATACCTACATATTCCAACTGGAATCCAGTTACGAGCATTCCTATCAAAAAAAAACCGGCCAAGTGCGAGTCGGACTCGCGCACTGAGGGTACTCGAGTATTTTTTCCTACATTTTGCACCATAAATCAAAAACTATTATACATAAAAATAAATAATTTGTTTTAGAATGTACATGTAAAGCCCTTTCATATGATACCCCACTTGGTACAGTTATCTTACTTTGAAAATTGAAACATATTTTTTTTTTTTTTTTAAATGATGTGACCACAAATTCGCGGTTATCAGATATATTCCTGTACTTGTGCTATAAGACCTACCTACCTGCCAATTTTCATGATACTAGGTCAACGGGAAGCACCCTATCTATAGGTTTCTTGACAGACACGACGGACAGATAGACAGACAGGCAGTATATAATAAGTCAGTCAGACTCGCGCACCGAGGGTTCCGTACTCGGGTATTTTTTCAAAGAAATACGACTATAGTACGGAACCCTCGGTGCGCGAGTCTGACTCGCACTTGGCGGTTTTTTTGTGATGTAACCACAAATTTACGGTTTTGGATTTTTGACTTGTGCTTTATAAGTCCTGCTTACCTGCCAAATTTCATGATTCTAGATCTAGGTGAAGTAACCTATAGGTTTTTCTTGACAGACAGGACAGACAGACAACGAAGTGATCCTATAAGGGTTCTTTTTTTCCTTTTGACGTACGGAACCCTAAAAAAAGTCGTCAATCAATATATTTCTATGTTATCAAATATAATCAGTGTCAATAGTGTGTACAAGCGTGATAATACCTACTATTTATTATTATTTATTATAACTGCACTCCACTGTTATCTGTGTGATAAAAATATAGGCAGCTGTGTTAACACCATACAAACATGACATTATGTTCATCATACATCTATTAATATCTATACTCTATACTAATAAATAAAATTGGAGTGTCTGTCTGTAATTTCGAAATAACTATATGTTTTGTGTCTTCATTCCTCATACGCATGGCTAAGGTTTGGAATACTCTACCGCGATCTGTGTTTCCTACCAATTACAATCCGGGTATCTTTAAAACAAGAGTGAATAGGCACCTTCTAGGTATACGCATCCCATCTTAGACCACATCATCACTTTCCATCAGGTGTGATTGTGGTCAAGCGCTTACCTATCTATACTAATAAATAAAATTGGAGTGTCTGTCTGTAATTTCGATCTAGTCGATACTAATATTAATAAAGAGGTAAAGTTTATAAGTATATGTAGGGGTAGCTTATTACAATTTTGGTAGGGATCTCTATTTTTTTCGAAAATAGAATATAGCATATGTCACTCAGGAATATTGTAGCTTTCTACTGGTGAAAGGATTTTCAAAATTGGTTCAGTAGTTCCAGAGATTACCTCCTAGAAATAAATTTACAAACTTTACTACTTTTATAGTGTAGAAGTTCAATTCCATTCCACCATTCCATCAGCCTGTATGCGTCTACAGCTGGACATAGGCCTTTCCAAGAGCGCACCACCAAAGATGGTCCTTCCCCAGAAGTATAGATAGAGAAGTCCCAGGCATGCAGGACTTTAATTAAGAGGGGTCTCTCCGTCACTCGCTCTATACAAATTTATTTCCAATTTCATTTGAATAGTAAGCAACCAAGGTCCATGAAATTTTGCAGACATATTCTAGAAACTAATATCTATGTCTGTGGTTTTCCAGATTTCTGTAAAAAATATTCGGTTTCAAAGTTACACAGTCTTAAAAATTTACATACAAATCTTTGAGCCCCTATAATTTTAAAACTACATATTTTTAGAAAAATCTAAAACACCACAGGCACAGATATTAGTTTCAAGAATATGTCTGCAAAATTACATGGATTTTGGTTGCTTAATATTCTACGAATACGGAACTACGATTGTATGGAGTAAGTGATGGAGAGAGCCCTGTTAATTGTTTAAAACGCACATAACTCCGTGAAGTTAGAGGTGCGTGCTGAGAAGCGAACTCCGACCTCCGAATAGGAGGCCTACGTCTTTAGGCTTTCAAGGCTCTTCATATTTAAATAAGACGTATTTACGTGAGAAAGATGCAACCCACATTGAACTAGAATGTTTATGTCTTGGACTGAATTAAAGTTCAAGCTATAAAGTTGAATTTCGAAAACTAACTCTGTTTAGATTTCTTTTTGCGAAATAATAAATATTGATAAATAAAAATCAATAGTTATTTTACTATTTGGTACTAACTGTAAACTTACCTATAAAATCGAAGGCCCCGTTTTCAACACATAAAATATACAAGAAACACGTTTATTACGTAAAGAAAACACTGTCTGAATATTAATTAGATCGTTTGACCACACGCCTTGTAAGCACAATATAAATAATAACACAGCAAAATATTTTAATCCTTCGTATAGTTTAAAATACTGTATCGATTTAGTATGTTTTTTATAATAATTAACACTTAATTATATCATTTTAAGTCCTATTATTATAATTAATGCGACTTTTAGACAAAGAACTAGTAAAACACACGGTTATCACATGATTTCGATTTAAATAAACCGATTTGTTGACTATAAATTATTACGCACAGCAAGTATTTTGCTTGCAAGCAGCGAGGCGGGTTCAATGAAATGAGTTTTAATTTTTATTGCAATTTTTTTCGATGTGCGGTTTTTTCGCGAATACCGTAAATAACTGTGTTGCCATAAACAAAATATCTATACATATAATAAAATTGTAGAAAAGTGGTGTCTGTACAATGGAAATATATAAAAAAAAAAAGTAGCAGGGGTTGTTATTATATCGATGCTGACCCCGAATTAATTATTTTTTTGTCTGTTTGTCTATTTGTCTGTGTGTTTGTGCTCGCTAATATCAGAAACGGCTTATTCGATTTAGATACGGTTTTCACTAGTATATTATAGTAAGCTTCACTTAATATTTAGTGTTTATTTCATGTCAATCGGTTCATAAATAAAAAAGTTATGTCAATTTAAAGAATCACAGCGAACATTTTTAACGTACAAAGTATATGCTGCCCGAAAAGTTACTATTCCACGCGAACGAAGTCGCGGGCACAGCTAGTTATTAAATATGTATCCTTTACATTCTCGGAAAACAAACCAGTTCTTTTGGGATTGGCTCGTGTAATGAACGCTTAAATAAATATTTTGCTATATTGTCTGTGTAAATTGTCTACTTAAAGAACCCAGAGCCGTAAAACCAGTTGAAAAAAGTCTACGATAACTTATAGTCTGTGGTTATTTATTATTTTTATTTTGAAAAATTTAACATTATTTTGATTTTTCTTTTCGTACATTAAACATTTGTATTTTTACTAAGTATTTCACTTGTGGGATCATTCCAAAATTCAAGAATATATGTCATAAAGACCAAGACGAGAAAATTTGATTCCTATTCCTATAGCACAAGTTGAATAGGTTAGCACTAGCACTAGCAGGTACATTTTTTTAATGTTTTATTTTATATTAAATTGTCTTTCTATTCGTTTGTAAGTGCATTGTTATAATAGTATTCCTTCTTTTCCTCATTTTGGCTTTTATTAGTGCTACACGAGCACAATGCAATAATTTTCATTCGTAAACTTTAAGAAACTATATGATTACATTCGCGGGTCCGACGGCGCTCGAGTTAGACGTGCCGTGTCGATTACTGTAGACGCCCACTATTTTACTTACAACCGGTCCGCTCGCGCGCGTGTGTGTGCGGGCGGCCAGCGCAATCTATGTGGGGTGCACGCGATACCATACAGATAAGTCATATTTAGTATGGAGCGTTCTTCCAACTCCGCGGAGGAAAATGCCGGTGAGAATATAAACGTAAGCACTGACGAACCAATGAATGCAACTGATGTTGCTCAACAACCGACTCCTAATACTTCTTACGGAGCCAACTCGAAGAGGACGCGACAAGTAGATGAGGAAGAAATTTGGCATGAAGTAACCAGATCGCGTAAGCGTTATGCCCGTACTAATAATGGAGACGGAAGAATTCCTGAAGAGAAAATCGAGATTAGCGTCACATCTAAAGAGCCGTTACCCAAGCAATTCGCTTTTGCTCATCTATTAACAACCTACAAGATTCCAAATATCCTCAGAGTGCGATATCTTAATGCCTATAAATTACATATCCAATTTCAGACGGAAGAAGATCTGCAAAAATTATTAGAATGCGAAAATATTAGAAATCGTGGTTGGAATTTTCAAAGAACTTTAGAAGTCGGAGTATCGTACGCCATACTTAGAAACGTAGAATTGGACTTAACAGAAAGCGATATTTTAGACAGCATCACAAGCACTGCAGAACTTATAGCAGTTAAGCGGCTCAATCGGAGAGGTGACGATGGTTTAGGATGGGTGGTAAGTGAAACCGTACGTCTATGTTTCAAAGGTTCATCTGTTCCTGCTTACGTCTATGTACACGGAGTGCGAACTAGAATAGATACCTACACTTTCCCAGTGACTCAATGTACAAACTGCTGGAAATATGGTCACCCCAAGAAAGTCTGCCCTAAAAAGAAGAGAGTTTGTCCTAAGTGTACTGAGAACCATGAAAATTGCGAAGCCACCAAATTTTATTGTGTGAACTGTAAAGGTAACCACATGTCCTTGAATAAAGAATGCCCTATATATGCCAAAGAAAAAAGAATCAGGGAAATCATGGCAGAATTTAACTGCACGTACAAAAGAGCCCTAACTATATATGTCCCGCCTTCCCCACCTCCCGAAGAACACTATTCTGAGCATACCACTCAAGAAGAAAAGGACATTCCCATGCAAGAAAATGCGGACACTGTACCTCCAAGAATGTCACGCTCTTACGCATCTGCAGCTGCTTCTCATCCAACTGGTAGTGGTAAAAATAAATCCGGAAGCAAGGATGGACCGAAGAAATCTAGTAATAAAAAGCAGAAGCAGAAAGATGATGATATTAATTGGGACGAAGAGATGAACTACGGATCAGAAGCAGAATCAGCAGAAGAAAATACATCAATGAATATGAATTATAAAAGATCTACACGAAAAGAAACCGAACATTTCACAATCTACGAACTATTAAAGAGACTAAAGAATATCATTCTAAATACAAATAATACAACTTTTGAGAAAATTACCGAAATTACCATGATTATTTTTAAATGGATAACCAACATGTTTAGAAGCTATATTCCTGATATGAATTTTATAAAAAATATATTTAATAGTTTATGGACCAGAGACCAATAAAACAGAAGGTTAATATTATCCAATGGAATTGTCAAAGCTTAAAAAACAAGGCAATAACGTTAGAACAGTTGTTAACACTAGAAAAAGTACATATAGCGGCATTAAATGAAACATGGCTGGATCCTAATTCAGACTTAAGATTTAACGGGTACAACGTATTTCGAAGAGATAGAGATGATGGATATGGAGGAGTAGCGGTGATCACTCATCGTTCTATTAAAGCCGTAGTTCAAGAGACGACGAATCGCAATCCCGGTATCGAACTAATTCACGTCAAAATACTAAATTCTGAATATTTGGATAGCATAGTTTCGATCTATTGTCCTCCCTCCGTCACTACTGATCAACAAGATTGGGATGAGCTTTTTTCTATGTTCACCAAAAAAACATTGTTACTAGGAGATTTCAATGGCCATCATTGCAGTTGGTCTTACAAGACAGATCCCAGAGGTAACCAAATCTTTGACTCTTTACTGAACTCCAATTTTGTTATATTAAATGATGGCCGGCCCACTCGGATTAAGTCAGTCAACGGTACACTCCAGCAGTCATCACCCGACATTACCATTGTGTCTTCTGACGTGGCAATTGATTATGATTGGACCACTTTAAATGAAACGTTAGGGAGCGACCATTTTATAATAAAGATATCGACTAGTGCAAATCACCAAACGTCGTTTATCAGAAAAAGGAATTTGAAGAAAGCTGATTGGGATTCATACCATAAAACTCTAGAAGAAAAATTTTCGAGCTATACACTGTCTGAGGATCTACAAGAGTCATACAATGCATTTGTTGGTGAGTTAAATAAAGCCGCAGATGAGTTTATCCCTTTTATCAAAATCAGCCAAGACCCGTGCTCCAAATTTATACCGAGACCTTATTGGAATACCAGATTATCGAAGGCTGTAGCTGAACGTCGCTTGGCACTAGGAGTCTTCAGACGCAATCCCACTCCGGACAATTTGTCTATTCTTCAAGGAAAAATAAGTGAAGCGCAAAGAGTTAGCCGAATTGCTAAAAGTGAAGGATGGCAAAAGTTTTGTTCATCGTTAAATGAAGTTACGTCTACTAGTGAAATGTGGATGCGTATGAAATGGATGAAGGGGCGCAAAGCTGAAAAACTGCATGTGGATAAAAATCGCTCATATAATTTATTACGTGATTTATGTCCAGATTATGTAATCGCTAAACAGCCAGAATTCAACTCTTGTAATTCACAGTTAGAATCGCCAATATCTTTACATGAGATGGAGCAGTGTATAAAGCTTTCTGATACGGCACCAGGATGTGATGACATATCGTTCTCCATGATCAAAAAAATGCCTAAAAATGGTAAGAACCTTTTAGTTTCTCTATACAATTCATTTCTAGCGAAGGGTTTTGTTCCTATCCAGTGGAGAGACATCCGCATCTGCCCGATCCCTAAACCTGGTCGTGTTCCTAACTCTTCTCCGTCCCTCCGACCTATTGCCCTCATATCATGTCTATGCAAAATCTTTCATTCAATTATAAACAAGCGCCTGGAATGGTATTTGGAAAAGAATGATATGTTGTCACAAAATATGATAGGCTTCAGGAAGTGTCGATCTTGTTTAGACGGACTGTCACATTTGGTAACGAAAATTCAAACAGGTTTCTCTAATGGTCTTGTCACACTAGGTTGTTTTATTGATATCAACAATGCCTACAACAACATCGACATTAATGCCCTATTGTCTATTTTAGATAACCTCGGAGCAGGTTCAAAAATCTGTACATATTTGTGGAACTTTTTAAGAGAAAGACGTCTTAACATTCTTGCAGATAAGTCAGTAGTTTGTCGCAATACAGGTCGAGGTCTAGCTCAAGGAGATCCTCTTTCTCCACTTCTGTTTAACGTAGCGACAATAAACATTTGTAAGAATTTTAACGACCGAATTTTCATATCCCAATATGCAGACGACTTTGGTTTGAGCGTGACTTGTAAAGATAGTAACAAAGCTGTGTTAGAATTACAACCTGCGCTAGATTCTGTGGCTATGTTATTGGATGAGTTAGGTTTAGATATTTCTCCGTTCAAGAGCAAGATATGTTTATTTACTAGAAGTCGAAATGTTCCTAATAATATTATCCTTAAAATTAATAATACCAACTTACCTTTGGTGGGCAGTATCAAATACCTTGGGCTGTGGCTGGATCGTTCTTTGCGATGGGGGAAGCACATCAATGAGACAAATCAAAAAGTCTTAAAATTCCTTAATGTCTTTAAAGTTTTATCTGGTTCTGGCTGGGGCATACATCCCAAACTTCTCAGACGGTTATATTTGTCTATAATTCGAAGTAGACTAGACTACGGTAGCATCCTATATGATAATAGTTGTAAGTCGCACTTATATAAACTCGATAAAGTCCAAAACCAAGCTATGAGAGTGATAGGTGGGTTTATCAAAACAACTCCTATACATGTGATGGAATCCGAACTTTGTCTCCAACCACTACACATCCGTAGATACTATTTAGCTGGAAAATATTTATTAAAAATCAAGTCATTTCAAGATAACCGTATTATACCACTATTGGAGGAATTCAATGTGTCCCATATTCATAGTCGATTCTGGCAACAAAAGAAAAAGCCCTTGCTTGTCCTGCTTTACGCCGATTTAAAAGACATACCATTACATTCAACAAGGCATTTGGAAATGTTCTCTTTCGACACGTGGATTTCAAACATAGATCTTTCTAACAACATTAAATTTATGAAATTAGTATCTAAAGCTAAGCGACAGTACAACGTATTAGAATTAAAAGCAATCTGTACGGAGGTGATGAAGGATTATGAGACATACTACAAAATTTTTACAGATGGGTCTAAAGATGAGAATGATCTGGGTGCTGCTGTTTTTGACCAACAATTAGGATATGGATTTAAATTTAAAATTAATGCTAAAATATCAATAATGAATGTAGAACTTTTCGCAATAGGTGAAGCTTTATCGTACGCAGAAACAATACCCAACAATAAGATTGTAATCTTCACAGATTCGAAAAGTTCGTTACAGCATCTGGCTCGGTGTACTTCGACATTTCGAGGAACACCGACAGCCTACAATATTATAAATTCATTATTGCAGCTTAATTCAAGATCAAAATCTATAGTCTTGCAATGGGTTCCATCACATGTAGGAATTGCTGGCAATGAAATGGCTGACCGACTCGCGAAAGAAGCATGTAGCGAAGGAATTGATGTGTCTTTGCTCCCTTTTTATTCTGACTGCATTTATCTAATTAAGAAGACCAGTCATGAATCTTGGAAAGAGTATTTCGATGAAAGATCAAAGGAGAAGGGTATATGGTATAAAACTATCCAGCCACAGCCACCTACTTTGTCGTGGATTGACAATAGTTCCTTAAATAGACAGGATATGACTCTCATGATGCGTCTTCGTTCGGGGCACATTCCATTGAATAAATTTGCATATCTTATGAAAAAAGTTAACTCGCCTAATTGTAGTGTTTGCAATATACCAGAAGATGTTGTCCATATTTCAATGGAATGTGCCCGAAATGAGGAACATAGAAGAAGACTTTTTAGATATACCGCCACCAATTCTGTCGGCTTTATTAATACTGCGTTGGCCTACCCGCTCTCGGCGGAGGCCATGCAATTGTTACGGTTGGTTAGGACTGGCATCGAGAAAAGACAACAATAATTACTTCTGTCTTTTCTCTCGATGCCAGTCCTATTCCTTCTTTCATATATTAGAGCTATATAGAGAGGCATATTCGCCCAGCGAATAATCTCGTAAAATAAAGATTAAAAAAAAAAAAAAAAAAAACTATATGATTAACATTATGTTTTGTACATCGATGGTTTTGTAAAATATTATTGAGAAGAATAAAGGATTTATAGAATGAAAACCAACCAATGCATTTATAATATTTAGCAATTATGGATTTTTTACACAGATCCAATATGGAGGAATCTGAATTAGATTCATCGGAGTTAGGCACTTATAAGTACTGGAAGGAAGCTTATACCAAGGAAATAAGTAACTTCGAAGACCACGGTGACCCAGGGGACGTCTGGTTCGGAGAAGAGAGCGCTTTTAGAGTCATTGACTGGATATGCAAGTGTGGTATTGATAAGGATACTCCAATAATTGATTTAGGTAATTTATTTATCATTTCTAATCACAACTAAATTTTAAAGTATTCATATCCCTTTCCTACCAGTGTAATATGAAAAGGACAGACACAGTTTGACAGTTTTAAATTTAATTTAGAGCTGTCAAACCTCCTGACTTTAGCTGCCAGTTGCGAGCCTATTGTTTAAATTTGTAGCATGCACTTAAACTTTGGTGTCTCTAAATTTTAAATTCATGATCCGTCCTTTAACTATTCATGAACCATAAATTCACAGTTTTCGGATTTATTCCTTTACTTTTGCTATAAGACCTACCTACCTGCCAAACATGATTCTAGGTTAACGGGAAGTATCCTATAGGTGTTCTTGACAGACAGACAGACAACCAAGTGATCCTATGAGGGTTTCATTTTTCCTTTTGAGGTACGGAACCCTAAAAAAACGGAAATACTTTTCATTCCAGGTTGTGGCAACGGCCATACACTATCAGAACTGGCGAAGGAGGGTTTCACAAATTTACTCGGAGTAGATTACTGCATGGAAGCTATCACTTTGGCTGAAAAAGTCGCTAAGAGTGAATACCCTATACTGAAATTTCAGGTAGCATTCTCTTTCTGGATTAACTAACAAGTGTAAATTAAAAATTTATAACATCCCCGACAAGTGAAGGCTACAGTAACTAGAAAAGAGCTGATAACTTTCAAACAGCTGGACCGATTTTCTTTTATTATAGCTAAGAACGCTCTCGATCAAGCCACCTTTCAAACAAAAAAAAAACTAAATTAAAATCGGTCCATTAGTTTAGAAGCTATGATGCCACAGATACACACGTCAAACTTATAACACCCCTCTTTTTGGGTCACTGGTTAAAAAATCACTTGTTTCAGTGTAAAGTCATTTATTGCACTATACATTGCTTTTCGGAGTGTGCAATATTATCTTACAAAACATTGGGTTTAACCATCCATACTATAACATTATAAATGCGAAAGTGTGTCTGTCTGTCTGTCTGCTAGCTTTTCACGGCCCATCTGTTAAACCGATTTTGACAAAATTTGTTACAGAGATAGTTTGCATTCCTGGGAAGGACATAGGCTACTTTTTATCCCGGAAAATCAAGGAGTTCTCACAGGATTGTCAAAGACGCATCCATTTCACCAATTCATATGAATTTTAGTATAAGGATAGCTTGTGTCCCAGTAATTGACAACTTTTTATCCCAGAAAGCAGAGTTCCCATGGTATTTTTGAAAACTTTGAAACATGATTGCTTAAGACGCACATACACATGCACATACCTTCGAAAAGTTAAGAGATAGTTTGTTGAGTTGAGTTTGTAGAGGATGTTTTAATTTTCTTACAAGTAATTAGCCATTGACTGCAATCTCACCTGGTGGTAAGTGATGATGCAGTCTAAGATGGAAGCGGCTAACCTGGAAGGTGTATGGCCGTTTTCATTAAACCCATACTTACTCCTTTGGCATCCTTGGTATAATTTAAGTCCATACTCCTTTGGTTTCCTTGATATGATGTTTTTTTACAGGTGTTCGATATAATAACAGACGATGTCAAAAATCTAGGCAGTTTTGGTCTAGCCCACGACAAGGGCACCTATGACGCTGTGAGCCTGAATCCAGAGAATGCAAAGGAAAATAGACGGAAATATATGGAACAAATTGTTGATATGTTAACAGATACTGGTAAGTCTTGTTCTACTATCCTGTCTCCCCTCCTTTCTAGGGTTTCATACCCGAAAGATGCTAACGGAACCCTACTACTTATTCTCTGCTGTCCGCCCGTCTGTCTGTCTGTCAGCGGGCTGTATCTCGTGAACCGTGAAAGGTAGAGAGATGAAATTTTCAAGAATTTGTATTTCTATTGCCGCTATAATTATCTATAACAAATAAATATTTAAAATAAGATAAGGTAACACAAGAATAAAACGCGAAAAAAATTAACAAAGAGATCCTTTATTTTTTAAAAGTTCAAATAAAACATCTGATTGATGTTAGAGGTCAACGAACGTTCTGTAAATAGGTCACTTGGAGTCAATGCCGCGTCGTAGTGGGGCGTTGACCCGAGTTTTGCACGCTCTACAATGCCGGTTTGAAAAATACTAAATCACTTAAACTACAAGATAAAGCAAATGGTTATTGGCATTGGATTGTGTTGAGGTATTATTAATAACTATAGGATGTCCGCGACGATTTAGATTTACATAGATCCCGTGGGAACTGTTTGATTTTCCGGGATAAAAAGTTGCCTATTTCGATTAAACCTACTTCGGTACCTTTCATTCAAATCGGTTAAGTGGATGGGTCTTTAGGAATCCTGTGGGAACTCTTTAATTTTCCGGGATAAAAAGTAGCCTATGTCCGTCCCCGGAATGTAAGCTAACCCTGTACCAAATTTCGTCAGAATCGGTTACACTGTTGGGCCGTGAAAAGGTAGCAGACAGACAGACAGACACTTTCGCATTTATAATATTAGTATGGATATGGATAACCCTAAGTTTTTGCTAGCGTCCTGGTTACACCTTGTAGGTAGGTACCTATATATTATTTTCTTTGTATTTTTTAGGTCTATTCGTAATAACTTCATGCAACTGGACAGACGCTGAGCTGATGAGGCATTTTTCCGAAAAAATGAAGCTTAAATGCGTGATACCAACACCGCAGTTCAAATTCGGCGGGAAGGTTGGCAGTGTGGTGTCCTCTGTTGTCTTTGAAAAGATATAGATTAAGATAATAAATTCTTGTTTTGTAATCTGTGGTTTTACTGTCATAGTCCAAATGGTCCAAACCATTAGCATAATAAATTCTTGTTTTGTAATCTGTGGTTTTACTGACATAGCCCAAACTATTAGCAAGCTGAAGTGGCAGTGGGCAGGCCATGCCTGTCGTAGAGGCGATGGCCGTTGGAGCCGTAAAGTCTTCGAGTGGAGACCGCGATTAAGCAAGCGTAGTGTGGGACGCCCTCCAGCACGATGGACCGACGATATAAAGCGGCTGGCGGGAAGTGGCTGGATGAGGAAGGCTGAGGGCCGGGTGTGGTGGCGCTCTATAGGGAAGGCCTATGTCCAACAGTGGATGTCCACAGGCTGATGAATGTGGTTTTATTTTTATGGTGACGCCAAATGCTTGTGACAAACAGCAAGCGTCTAGACGGGTGTTGCCAAGGCTTCTACAAGTTCGAAAGAACTTGTAAAAGTCTAATTGAATAAAAACATTTTGAATTTGAATTTGAATTTGAATTTGCTTTGGAGTGTATCGATAGGCAGACAAGAACCATTTATAATTTAAAAGAGCAGCTGCTGAGTTTTTGCCGGCTCTTCTCAGTACAATCTATATTCCGAACCAGTGGTGGTCATAGACGTAGCATAAGAGACACTAATTTATCCTACATGGAAATAATAAATGGGTAAATCCCATTTTGTCCTATAGAACTTGACGTCATCGGACAATTCCTAATTTTTAGGGTTCCGTACCTACCTAAAAAGGAAAAACGGAACCCTTATAGGATCACTTTGTTGTCTGTCTATCTGTCAAGAAACCTATAGGGTACTTCCCGTTGTCTTAGAATCATGAAATTTGGCAGGTAGGTAGGTCTTATAGCACAAGTACAAGAATAAATCTGAAAACCGCGAATTTGTGGTTACATCATTAAAAAAATTAAAACGTGTTTCAATTTTCAAACTAAGATAACTATACCAAGTGGGGTATCATATGAAAGGGTTTTACGTATACATTCTAAAACACAATTTTATTTATTTTTATGTAAGATAGTTTTTGATTTATCGTGCAAAATGTTGGAAAAAATACCCGAGTACGGAACTCTCAGTGCGCGAGTCTGACTCGCACTTGGCCGGTTTTTTTTCTTAGCATATAACTACATACCTACTAGCATTTCACCTCGAGCTTGCTTTTCTTTGACGTCCAAACTTCTTTTTTCGTGGCGGATTGTCAGCAAGATTATTTTTGGGTTGCACTCTTCGTGTACGGAACCCTAAAATGATCGTGATGACATTTCGCCACGAGAAAAGAAAAGTTTGTAGGACTTCGTCTGTGTTGGCGTTTGCTGGGACTTCTCTAAATTTTTGATTTCTGGAGGTTAATAACAAGTGTAAATTAAAAATTTATAACACCCCCGACAAGTGAAGGTTACAGTAACTAGAAAAGAGCTGATAACTTTCAAACGGCTGAACCGATTTTCTTGGATTATAGCTAAGCACACTCTCGATCAAGCTACCTTTCAAACAAAAAAAAAACTTATTTAAAATCGGTTCATTACTTTAGGCGCTACGGTGCCACAGACAGATACACAGATACACACTTCAAACTTATAACACCCCTCTTTTTGGGTCGGGGGTTAATAATTAAAAAACTAGTAAATGCGTAAATAAACGATTTATTGTTCACAACTAGGAGTAACATTGTAGTCTTTATTAAACATGGCTAGACCAAAACGAACATAAACTAAAATTCTTCAAGAACAACCATAATTAAACATTTAAAAAAATGAATCTACTTATTTAGTTAACATGCAGTTAAATTAAAAAAATAAATATTGCATAGCGTTTTTTATCAACTAAACAGGACTCTCTCCGTCACTTACTCCATACAATCGTAGTTCCAATTTCATTTGAATATTAAGCAACCAAAGTCCATGAAATTTTGCAGACATATTCTAGAAACTAATATCTGTGTCTGTGGTGTTTTAGATTTTTTTTAAAATATGTAGTTTTAAAATTACAGGGGCTCAAAGATTTGTACGTGAATTTTTAAGACCGCGTAACTTTGAAACCGAATATTTTAACGGAAATCTAGAAAACCACAGGCATAGATATTAGTTCCCGGAACGTTTCTACAAAATTCCATTGAGTATGATTGGTTAGTACCAATTAGAGACGAACTACGTTTGTATGGAGCGAGTGACGGAGAGATCCCTCTTACAAAAGTTACACAAAGTTCCACGCCAAACAAAATCATCCCTGAAAAGTAATTAGTCGTCATTGGGGTGCAACTTACGGGGGAGAAGAGCACATCAATCCGCACGCTGCACCCCACTCCGCGTTCACCATCTGCATTAGTGGGAGTGCTCCGTACACAATACACAAGCGCCTGGAAAAATACCTGCGCGTGCTCACACTCGCATAGTAGTTCAGACGCGACTATTTAATTACCGATATCTATAACAAATTAATTCTAGTCCCATACCTATCTTCCTTTGTCATTCTTAGGCTGAGATCTATAGAGCGCACTTTGACTTTGCTTAGACTTAAGTTCCAGTAAAAACGAGACAGACTTATGCCAGCGGTATAACGCTATCTCGTTTTGACAGTGTCTTAAGTCTGAGCTAAGTCAAAGTGCGCTCTATAAATCTCAGCCTTAGAGACCCGTACTCAGTAGTGGGCCGGCCATAAATTGACCGTAATGATGATAATACCTATATAATTTCAAACTCTGTTTTTACCATTTATCTATACTATTATTATAATTGTCTCTCAATCTGCCTATCTGTTAACTATAATTCACAGCCTATCTATCTATCTGTCCATCTGTTTAACTGAAATGGTATAGAGGTGACTTGCATCCCGGGGATGGACTTAGGTTTCTTTCAATCCTAGAATATCCAAGAGATACCACGGGATTCTTAAAGGTGCCCACGCACTCGAACTGAACTGCAGCAGAACGCGCGGCAGTGACGTACGCGCGTCGCGGCTGGAGAGAATATCGTGCGGGGCGCTGCGGCGACGCGCAGTTCTGCTGCAGTTCAGTTCGAGTGCGTGGGCACCTTAAACCTAAATCCACACGACGAATCGTAGTTATATCGTAGCATAAAAACAAAATGGAAGCCAAAAATAAATTCGAAACAAAAATCGATTGACCGTAAATTTTACATACTTAGTACCTACCTAGTTTTATAAACAAGATTTTTATCATATTTCTAAAAATTACTCTAATACTAAATAAATAATAAATTTTTAGGGTTCCGTACCCGAAAGGTGCCACCGGGACCCCTATAACTTAGCCTCCGCTGTTCGTCTGTTTGTCTATATGTCCGCAGGCTGTATCTTTTGAACCGTAATGGTTAGAGAGTTGAAATTTCCACAGAATGAGTATAGTCAGTCCAAAATGACTTCTTACGCGTCATTTTAACTTTATGGGTGTCATGTCAAAAGTAAAGCTCACCTTTAAAATTAAAATAAAAACTAAAACCGTACTTTTGACATGATATTTGACACAGTGTTAAAATGGTGCGTGAGAAGGTATTTTTTATGTATTATATTTCTACTGCCGCTATCACTCTTACAAATAATAAATTATTTAAGAGGGGTCTCTCCGTCACTCGCTTCATACAAACGTAGTTCCAATTTCATTTGAATATTAAGCAACCAAAGTCCATGAAATTTTGTAGACATATTCTAGAAACTAATATCTATGTCTGTGGTTTTCCAGATTTCTGTTAAAATATTCGGTTTCATAGTTACGCGGTCTTAAAAATTTACATACAAATCTTTGAGCCCCTGTAATTTTAAAACTACATATTTTTAGAAAAATCTAAAACACACCACAGACACAGATATTAGTTTCTAGAATATGTCTGCAATATTTCATGGACTTTGGTTGCTTAATGTTCAAATGAAATTGGAACTACGATTGTATGAAGCGAGTGACGGAGAGAGCCCTGTTAAAATGGCCACTAAGAAAATTAATGCGTTTCATCTAACACAATGATACGGAACCCTTCGTGTGCGAGTCGGACACACACTTATCCGATTTTATTTCTAAGTTTAAATATAGGCAAATAAAAAAATGCAGAATTCGGAATTTCAATGTCTAAGAAAAATATCACTCTCAAACTACTTTGTAGGAATGCCTTTATTTTTACTGAAGCATTTATAATCATTTGTACCTACTACCTATACTTATAACAAGAGATATATATAATTTTTTAAATTAATCTCCTGCATCACACTAATATTATAAAGGCGAAAGTTTGTATGTGTGTGTGTGTGTGTGTATGTTTGTTACTCCTTCACGCAAAAACTACTGGACGGATTTGGCTGAAATTTAGAATGGAGATAGATAATATCCTGGATTAGCACATAGGCTACTTTATATCCCGGAAAATCAAAGAGTTCCCACGGGATTTCGAAAAACCTAAATCCACGCGGGCGAAGTCGCGGGCATCGGCTAGTGATATATAAATGCGAGTGTTTGATGGTTGTCTAGTTTGTCCTTCAATCACGTCGAACAGAGCAACATATTGACGTGATATGGATACAGACCGGAATAAAAGACCTGGACATAGGCTACTTTAAATGCCAGAGATTAAATTAAAGAGTTCCCACAGGATTTTTGTAAACCTAAATCCACTCCATCCACACATCCTATCCGTGGAAAGAAGTTAGTATAGTGCCCTCTCTGTTACATAGTCTCATACAAATGATAGAGACAAAAATATAGTGCTCTCTCTGTTATGGGAGTCCCATACATTTGATAGAGACAAAAATATAGTGCTTTCTCTGTTATGTAGTCCCATACATTTGATAGAGACAAAAATATAGTGCTCTCTCTGTTATGTAGTCCCATACAAACGATAGAGAGAAAAATATAGTGCTTTCTCTGTTGCATAGTCACATACAAATGATAGAGACAAACATATAGCGCTCTCTCTGTAATGGAGTCCCATACAAATGATAGAGAGAAAAATATAGTGCTTTCTCTGTTACATAGTCACATACAAATGATAGAGACAAACATATCAGTGGGCATTAACCATCAACCAATCACAAACGAAACTATGTTTTTTAATTTAATTTCCAATTATTTTGAAAACCTTTTTGAATTGAATTTTTAATGTTTTTTTTGATATTTTTTTGGTGATTGATTGGAGTATCAAAATGGTTAACGTCCACCAAGATTTTTGTCCCTATCATTAGTATGGGATTACATAACAGGGAAAGTTATACTAACTTATTTAAGTAGGGTACATTTCCATCTTAAATCTAATAATTTGGTAATGCCCAGATAGGGTATATTGCCCCCTTACACTTAGTAATTTGGTAACATCTTAAAGCATTAAACATGTAATCTTCAACTAATTTGCTAAAAGTCCTCAAGACTGATTGCAAATCACATTAAAAAAAAACTCTAAAGCCCAAAACTATTTAGCGACTAATTAGTCAATCAATCAATCAATTTATTTATTTGTTTAAAGTTGTTTTTATTAGTTTAAAGTCCTCGAGACTGATCACAAATCACATTGAGAAAAAAAAAAACTTTAGGGCCCAAAACTATTTAGCGACTAATTTGCTGAAAGTCCTCGAGACTGATCACGAATCACATTGAGAAAAAAATATCTTTAAAGCCCAAAACTATTTAGTGACTAATTTGCTAAAAGTCCTCGAGACTGATCGCAAATCACATTGAAAAAAAAAATACTTTAAAGCCCAAAACTATTTAGCAACTAATTTGCTAAAAGTCCTCGAGACTGATTGCAAATCACATTGGAAAAAAAAACGATAACACCCAAAACTATTTAGAGACTAATTTGCTAAGTCCTTGGGACTGATCGCAAATCACATTGAGAAAAAAAAATACTTTAAAGCCCAAAACTATTTAGCGATATGCAATTGTTCAACTAAACGCATTAAACTACAACATTTGACGTACAATAATATGTTAATGATTAACAAAAATATAGACAGGCAGTACAACATTATATAAATATCAATAGTGGTGTGAAAAACCACTAGCATCGAGGGCTAGATGCGTTCACAATATTTATTGTTATCGTTATCATTGGTGTTTTGGTAGACAAGGAATCCCAATATAACAGCAACACAAGTAACGAGTAACGTAAGGAACTGGTACAGTTTAAGCTTATCAACTTGGCGGTGTAAAATTTCATAGTTCATTTGGAGGTTGTTCAATGCATTTGCGACCGATTCGGGCTTTTCGTGATTAACGACTTCCAAATTGCCATTTTTGGGTAAATCTTTAACGGGGAATTGGCATTTTAGTCTGTATTCGTCAACTTTGCTGCCAGACGAATTCGCCCATATGTCACTTAGCTCCTTTTGAGACAAATCTGTTTTAGGAATTTGCACGGACATGACTAAGAACATGTCTTTCATTACGTTACGGAGTTGAAATCCTGGTTGGACAACGATTAGTATGGTCTGAGTTGCACCTTTCGTTAATATGCCAGAACTTGGTCGTACACGGAACTTCTCAGGTGAAGTTGTTCTAATTTTAAACGATACGGCACCATCATCCATGTTAGTTATCGTGAACTGTCCGGTAACCTCTTCGTTCTCATTCTTGAAGATAATCAAGTTATTTGGGTTCAAACGCAACATTTCTCCTGGCGAGTGGTCACCTTGTTCGGCAAACGTTACTTTCTTTGGTGTGCTACCCTTACCTTCCGGAACAAATTCAAATTCATAATTATCTTGCCCGCCCCAACTCGTTAACGCTTGATCCGGTGTAACAAACTCGTGTAACGACTCTTGAGATATGAACTTCATTTTCTCAACGGCTCGTGCGGGTAACAACGTTTTAACTATCTTAAATGCAGCAGATAGGACCCAGGGCATGTTATAAATTAGTATATAGTTCAAAAAGCTTGGATAGTAACACTTGAATAGTGATATTACATACTTAATTAACTCCATATCCATATTGTTCAAACCACATCCGTCTAAATCGAAAAATAGTGTTATTTTGTTGCCATTTTCTTCGCGTTCAATACGATCGAACCAGTATATGATAACTTTTTTCAATTCCTCGAAGTCTTTGGTACCTTTCACGTGTTTTTTCGACTTGACTATCAAAAGAAGGCATCCATCGATATCGCGTCCGTGAGGAAAGAATCCTCCTTCAAGTATGTAATCCATTCTGATGTTGGTCTCGTTAATTTCGTTAGCGGATACCGATTTCCGCCAACTAAATATCTCCCACAGCATGTCCGCGCCCTGTTTCGGGTCATTTTCGCAATGCTTCATCACTCGTTTCAAATATTTCTCATCCTTTATCCGATCCAAGTCCAATGTATGGAACCCATGGTCAGGGTTTTCCTTTAGTTTCGCTGTTATCAAACTCCGTAGATCGGCTGTCGTCATTTTTGTACTTCTCTCACGACTCACTCTAGGAATTAAACCGTGGACCTTTAAAACCACATGAACAAATAGCGGAAATATTAATTTAATGATTTTTAGGGTACCAAGCACTTTTGTTGACGGTTGTTATGACATTTTGTTTTGACATTTCCGGTAATGGTAGACATTTCTAACAGTGTTTCCACTCACGATTTTAGTTTTACCCCAGTTTCTATAGAAATTCTCCCCAGAAATTAAATAAATAATTAAAATTAATAAATATTTAACCCGATTTAGGGCTCAATAATAATTATTATAAAAAAGCATTTTATATTTTCAATTAATATAATATCACAATTTAAATCCTGAGTCAGTTTCAAATTATGTTGTCAACTACCTATCAATCTCTTACGAATGATTAATATCTGGGCAGTTAGAAATTATAGCTATAAAAATATGCTATCATTCCGCGACGAACATTGGAGAGAAAAATGGTTAAAGATAAAAACTGAATGAGGTTCGATTTTATCACAGATATAAATCAACAAATAAAAAAAACCCCCAAGCTGGCTGATTTTAGTCGTTTTACCCTAATATAGGGCACAATCTCCTAAAGTGGAAACACTGCTTTTTACAAGTCACAATATTCTTAATGGGTGTTCTAGACGTCCTGATTTGTTGGTCACCAACAAAATTGGCCAATGATGCTATTAATTCACTTGTACACTTTATCTAAATTGCATACATTATTATGACACCATTATACTAATTCCTCCAATTTCCTTGGAAAGGCATGATCAGTACCATCTGTAACTTTTAGAAATCTTTAAGAAACTGACCTGGAAGTTCCTCATCAACTAGTTTGAATTTAGAGCGAGTTAGTCTGATGAAAGCTGAGAGTGAGTTTTTACTGTTTTTAGGGTACCCGAAAGGAATCTATGGGACCCTATTACTGAGCCTGCGCTGTCTGTCTGTCAGCGGGCCGTATCTCGTGAACCGTAATGGGTAGAGAGTTAAAATTTTCACAGATTGCATACTATTCTTCTTCTTTTCTTGTTTGGTGGCTTTTTGTAGTGCCAAGCCAGCACAATGCACTTTGCCAGTGTCGAGTAGCTTGAGCGAGGCACATTGGAGATTGGTTGGTAAAAATGTGCCAATTTTCTGAGTATTGTTCTAAAGTAGAAGGCTTAACATACATTACATTGCTGCTAAAACAACAAACAAAATTGAAAAGTATTTATTTCTTATACAAGAGACTAAAAAATTAAATAATCAAGGCATGCACATTTTTATTTACTCATCAATACAAAATATATGTAACTTACTTACATTTTTCATGATTTACTCAAGTTTTTACCATTAAGTACTAGAAATAAAATATCACTAGAAAACTTTGGAAAAATCAACAATTTTTATAGAAATTTACTTAACTATGTACAATACCCGTTTTCACTTATTACATATTTTTGTATGTATAATATCCAAAAATTAGACCAACAAAACTCAATAATAGTGTAAAAAGTTGATACATTTTCACTATATTCATATTTTTAATCAAGTTTTTGTGACTCGCCTGTAAATGATCAAGTTTGTACTCAATAGAATTAGTATCACGGATTTTTGTGTTTGATTTGTTTAAATTTTCTCTTGAATCTATGGATGAGCATTTTAGTCTATACTCATTTGCTTGACTGGCACTGCTTTTCCATAGATCACCCAAATCTTTCTGTGATATATTAGAATTGGGAACTCTGATGGAAACAACTAGAAATCTATCCTTTTCCACGGATGATAAAAGAAAACCCGAATTAACGATGATGTTTATAGTTTGTGATGCTTTACTAGTCAATGTACCCAAGCTAGGACGTACAATATATTTTTCAGGTGCAGTTGTTCTAATTTTAAATGCAACACAGCTTTCATCCATGTTAGTTATCGTTAGCTGTGCTGAAATTATTTCGTTATCGTTCCTAAAGTTTAACAATTTGCTTGGATTCAAAAGTAACATTTCTTCGGTCTGGCATTCTTCTGAGAAGCTTACATGTTTCAATTGCTTGTCTATATTTACACGATTTTCGGGAGCAAATTTGAATACATAGTTGTCCTTCCCACCCCAGCTTACTAAAGCCTGTTCGGGAGCAACTAGATCTTTCAACTTGTCTTTGCTAACCATTCGCAGTCGTTCCACAGCTGCAGCAGGTAATATGCCCTTAACAATCTTAAAACCAGCCGTAAGCATCCACGGTAACTGAAATACTATGACATAGTTTATCATATTCGGGTAGTAGTTTTTCAACAACGTAACCATATACATTATGATCTCTATATCCATGTTGTTTAGACCACAGCCGTCCATGTCGAAGAAAAGAGTTATTTTTTTTCCGTCCTCTTCCCTTTCGATTCTTTCCAACCAATAAATTATTACTTTTTTCACCTCCTCAATGTCTTTCTGACTTTTAACGTAAAGTTTTGCTTTCATAATAAATAGTAAACAGCTATCTATATCACGACCGTGAGGAAAGAAGACCCCTGAAAAAAAGAGACAGGAAACAATATTAAGTCACTGAAAGTTTTCATCATCAACCCTTCACCGACCCGTTACTGAGAATGGTTCTTCTCTCACACATAACACTTAACACTTCTTATTCTTATTCTCAGAAAGAAAAGGGTTTGGCTATAATATACCATTCTAGCCAAGTGCAGAATAGAATAGATTAGATTTTTATTCAAATAAACTTTTTACAAGTACTTTTGAATTGTCAAAGTAATCTAACCACTGGATCAACCAGCAAGAAACTCGGCGGTTGCTCTTTGCAGATTGGCAGAGTTCACACACCTTGAGAACATGGAAGTCTCAAATATGCACGTTAACTTTCCTCATGATGTTTTCCTTCATATTAAAACAAGTGATAACTAATTAACTACTTAAAACATAGCTCTGAAAAGTTATAAGTGTGTGTACGGGATCTACGGCATTTAAGTTTTGAGGTATATTGTGTGTGTGTGTGTGTGTAAGCAATTATATATTATATGCTTTATCAGTGAAGGAAAAAGTTCTGAGGAAACCTGCATGCCAGAAAGTTCTGTGTAATGTTCTCAAAGGTGTGTGAAGTCTGTGAATCTGCACTTGGCCAGTATTATAGTGAACTTTTTTTTTTTAATGGAGACAGTATTAAAACTAAACAATCGGAAACACAAACACAAAGCACACACTATCACACATATTATACTATCGAAGATTATGTAAATGATAAAAAAGCGTGGATTTGACCTGCAATTCGCTCCAGCAATGCGCAGTACTTCAATTGCTTTTATACATGGCATAATATTGTATATCAAATTTTTGAAAAGAGCAACCGCCGAGTTTCTTGCTGGTTCTTCTCGGTAGAAAAGGCATTCCGAACCAGTGGTAGATGCTTTTAGAAATTTTGAATTTTGAATTTTTTGAACACCACAACAATCTCCAAAGAAAAGTTCACAAACATTAAACTACTAATTAACTATGCCCTAACACTTCTCATTCTAAGGATACCCGTGCTTAGTAGTGGGCCGGTTATGGGTTGAGAATAATGAGTATGATGGAATAGATATGAAAATATTCACCTTCTTTCAAGTAGTCAATGTTAACAGTTTCGTGAGTGATTTCGTTGGCTCCTATATTTTTTCTCCATACCATAATATCGTATAGCATATCCACTGCATGTTGTACACTATTCTGAGAGTGTTCTAACACTCTGTACAAATACTTATCACTCTTAACTCTCTCCAGATCACGGATATCAAAAGATCCCGGCGGGTCGGGTATACCGTCCTTAATTTTCGCTTCAAAAAGCAGACGTATTTCGGCGATTTTCGCCATTTTAAACCACTAGTTCGGTATTCTTTCAGAAAGAAAAATTTGTGCCTTCAATGTGCGTTTGATTTAAGCGTGTTTAATTGATTTTCAAACTATTTTCTATCAATTTTCTAAAGTTTTTAGTTAACGAAAAATAAAACCACTTCGAAATTCAAATAAAAAAAACTTAATAAAAACGTCAATGTCATATGACGAACAAAATGACAGAACCATAGAGATAAAATGGATAAAACAGTAGTGTGGTAACGACGAACGATTTTTGCTAAATCGATATTTGACTCGACTATATCGATATAACTCGTTATCACATTATACATATTTCAGCACCATTTCTTTGATTTTGGAACTTTCAGTATTCAGCGCATTCTAGAGATGTGCTTTGATAACATATTTTACGTAAGACTGCACCTTTGCAGCGTGATTGAAGGATAAACCATTAAACTAACACACTTTCCCATATTTTATTAAATGTATAGATATGCAGTCGACCTGGCCTATGGTGCTTCACATGATCGATTTTTTGTTGGCAAAAATGAAACAATTTAATTATTACCGATTGCAATATTGAAATGAAACGCCCACGTTCTACAAAAAGTCGGTCATAAAATCTATACTGACAAGAAATTGGCCACCGATAGTCAGACGTGGCCGTGATGGGCGAAGCGCCTAATAGGTCTAAGGTCTGTACCTATATCCTCATCAAGTCTAGATTAAGGACTGGTTTCCGCTGCGTTATTTCTAACTAACAATAAACTCCGAGATCAGCGGAGACCAATTTTATTCTTAATCTAAGCATAAAGTTTTATTAATATTGAGACCGTATATTTTTTGCTATCGATTGTTTCGCTTTCATACAAACCTTTAAGCAAAGAGCATGTAATCACTACGCCTCAAAGTTGGACCTTGTACCTACTCCTTGTACATGGACCTACGATGGATGGACATCAGACTTATTTTTTCTTATCGACATTTGATAAAATTCAGTATCTCTTGATATCAGTGCATTATATCTACCTATTACTTCGTTGCAACACACACATAAAGAGAGAATTACGATAGAGGATGAGGAACAAGACAGTGTTTCAAGTCCACTCTACTCAGTAGGTTTGCGTTGCACCTCATGAATCGGCTCCAGATTTGGCAGGCAGCAATCGTAAATCCATCTGCACATTACACACACTATAATTAAACTTAAATATCTTTGGGTTTTAGTCACACAAAAAAAAACAATTGAATAGTTAACAAAACAATTTTATTATAAATTTCTTACAAAACAAATAATATTTGTACCCAAGCAAGGAATAATAATACATTTTGAGCTGACCTACTATATATAAGTCGGTTAAAAATCCCAAGATTTTAAAACAAGTGTGGCTAATTCTCCTGTACATAATAATATATATTGGTACTGATTCTGAGCACAACTAAATTTTAGAATATTCATATCCTCTTCTTACTAACGTAATATGAAAAGGACAGACACAGTTTGACAGTTTTAAATTTAATTTAAAGCTGTCAAACCTCATGACTTTAGCTGCCAGTCGCGAGCCTATTGTTTAAATTTGTAGCGTGCACTATAATTTAGAGTGTAATGTAATATTCATGCTCCGTCCTAGTTTAGAGGAAGACAACAGAATCGGCGCCAATTTCTAACTAAATTGACATTGCTATCCTTTTCTGCAGGGAGCAATATGAAAGGGATAGCAATACATTTTGACGTATTATTAAAAGCTGTCATTTTAGTATATTTTTAGAGTTGTGTATGAGAGAAACAATTTACTAGCCAAATATTTTTAACAAGTTAAATTGTCAATAGATGGCGCCAAAAATCCCAAGTTTCACTTTTCAATACAGTAACATTTATTACACAGTACACAAATAATTTTACTATTATAATAATTATCAAACTACCCAGCTAACGGGCCACTAATTTTTGAAGCACACTTGTAGGTATCAAAGGTGCCTTAACCCCGCACCAATATCTACATAGTCTGATACAAACATACGAATTAGTCTTCACTTTTAAAATGCAATAAAATTGAATATACTTTGCCTATCTAGAGATTTATAATATCAAAGATATCATAAAACTCCATATATATTAAAAAAAATAAAAAAAAATCATTTTTTTTTTCTCTCTCTTCCGGCTTGGCTTTACAAAGGTTAGCCAATGTCAAGTTTGTAGCTATTTGTAACAGGTTAGTTAAACTATACAAGTATGGACCTCGTCTGTGCCGGCGCTCGCCGACATACGCACGGCACCCCTTTAGAGCGCTTCCCAGTCAGTTTTAACAAAAAAAACACTCCAAAAAGGAAGAGCACGCCCGCCAGCTAACACCAACACAGACAAAGTCAAAAAAAAAATCTTACACTTGTGTGCAGTGTGACATTTATGTGCAATGTGCATAGACTACATAGATATTGGCTTGGGGTTTACACACCTTTTGACACCTATGAGTCTGCTTCAAAAATGGCATCCCATTACCAGTCCATAGAAATTTTTATTGTTTTACTGTCTAAAATTAATCACTAGATATTTTATTTTACATTAATATTTTATATAAATAATTAATTCCAAATAACAATGTCTTCAGTCCTCTACTCTTTCTATCACAGTCTCGACACAACGTACTCGGGCTGAAAAATAAATAGTTACTATTTGCTATTATGTTATATTGTGTATAAAATTTACTACACCCGTGTTCACAAACATTACTATGAGGTGTCATAGCGCGCTCGAATGCGCAGTGTAGGTTCCACCATTCAGATGACTGTGTCACGTTAATAGGGTATTTTACTCTAGTTTTTTTATTACTTTATTATAAACTAGCGACCCGCCCCGGCTTCGCACGGGTGTTCCGGGATAAAATATAGCCTATACGGATTCGGAAGAATCCCTCTAAGTAATGGTAAAAGAAATTTTGAAATCGGTCCAGTAGTTTTTGAACCTATTCAATACAAACATACAAAAATACAAAGGTTTCCTCTTTATAATATTAGTATAGACTAGAGTAAAAATAATGACAAACTGAAAAAATTAATTAAATTGATCAAATAATAAAAAAGTTATAAGCATTTAAATATTTCAGATTAGACAGAGATAGCGATAATAGCATTTTGACGTCACTCCGTCACTAATGCCATAGTAGCTTCGTGCGGTTTCATACAAATTTTCGTTTTGCGAGAAAAGGATAGAATACCCTGCCACTCCAAAATTAAAATGCCTGTAACTTTGTAAATCTTTGTTGGATTTTAATATTTTTTTCAGCGTAGGTCATTATTTTTATCCTAGTTTATAATAAAGTAATAATATTTATCAAATTCAAAAGTAGGAAAATACCCAATTAACAATGATCTGATTGGTGGAACCTACACTATGCATACAAGAGCACACTGTGAGACCTCACAGTAATGATTGTGAATACGGCCGTTAGTCTTTGTAAAGTTTAAAATCTTTGTATAACTTATAGCCTCAATAGCTCCTAAGTTATGGAGAGGACTGAAATCCGAAAGATTGACAGTTCATACTCCACCCATTCCACTATTCTCATACCCAACTCTTTTTTTTTTCGTGAGGAAAATCCATTATGAATACCACAGTGGTTATGTCAGGCTCATACCGACTAAAAACCTCAAAATGTTTCATCCCACCACTGATGACGGAGCACAAGGGGCCGACAACGCCTAGTTACTCCGTCAACAGATGTTCGCCGTAGCAGTCCCACTACTGGGGCACTACATGCTCCCAAACACCAATAGAAGCATTCCAGAATCACAGCACACCAACCAACCCAAGAACCGCACAGTGAACAACTGACCGCCCTGTATCCATCATCCATAGATCCTTCCAAGGGCTAGTTGTACCCACTCCTAGCACAAGCTTTACTCTTAGTAGGAGGGGAAAGGGAAATAGGGGTTAATCATGACTAATAATAAAAAAAAAGATTTACACTATTTACATCATCTACTCTATGTATATCTGTGTAATACACAGACAAACATAGTTCAATTCATAAGCCTCAATAGCTCAACGGTTATAGGTCAGACTGAAATCCAAAAGGTCGGCGGTTCAAACCCCACCCGATGCACTATTGTCGTACCCACTTTATAGCACAAACTTAACGCTTAGTTGGAGGGGAAGGGGAATGTTAGTCATGATTAAAAATGGCCAATATTCTTTTTTTTTTAAATAAAAATTACTTAGTTAACTTACCGAAACAAACCAGTATGAATCCTTCTTGAATACCATTCGTCCAATCATACCCATTTTGGACTCTGGTGCTATGGCATGAAGATGTAGATGCTTGACACTTCGGAACGGAGGCCAGTGGTAACCAAATCTGGCATCCTCTATTGACAAGTTGTTTTTGGAGAGAAGCTCTTTGGCAGTCGTCAACAGTTTCTCAACTAAAAATTGGAA
Organism: Maniola jurtina; assembly: GCF_905333055.1. Lineage (NCBI taxonomy): Eukaryota > Metazoa > Arthropoda > Insecta > Lepidoptera > Nymphalidae > Maniola > Maniola jurtina. The sequence goes on from NC_060056.1 coordinate 4,500,858, forward strand.
AGTTTGGAATTTATAAACAACTAGCTGATGCCCGCAGCTTCGCCCGCGTGGATTGGTCAGATCCCCTGCAGCATCAGGATCGAGGAGTTGGACTCCAAATTTTTTTTGAAACAATGTTGCAAAGTTCCTCTATCGATTAAAAAAGAAATGACGCAAATCGGTTCAGAAATCTCGGAGATTTCGGTGTACATAGGTTAAAAAACACAACTCCCTTTTTGAAAGTCGGTTAAAAAAGTAGCCTATGTTACTCCCTGGTCAATTCTCTACTTGTCTGTGAAAATCCCGTCAAAATCGGTTCAGCCGTTCCCAAGATTAGCCTTTTCAAACAGACAGACAGACAGACAGACAGACAAAAATTTAAAAAACGTGTGATTCAGTTATAGTATCGTTCAAATAACCATATGACCTTAATATGCGGTAGTTATTTCGAAATTACAGACAGACACTCCAATTTTATTTATTAGTATAGATTGTAGGCACAATAACAGGACACTGTTCGTTAAACAGACACCTCTTCTAATGTTTAAGCTATCGTGAGTGGTTTCCATTTTAAGCATAGACTGTAACAACTATACTCACAAATTAAGGTTTTTAAAGTGACCTATGTCAATTACAGGGACGCAAGCTACCTAGGTACCAAATTTCATATAAATTGGTTAAGTGGATGAGTTTTTAGGTATCCCATGGGAATTCATTAATTTTCTGGGATTAAAAGTGGCATAGGTCCGTCCCTGGGATGTGAACTAACTCTGTACCAAACGTCAGAATCGGTTAAACTGTTGGGCCGTGAAAATCTAGCAGATAGACAGACACACTTTCGCATCACACTTCACACTAATATTATAAAGGCGAAAGTTTGTATATGTGTGTGTGTGTGTTTGTTACTCCTTCACCGAAAAAACCACTGGACGGATTTGGCTGAAATTCGGAATGGAGATAGATAATATCCTGGATTAGCACATAGGCTACTTTCCATCTCGGAAAATCAAAGAGTTCCCACGGGATTTCGAAAAACCTTATTCCAAGCGGACGAAGTCGCGGGCGTTAGCTAGTTTATAATATTAGTACCTATGGATTACCAATCAAAGACGTTCTGGTGGTGAGGACCTGGTTTTTACGACGTAAGACGTGATCACGGAATAGGTGACGTACATACCCAAGTCCTTATCAGCTGATGTCAAGCTTTTTGCATCCTCAATATGCCTCTTGGGTATAATTAATACGTGATAATCACTAGCCGGTTTGATATCGCGAAAAACGCATACATCGTCATCCTCAAACAGAATCTCGGTGTTTTCCAATTTGTTGGCTATATTGCAGAATATACACGCAGATTTCTCTATCCTAGGCGTTTCAGAACCAATTTTATCACTCATTTTTTCAATTTTGCGAACACTTTCTCTAACTTTGTTTGGGTTTTTGAAACTTGTCAATGTCACTGTCAAAAGATAAGGTACAACTTTTTTTTCTACCAGATTTTTTTTCCAGGCAAAGAATGTTGCGTGTACAGCCATGTTTTAAAATAATATAACAAGTGTAAAAATTAAAAATTTATAACACCCCCGACAAGTGAAGGTTACAGTAACTAGAAAAGAGCTGATAACTTTCAAACGGCTGAACCGATTTTCTTGGATTATAGCTAAGAACACTCTCGATCAAGCCACCTTTCAAACAAAGCTAAACTAAATTAAAATCGGTTCATTAGTTTAGGCGCTACGGTGCCACAGACAGATACACAGATACATATATACACAAACACACAGATACAAGATACACACGTCAAACTTATAACACCCCTCTTTTTGGGTCGGGGGTTAAAAATGGCTTGTTCAAGTTTTCTTTCGGGGACAAAGTTTATTCTTGCTGCTCCGGAGGAATGTTGTAGACCGTAATAAATAATAACAACTTGAGATCATAACTATTTCTATTTAATATCTTTAGAGTTACAAATTACACAATCGGACCAAGACGCCATGACAGCACACACAAGTCTTAGACTCACGAAGAAACATAGAGTAATGTACTCGTTTACACAGACTAAAGAAACATAAAATTGTCATCAACAAAGTTCAATTTTATTTTTATCCCACACACGAATTAACATTTTATGCTCGCTCTCATGCGAATCGCCAATCGCGGCGCGAAAGACTATGATACAGTTTGCGTTTCGCGGTATTATCTCTTTCTTTCTTATCGCGATTCTCATAAGAGTGAAGAGCAAACATTAGTACTAATTCTTTATCTATACATATAATAAAATTGTAGAAAAGTGGTGTCTGCACAATGGAAATATATAAAAAAAAAGTAGCAGGGGTTGTTATTATATCGATGCCGAACCCGAAATTGTAATTAATTTTTTTTTGTCTGTTTGTCTGTTTGTCTGTGTGTTTGTGCACGCTAATCTCAGAAACGGCTTATTCGATTTAGATACGGTTTTCACTAATATATTGTAGTAAGCTTCACTTAGCATTTAGTGTTTATTTCATGTCAATCGGTTCATAAATAAAAAAGTTATGTCAATTTAAATAATCACGCGCGCCTGAGCGTCCGTGGCTATAATATAAAGCGCGGTCACTATTTCACGCGAACGAAGTCGCGGGCACAGCTAGTATAATAATAAAATAATAAAATAACGTTAATTAATAGTAGGTAACTATTCATCATTCCTTATATTTTTCTTGCAAAACTATTGGAAAAAAGATACAAATGTTTTTTAATAACGTATCGTATATCGACATGCGTTTAGTATTAAATTACAAATTACACAGATCCGCCCATGAGGTGTTAATTAGGCGGCAAAATAAAAAAACTGGCCAAGTGCGAGTTGGATTTAGATATGGGTTCTGTATCTACCTAATAATTTTGATAAAGACTAGCTTATATTTTAAAATAATAAATGTATCTAGTACTACTAGACTAGGTACCTACCTGCAGTAGGTAGGTACCTAGTACGCCCGCGTGGATAGCGGTTTTTTTAAATCCCGTAGGAACTCTTTGATTTTCCGGGATAAAAAGTAGCCTATGTCCTTCCCCGGGATGTAGCCCAGGTCTGTACCAAATTTCATCAAAATCGGTTCAGCGGTTGGGCCGTGAAAGCGTAACAGACAGACAGACAGACAGACTTTCGCATTTATAATACTAGCTGACGCCCGCGACTTCGTCCGCGTGGATTTAAGTTTTTTGAAATCCCGTGGGAACTCTTTGGTTTTCCGGGATAAAAAGTAGCCTATGTGCTAATCCAGGATATTATCTATCTCCATTCCGAATTTCAGCCAAATCCGTCCAGTAGTTTTTGCGTGAAGGAGTAACAAACATACACACACACACACACACACACACACACACACACACACACACACACACACACACACAAACTTTCGCCTTTATAATATTAGTGTGATTATAGTATGGATTTTTAAATAGAGGTGCTTGCCCGGGATCGAACTTCAAATCCCTTACTAGGAGGTGACGTCTTCCACTAAGCTATCACCTCTTACAACTACCTAATGTGGCACGTGTAAATAATTTAAGGGTGTAAATAAGGGTGTTATAATTCGATTTACACCCTATTAGCACCCTCTCGCGGTCGCACGTGGCAAACCTCTCATTATAGGGTGCTATTGCACCCTCGGGATGATTGAAGCGGTCTTATTGTTTACTAGAGGATGCTCGCGACTTCGTCCGCGTGGGTTTAGGTTTTTAAAGATCCCGTGGAAACTGTTTGATTTTCCGGGATAAGAAGTAGCCTATCCGTCCCCGGGATATACCTAAGCTAACCCTGTACCAAATTACGTCAGAATCGGTTAAACTGTTGGGCCGTGAAAAGGTAGCAGACAGACAGATAGACAGTCAGACAGACACTTTCGCATATATAATATTAGTATGGATAGAAGAAGACTAGCTAATGCCCGCCACTTCGCGCGTGTAAGCTACCCAAACAAACCCCTATTTTACTCCCTTAGGGGTTGAATTTTCAAAAATCCTTTTTAGCGGATGTCTACGTCATATTATAAGCTATCTACGCGCCCAGTCCGTCCAGTAGTTTGAGCTGTGCGTTGATAGATCAGTCAATGACCTTTTCCTTCCATACATTAAGTAGATTTTTTTTTAATTTTTTTTTAATTTTTATATATAACTATTTTATCTGTTGCGTTTTATATTGCAACAACCTTAACAACTATCACACTAATATTATAAAGGCGAAAGTTTATATGTGTGTGTGTGTGTGTGTGTGTGTGTATGTTTGTTACTCTTTCACGCAAAAACTACTGGACGGATTTGGCTGAAATTTGGAATGGAGATAGATAATATCCTGGATTAGCACATAGGCTACTTTTTATCCCGGAAAATCAAAGAGTTCCCCACGGGATTTCAAAAAACCTAAATCCACGCGGGCGAAGTCGCGGGCATCGGCTAGTCACTTATAATATTAATTTTGTAATATACTTAATCTAAACTTATACCTATTTTTGTTTTTTTTTATTCATTAATTAGATTAACACCACATTCATTAGATTAGCGTCCTTTACCAACCCATAGGGTGCTATATTGCACCCTCGGGATGATCAAAGTGGTCTATTATTGTTCAGTAATCGAATTCCCATTGACTTTTATTAGTCACAATCTTGGGGTTCTGTTGTGACAGCCCATATTATTATTTTTAACCCCCGACCCAAAAAGAGGGGTGTTACAAGTTTGACGTGTGTATCTGTGTATCTGTCTATGGCGTAGCTCCTAAATTAATGAACCGATTTTAATTTAGTTTTTTTAAGTTTGAAAGGTGGCTTGATCGAGAGTGTTCTTAGCTATAATCCAAGAAAATCGGTTCACCCGTTTGAAAGTTATCAGCTCTTTTCTAGCTACTGTAACCTTCACTTGTCGGGGGTGTTATAGATTTTTAATTTACACTTGTGATATTAATCCCATGCTTGGTTCTCCTGCGGATCTCCTAGTCACTGACAAGGAGATCCGCAGGAGAACCAAGGTCACTGACATAGCCCAAACTATTAGCAAGCTGAAGTGGCAGTGGGCAGGCCATGCCTGTCGTAGAGGCGATGGCCGTTGGAGCCGGAAAGTCCTTGAGTGGAGACCGCGTTTAAGCAAGCGTAGTGTGGGACGCCCTCCAGCACGATGGACCGACGATATAAAGCGGCTGGCGGGAAGTGGCTGGATGAGGAAGGCTGAGGACCGGGTGTGGTGGCGCTCTATAGGGAAGGCCTATATCCAACAGTGGACGTCCACTCACATCATCATCATCATCAGCCTGTGGCTGATGATGATGATGATGAATCCCATGCTTGAAGACCAAAGCCTTTGAACAGTGCGTGTTGTCAGTGATGACATATGGATCCGAGACATGGTCGCTAACTATGGGTCTCATAGGGAGCTTAGAGTCACTCGGCGGACGAATCTATCCGTGCACACTGCACACCTACGCAACTGCTGTACTAAAATACTATCTGATACCCGCGACTTCGTTCGCGTGGATGTAGGTTTTTTAAAATTCCCGTGGAAACTCTTTGATTTTCCGGGATAAAAAGTAGCCTATGTGCTAATCCAGGGTATAATCTATCTCCATTCTAAATTTCAGCCCAATCCGTCCAGAAGTTTTTGCGTGAAGGAGTAACAAACATACACACACATACACACACACACACACACACATACAAACTTTCGCCTTTATAATATTAGTGTGATATACCTACCTAATGGGAGGCGACCGCCGCGCGGCTGACGTTCCCACTTCGCTGTCGTTTTGGTTAAGGTGCAGGGCACGGGCCTGCCCGCGAAATTCAAATTTAATTTGGTTTCCCGCAATTTGTAAACTAATACCACAAAGTTGGCTTATGGCATTCTAATAGCGCCAATGGCAGTATTGTAGAGGCATGCAGCCTCTTTTAAGACCGGCAGCTGCGAAGAAAGCAACACACTTTGCAGCTGTCACTTAGAGAACACAATTTGAATTCGGAACAATTCGAATATCCTGCTGGCCTGGACGAACCCCGGGCAGCGCATTCAACCAATTCACTTCAGATTATCAAGACCGAAACGCCTCGGTCTAGCATCAAGCTCCGGCCCTCGTTTTTCTACCACAGTTTTAATTGTAACCAAGGCACATATTGTAAATACAGCCCAAGTAATACAACTGATAATATGTAGTGGTATTTTTTATTTATCAGTTATCTATCATACGCTGCATGGCTGCTACAGTATCATCTCCACAGGTTTATATAAAAATCTTTACTTGAAAGCGTTCAAGTCAGAGTATCAACTAATTTGTGAGCAACTCACGACAAACTCATTATTTGGACTAATTTCTTAAACTGAACACTTTCAAGCTAAGATTTTTATATAAACCTGTGGAAATAATTTTGCCATTGGCGCTATTGGAATGCCATTTTATGTTGTCGAATTAGTTTACAAATTGCGAGAAACCAAATTAAATTTGAATTTCGCGGGCAGACCCGTCTCATGCACCTTAAAACCAATTAAAACGTAGTGATTACATACTTTTTGGTTTTGGTCGCAGAGTTGTGCAGTTTTTTACTATTATTATTGAAAGTATAATAGTGCTCACGACTTCGCCCGCATGGATTTAGGTTTTTAAAAATACCTATATATGCAAGCTACCTAGGTACCAAATTTCATACAAATCGGTTAAGCGGAAGGGTTTTTGGGAATCCCGTGGGAACTCTTTGATTTTCCGCGATAAAAAATAACCTATGCCGTCCCCGGGATATAAGCTAACCAAACGTCAGAATCGTTAAACTGTTGGGCCGTGAAAAAGTAACAGACAGACAGACAGACACACTTTCGCATTTATAATATTAGTATGGATCTATTGCTATCTATCGGCAGTTAGCGGGTAGTAGTTGGGTTTTAGTGCTGTTTATCTTGTTCTGTTAACAAGTGTAAATTAAAAAATTTATAACACCCCCGACAAGTTAAGGTTATAGTAACTAGAAAAGAGCTGATAACTTTCAAACGGCTGAACCGATTTTCTTGGATTATAGCTAAGAACACTCTCGATCAAGCCACCTTTCAAACAAAAAAAAACTAAATTAAAATCGGTTCATTAGTTTAGGAGCTACGACGCCACAGACAGATACACAGATACACAGATACACACGTCAAACTTATAACACCCCTCTTTTTAGGTCGGGGGTTAAAAAGGCGTCTGAACTCTGAAATGCAAACAGGTAGATAATATCTACCCAAGTGTTGGGCAATGATTTATTGTCATCCATTGAACACCAATACATACTTAATATAAACGCGACACGCGAACGTCAAGTTCACGACGCTCTGTCATAAATAAATAATAACTGAAGAAAAACAAGTGATATTTAACTAAAATTACGAGTTATATGGAGATAAAAGTGTTTTCTATATAATCATTAAACTAAACTAGTGTGAAAATAGTGTGAAGCTAAAAACTAAACTAAAATTAAATCTGTGTATTTGTATCAACTATAACAAATGTGCCAAGGTCGGCCGGTGACCGCCGGTCGTTGAACCCGGCGTACCTAGCAGCTGTCCCTTGTGCGCGTGAGTGGAAAGCGACGCTGCGTCCCTGTCGGAGCCCGTTTGCAGCGGTTAGCGACGCGATATTGCACTTTTTATTTTACCTACCTACCCACTATTGCCTAACGAACGCAAAATGAGCTGCGCAGCTTGTTGTAGTGTTGTGGGTGCCGATGAGGAATCCTTAATATGCAGCATAGAGGAATGTAAACATAAAACCTACCACCTTTTATGCAGTGGCGCAAAAAGTATTGATTCGACTAATGCTTCTTCTTGGATATGCCCTGCTTGTGCTTGCTCCTCTAAAAGAGGCGGAGACAACAGTCTCACTCCAGTTGGATCCCACAGGAGGCAGGACACTAATATAACAAGAGTTACGCCTATTCCTAAAACTGGTAATACCGTAGCTGTTGAGGATTTCCGCCCTATAGCTATCCTGTCTACACCGGCTAAAGTTTTTGAGAGCATACTACATGAAATAATTTATAAGCAGGTCAATGTGTTTCTCTCTGACGAACAGCACGGCTTTAGGAGCAAGCGATCGGTTAATAGTAACCTATTGACATTGGTCGACTACATTTCCGAATGCTTAGATCGTGGCGGACAAGTGGATGTCCTTTACTTTGACTTTCGGAAAGCGTTCGACAGGGTCAACAATGATATATTATTATCCAAGTTGAGTAAGATTGGCTTCGCTCCCAACCTCTTACAACTTATGGCAAATTATCTTCAAGACCGGAAACAATTTGTGCGGCTTGGCTTGTATGAATCCAAATCCTACCACACTCGTTCAGGCGTCAGTCAAGGCTCGATTCTTGGCCCTCTCCTTTTCCTGATAATGATCAATGACCTACCATCAGTGCTTGAAAGGGCCAAGTGTTTGCTATACGCTGATGACCTGAAATTGTTTATGGAAATAAAATCTGAGGCTGAATGTGTTGAACTTCAGAATGATATTGATGCTGTCATCAAATGGAGTGACGAAAACAGAATGGAGTTCAACACCGATAAATGTTCGGCTATGACTTTTGGACGCAAGAGGTGTCCAGTTTACTTCCCTTATAATATGAACGGGGTTCAGTTGCCCAGACAAACTAATATAAAGGACCTAGGAGTAATATTTGACCATAAACTTACATTCCATGACCATATTTCTACACTCGCCTCCGAATCATTCAAACGGTTGGGATTTGTTTTGCGAAATACTCGAGATTTTCAAAATTGTCACACGATAAAACTAGTATTTGATGCTTTGGTTCGTGCCAAGCTAGAAACCAGCGCCTGTATTTGGAATCCATACGAAAGCACTTACATCTTGCTTCTTGAAAAGGTCCAAAAAGCCTTTTTAAGGTATTTATATAAGAGATTGTACGGGTATTACCCATTTATGTACCCCACAAAATTTCTCCAAGGGCACTTGGGTTTCAACTCGCTTAAAACCCGACGAGAGTGCGATCAAATTGGTACAATTTGCAAAATTCTTAGGGGTGTGACTGACTGCTCTGAGCTGCACAACAAGCTCTGCTCCGTTTACGCACCCACTGACTATAGCTACCTCCGCCGCCGCCGCAAGTTTTTCGTGAGTCCGTTTAGTCGCACGGTAGCGCGCGCCAGGTCTCCCATACCGCGCACTTTGGCAGCGCTGAACGCGCTGCTGAAGGAGTCCCCTCGCTGTGACATATTTGCTGACAAATGGGCTGACCTCATAGGTCAGATCCTGCACTTTTGTGAAAATTTGTAGTTGACATATTTGATTATTATTGACTTTATTGTGTAACTTACAAATTCTAATTACTTTGACAAATTTATTTTTATTGTGTTACTTAATTTAATTAGTGTAATTGGACTTAAGAGGTCCGTTCTAATTAAATAATTAAATAAATAAATAATTAATTAAATAACGTTCCGAAAAAGACCCGCTGCGGTCCCGAATGACGGTGAAATCCAAAATAACACTACGATTAAAAATCTGCACTTAGAAGTTAAAGGCCTACGGGAGGAAATTTCTGAATTAAAAAGTCAATTACATCAAGCGACGTCAACAATTGCTGTTTATCAAAGTAAGTTAGAGGAATTTTACGCATCACAAACAAGTTTAATCGAGAAGTTTATCAAGGGGCAAGTGCATAATATCAATGGAAACCCAAATATGCCAGCTGAACCGCATGCTTCCGTCACACTTGTATCCGTTCCTGGTCAACATATACCTACACCTATAACTACAAAATGTAACCCTTCGCAGTCTTTAGTGGCAGCCCCGCGCCCCCAAAATACTGGAGTTACTTCCCACACTTTAATTGAGAGTGCCGAGCCCGCCGTGGTCGGAATATCAGACAGTGAACATCAGTCGAATTTAGGAAATAACACCACCGCAAGCGAGTGGAGTACAGTGGCCCGGAGCAGGAAAAGCGTACGACCACTTTCACTTCGGGGTACAGCTGGTCCGTCAGTAACATCTCTAAAAGCCGTTGAGCCACGAAAATACCTCCACCTATGGAATATGGAATCCGACGCAAATGATGTTCTCAAGTACCTTCAACAACTTTGTCCGAGTGGAGCGTGCGCTGTGGAGGAGCTTAAGCCTAAAGGTAACTACAAATCTTACAAAATCACGGTGCCCGAGGCTGACTATGAGACCTGCTACACGCAAAGCGTATGGCCCGTCAATGCTAAAATAAAGCCATGGATACAACTTCGGAAACCCTCCAACTCCCTACGTGACACAGCAGCACAGTCCCAGCAGACATTTCGTGACCCCCGCCGACCAAACAATTCCCGGCAATAGAACCACTCTTAGCCTGTTCTATCAAAACGTGCGTGGCATCAAGACCAAACTTAATGTCTGGAGAAACAACCTATTGCAAACACCAGTAGATATTGTGGCAACCACGGAGACGTTCCTCGACCAATCGGTCGGGGACTCGGAGGTGGCATGTGGTGGTTGGAGTGTCATGCGCCGAGATCGCCGCACGCCTTGTGGAGGCGTAATGATCCTGGCGCGCCATGGCATTCTGATGCGCCGCCGACGAGACCTCGAGACTGATGCCGGTGAGGACCTCTGGGTGGTCTTTACGCTACGCAATCGTTCTGTTTATGTTTGTGTCGTTTATATCAAGCCAAGTGCAAGTGACTCTGACTATTTTGATTGGTTTTGCAAAGTAGAATCATTTATTAATAACTTGAATGGATTTATTATTATTTTAGGCGATTTAAATCTTAATAGTGCCTCTCAAAATGTTAAAAACTATTTTGGTTATTTTGTGTCATACTGTAATCTTTTCGAAAAAAACCACATTGTAAACACACATGGTTCGATGTTAGACGTCATATTAGTTCGGGTCCTTGCAAAAAATGTCACAGTGTCGGTTAACTCCTCAGAGGGCATGGTCAACCCAGATGCATATCATCCACCCCTAGATATCTCATTCAGTTTTGAAACCCAACGTCCCAGAGATCGCATGGAACCTAGTAATATTGGTAGGGCTAGGGATTGGAATTTTAAAAAATGCAATCATGAGGCATTATCACAGTTACTTTGTGAAACCTCCTGGAGTAATGTTATCGACTCAACTAATGTAGATACTGCAGTTCACCACTTTTATCAAACCGTCTATAACTTATTTGACAGTTGTATCCCCAAGAAGGTAAGATCTAGGGTAGTTCGGCGTTATCCGGTTTGGTTCACAAAAGACATAATCAGAGATTGTGAACGTAAATTGAAATTACATAGGATATGGAAAAAGTCACAGTTGGACTCAGACTACAAAAGATTCACTGATATGAGGTCCAGCCTTAATGATCGAATTAACATTGCTTATAAAATTTACATCAAAGATGTCGAGCATAACATCAGGAAGCATCCTCAAAAATTTTGGGCTCACGTCTCGGGTCTGCGATCTAAAGGTGGTTTCGAACCTGCAGTGGATTCCAATGGTGAGCGCCTGGTGGGAACCAAAGCAGCCGAAGCTTTTGCAAACTTTTTCTCAAGCGTATTTCTCCCCGAAGTTCCAGCACTGAATGCTTCGGAGGCAAATAGCTCTGATAACAGCCGCAACAGTAATATGATATGTGTACAGAATTTTTCTCCACAGCAAGTAAAGCGTGGTATTACTAAGTTGAAGCCTAATAGCTCTGTAGGCCCGGACGAAATTCCACCGTCTATACTCAAGAAGTCCAGTTATTTTGTACTCCCCCTCTTCCATATATTTAACCTATCTCTGAAATCTGGTACTTACCCATCACAATGGAAGCTGTCAAGAGTTACGCCTATTCCTAAAACTGGTAATACCGTAGCTGTTGAGGATTTCCGCCCTATAGCTATCCTGTCTACACCGGCTAAAGTTTTTGAGAGCATACTACATGAAATAATTTATAAGCAGGTCAATGTGTTTCTCTCTGACGAACAGCACGGCTTTAGGAGCAAGCGATCGGTTAATAGTAACCTATTGACATTGGTCGACTACATTTCCGAATGCTTAGATCGTGGCGGACAAGTGGATGTCCTTTACTTTGACTTTCGGAAAGCGTTCGACAGGGTCAACAATGATATATTATTATCCAAGTTGAGTAAGATTGGCTTCGCTCCCAACCTCTTACAACTTATGGCAAATTATCTTCAAGACCGGAAACAATTTGTGCGGCTTGGCTTGTATGAATCCAAATCCTACCACACTCGTTCAGGCGTCAGTCAAGGCTCGATTCTTGGCCCTCTCCTTTTCCTGATAATGATCAATGACCTACCATCAGTGCTTGAAAGGGCCAAGTGTTTGCTATACGCTGATGACCTGAAATTGTTTATGGAAATAAAATCTGAGGCTGAATGTGTTGAACTTCAGAATGATATTGATGCTGTCATCAAATGGAGTGACGAAAACAGAATGGAGTTCAACACCGATAAATGTTCGGCTATGACTTTTGGACGCAAGAGGTGTCCAGTTTACTTCCCTTATAATATGAACGGGGTTCAGTTGCCCAGACAAACTAATATAAAGGACCTAGGAGTAATATTTGACCATAAACTTACATTCCATGACCATATTTCTACACTCGCCTCCGAATCATTCAAACGGTTGGGATTTGTTTTGCGAAATACTCGAGATTTTCAAAATTGTCACACGATAAAACTAGTATTTGATGCTTTGGTTCGTGCCAAGCTAGAAACCAGCGCCTGTATTTGGAATCCATACGAAAGCACTTACATCTTGCTTCTTGAAAAGGTCCAAAAAGCCTTTTTAAGGTATTTATATAAGAGATTGTACGGGTATTACCCATTTATGTACCCCACAAAATTTCTCCAAGGGCACTTGGGTTTCAACTCGCTTAAAACCCGACGAGAGTGCGATCAAATTGGTACAATTTGCAAAATTCTTAGGGGTGTGACTGACTGCTCTGAGCTGCACAACAAGCTCTGCTCCGTTTACGCACCCACTGACTATAGCTACCTCCGCCGCCGCCGCAAGTTTTTCGTGAGTCCGTTTAGTCGCACGGTAGCGCGCGCCAGGTCTCCCATACCGCGCACTTTGGCAGCGCTGAACGCGCTGCTGAAGGAGTCCCCTCGCTGTGACATATTTGCTGACAAATGGGCTGACCTCATAGGTCAGATCCTGCACTTTTGTGAAAATTTGTAGTTGACATATTTGATTATTATTGACTTTATTGTGTAACTTACAAATTCTAATTACTTTGACAAATTTATTTTTATTGTGTTACTTAATTTAATTAGTGTAATTGGACTTAAGAGGTCCGTTCTAATTAAATAATTAAATAAATAAATAATTAATTAAATAACGTTCCGAAAAAGACCCGCTGCGGTCCCGAATGACGGTGAAATCCAAAATAACACTACGATTAAAAATCTGCACTTAGAAGTTAAAGGCCTACGGGAGGAAATTTCTGAATTAAAAAGTCAATTACATCAAGCGACGTCAACAATTGCTGTTTATCAAAGTAAGTTAGAGGAATTTTACGCATCACAAACAAGTTTAATCGAGAAGTTTATCAAGGGGCAAGTGCATAATATCAATGGAAACCCAAATATGCCAGCTGAACCGCATGCTTCCGTCACACTTGTATCCGTTCCTGGTCAACATATACCTACACCTATAACTACAAAATGTAACCCTTCGCAGTCTTTAGTGGCAGCCCCGCGCCCCCAAAATACTGGAGTTACTTCCCACACTTTAATTGAGAGTGCCGAGCCCGCCGTGGTCGGAATATCAGACAGTGAACATCAGTCGAATTTAGGAAATAACACCACCGCAAGCGAGTGGAGTACAGTGGCCCGGAGCAGGAAAAGCGTACGACCACTTTCACTTCGGGGTACAGCTGGTCCGTCAGTAACATCTCTAAAAGCCGTTGAGCCACGAAAATACCTCCACCTATGGAATATGGAATCCGACGCAAATGATGTTCTCAAGTACCTTCAACAACTTTGTCCGAGTGGAGCGTGCGCTGTGGAGGAGCTTAAGCCTAAAGGTAACTACAAATCTTACAAAATCACGGTGCCCGAGGCTGACTATGAGACCTGCTACACGCAAAGCGTATGGCCCGTCAATGCTAAAATAAAGCCATGGATACAACTTCGGAAACCCTCCAACTCCCTACGTGACACAGCAGCACAGTCCCAGCAGACATTTCGTGACCCCCGCCGACCAAACAATTCCCGGCAATAGAACCACTCTTAGCCTGTTCTATCAAAACGTGCGTGGCATCAAGACCAAACTTAATGTCTGGAGAAACAACCTATTGCAAACACCAGTAGATATTGTGGCAACCACGGAGACGTTCCTCGACCAATCGGTCGGGGACTCGGAGGTGGCATGTGGTGGTTGGAGTGTCATGCGCCGAGATCGCCGCACGCCTTGTGGAGGCGTAATGATCCTGGCGCGCCATGGCATTCTGATGCGCCGCCGACGAGACCTCGAGACTGATGCCGGTGAGGACCTCTGGGTGGTCTTTACGCTACGCAATCGTTCTGTTTATGTTTGTGTCGTTTATATCAAGCCAAGTGCAAGTGACTCTGACTATTTTGATTGGTTTTGCAAAGTAGAATCATTTATTAATAACTTGAATGGATTTATTATTATTTTAGGCGATTTAAATCTTAATAGTGCCTCTCAAAATGTTAAAAACTATTTTGGTTATTTTGTGTCATACTGTAATCTTTTCGAAAAAAACCACATTGTAAACACACATGGTTCGATGTTAGACGTCATATTAGTTCGGGTCCTTGCAAAAAATGTCACAGTGTCGGTTAACTCCTCAGAGGGCATGGTCAACCCAGATGCATATCATCCACCCCTAGATATCTCATTCAGTTTTGAAACCCAACGTCCCAGAGATCGCATGGAACCTAGTAATATTGGTAGGGCTAGGGATTGGAATTTTAAAAAATGCAATCATGAGGCATTATCACAGTTACTTTGTGAAACCTCCTGGAGTAATGTTATCGACTCAACTAATGTAGATACTGCAGTTCACCACTTTTATCAAACCGTTTATAACTTATTTGACAGTTGTATCCCCAAGAAGGTAAGATCTAGGGTAGTTCGGCGTTATCCGGTTTGGTTCACAAAAGACATAATCAGAGATTGTGAACGTAAATTGAAATTACATAGGATATGGAAAAAGTCACAGTTGGACTCAGACTACAAAAGATTCACTGATATGAGGTCCAGCCTTAATGATCGAATTAACATTGCTTATAAAATTTACATCAAAGATGTCGAGCATAACATCAGGAAGCATCCTCAAAAATTTTGGGCTCACGTCTCGGGTCTGCGATCTAAAGGTGGTTTCGAACCTGCAGTGGATTCCAATGGTGAGCGCCTGGTGGGAACCAAAGCAGCCGAAGCTTTTGCAAACTTTTTCTCAAGCGTATTTCTCCCCGAAGTTCCAGCACTGAATGCTTCGGAGGCAAATAGCTCTGATAACAGCCGCAACAGTAATATGATATGTGTACAGAATTTTTCTCCACAGCAAGTAAAGCGTGGTATTACTAAGTTGAAGCCTAATAGCTCTGTAGGCCCGGACGAAATTCCACCGTCTATACTCAAGAAGTCCAGTTATTTTGTACTCCCCCTCTTCCATATATTTAACCTATCTCTGAAATCTGGTACTTACCCATCACAATGGAAGCTGTCAAGAGTTACGCCTATTCCTAAAACTGGTAATACCGTAGCTGTTGAGGATTTCCGCCCTATAGCTATCCTGTCTACACCGGCTAAAGTTTTTGAGAGCATACTACATGAAATAATTTATAAGCAGGTCAATGTGTTTCTCTCTGACGAACAGCACGGCTTTAGGAGCAAGCGATCGGTTAATAGTAACCTATTGACATTGGTCGACTACATTTCCGAATGCTTAGATCGTGGCGGACAAGTGGATGTCCTTTACTTTGACTTTCGGAAAGCGTTCGACAGGGTCAACAATGATATATTATTATCCAAGTTGAGTAAGATTGGCTTCGCTCCCAACCTCTTACAACTTATGGCAAATTATCTTCAAGACCGGAAACAATTTGTGCGGCTTGGCTTGTATGAATCCAAATCCTACCACACTCGTTCAGGCGTCAGTCAAGGCTCGATTCTTGGCCCTCTCCTTTTCCTGATAATGATCAATGACCTACCATCAGTGCTTGAAAGGGCCAAGTGTTTGCTATACGCTGATGACCTGAAATTGTTTATGGAAATAAAATCTGAGGCTGAATGTGTTGAACTTCAGAATGATATTGATGCTGTCATCAAATGGAGTGACGAAAACAGAATGGAGTTCAACACCGATAAATGTTCGGCTATGACTTTTGGACGCAAGAGGTGTCCAGTTTACTTCCCTTATAATATGAACGGGGTTCAGTTGCCCAGACAAACTAATATAAAGGACCTAGGAGTAATATTTGACCATAAACTTACATTCCATGACCATATTTCTACACTCGCCTCCGAATCATTCAAACGGTTGGGATTTGTTTTGCGAAATACTC
This sequence comes from Maniola jurtina, assembly GCF_905333055.1. Classification (NCBI taxonomy): domain Eukaryota; kingdom Metazoa; phylum Arthropoda; class Insecta; order Lepidoptera; family Nymphalidae; genus Maniola; species Maniola jurtina. The sequence continues at coordinate 4,517,362 of NC_060056.1, forward strand.
GAGATTTTCAAAATTGTCACACGATAAAACTAGTATTTGATGCTTTGGTTCGTGCCAAGCTAGAAACCAGCGCCTGTATTTGGAATCCATACGAAAGCACTTACATCTTGCTTCTTGAAAAGGTCCAAAAAGCCTTTTTAAGGTATTTATATAAGAGATTGTACGGGTATTACCCATTTATGTACCCCACAAAATTTCTCCAAGGGCACTTGGGTTTCAACTCGCTTAAAACCCGACGAGAGTGCGATCAAATTGGTACAATTTGCAAAATTCTTAGGGGTGTGACTGACTGCTCTGAGCTGCACAACAAGCTCTGCTCCGTTTACGCACCCACTGACTATAGCTACCTCCGCCGCCGCCGCAAGTTTTTCGTGAGTCCGTTTAGTCGCACGGTAGCGCGCGCCAGGTCTCCCATACCGCGCACTTTGGCAGCGCTGAACGCGCTGCTGAAGGAGTCCCCTCGCTGTGACATATTTGCTGACAAATGGGCTGACCTCATAGGTCAGATCCTGCACTTTTGTGAAAATTTGTAGTTGACATATTTGATTATTATTGACTTTATTGTGTAACTTACAAATTCTAATTACTTTGACAAATTTATTTTTATTGTGTTACTTAATTTAATTAGTGTAATTGGACTTAAGAGGTCCGTTCTAATTAAATAATTAAATAAATAAATAATTAAATAAATAATACTTAATTACGCAAATGTATAGCAAATATGAACAATAAAGCCTTGGTCACACGCACCGAGCAGCGGAAGCGTGTACAACGCTTCCCAAAAACCCATCCGCTTAACCAATTTGTATGAAAGGGACCGAGGTAAATTGCGTCCCTGTAATTGACACAGATAAATTTTTATCCCGGAAAATCAAACAGATCCCACGGGATCTTTAAAAACCTAAATCCACGCGGATTAAGTCGCGGGCATCCTCTAGTTTGCTATAATCCGCTGAAAAAAGTAAAACTGTATGGTACAACACGCGTTTTATTTACCCAGACCTGAGCCAGACTTTTACGTATAACAGAATATATGCTTTTTCGTATTTATTTAAATATTATTTAAACAGATTGTTACCAAAAATATGTGCGCATTGAATGGGTAATAAACTTTTGTCTTTTTTTGGTATAAAAGGCGAATTAGAAAAGATATGTCATATTTTACTGCCGGACCCGAATCTGTAACCCACACCATGAAGACCTTCTTGGCGGATTCCTTAGCACTCCTGGTGAGAAGTGATTTTTTTCTATAACTATCTTCCTACTCTGGGTTCCGTAATTGAAAGGTGCCAACGGGCCCCTATTACTAAGCCTCCGCTGTCCATCCGTCCGTCCATCTGTCCGTCTGTCGGTCAGCGGCTGTATCTCTTGAACCGTTTATTTTTATTTATTTTCATTTGTAATCCCCGACCCAAAAAGAGGGAGGGGTGTTATAAGTTTGACGTGTGTATCTGTGTGTCTGTGTATCTGTCTGCTCCTAAACTAATGAACCGATTTTAATTATTTTTTTGTTTGAAAGGTGGCTTGATCGAGAGTGTTCTTAGCTATAATCCAAGAAAATCGGTTCAACCGTTTGAAAGTTATCAGCTCTTTTCTAGTTACTGTAACCGTCACTAAATGTCGGGGGTGTTATAAATTTTTAATTTACACTTGTTCATGTAGCAAAATTGTAGTTTCACAAAGTTATAGTTTAATAAATTAAGTTACATTGGAAATGCTTATCTCTAAACAGAGATTTCTTCCAGCTTCCCATTCAAGGTTGTGAGTAAGGCGCATTAATACGTGGAATAAATAGGTCTTACGAGACTAGAATTATTATAAAATGAATAATACAAGAGTCCTTAGTTAACGATTATATTTTATAGCTAGAGAGTTGAAACTTTCACACAAAGTGTATTTTTGTTGCCGCTATAACAAAAAATAGTAAAAATTTCAAAATGGCCGCCATGAAAATCTCTACATAGTATAAAATAAAACCGACTTCAAAAACCACAAACACTAAAATGTTAAAATAATTTTGTGTAGGTACACGTGTAATGTACCTAGGTATGAAAACCATGCCCGCGACTTCGTCCGCGTGGATTTAGTATTTAAAGATCCGTGGGAACTGTTTGATTTTCCGGGATAAGAGTTGCCATTGTCAATTATAGGGACGCAAGCTACCTCAGTACCAAATTTCATACTAATCGGTTTTTTTTTCTCTCTCGTCTGGCTTTACAAAGATTAGCCATTGTAGTTATTTGTAACAAGTTAGTTAAACTATGTATGGACCCCGTCTGTGCCGGCGCTCGCCGACACACGCACGGCACCCCCTTAGAGCGCTTTCCAGTCAGTTTTAACAAAAAAACACTCCAAAAAGGCAAAGCACGCCCGCCAGCTAACACCAACACAGACGAAGTCCTACTAATCAGTTAAACAGATGGGTCTTTAGGAATCCTGCGGGAACTCTTTGATTTTTCGGAATAAAAAGTAGCCTATGCCCATCCTCGGGATATAAGCTAACTCTATACCGAATTTCGTCAGAATCGGTTAAACTGTTGGGCAGTGAAAAGGGAGCAGACAGACAGACAGACACAATTTCGCATTTATAATATTAGTATGGATCAAGTAGATAAGTAGGTATTATTGTTTACAGAAAATTTAATAACATGGTTGTTTTTTTTTTGATTACAGAGCATTTTGGCCGCAGAGGCGAATCCATGTAAGTTTAACAATTATTATGTACAACCTAGATATAAATAGGTACCTAATATTTTTATAACCAACTGATTTGTTTTTTTTTCAGTACTGGGGCTCGGTGGTTCACCCAAAGGTAAATATCTATCTACTCAATACTTAAAATCTGTAGATTTATAATTCTGCCATCTTCTTTCTTTCTTTCTTTCTTTCTAAAAATAAAAATTCGGCGTATTACAATCTTAAGAACTTGTTTAACTTTAAACTGGTATTGTAATTTGCAGATTGCGACAAAAAGGAAACAGGAACTGGTGGAATTGGCGGTCTTCTTGGCGGTCTTCTTGGCGGCAAAGGCGGCGGTCTTCTTGGTGGTGTGGTTAACAAAGCTACCGGTCTTACTGGTGGTCATGGCGGTGGAAAATCTGGCAAAGGCGGCGGTCTTATTAATGGAGTGGTCAACAAAGCTACCGATCTTACTGGTGGTGTTGTTGGTGGAGTGTTAAATAAAGCTACTGGTCTTGCTGGTGGTCTTGGTGGTGGAAAAGGTGGCAAAAGCGGTGGTCTTATTAATGGAGTGGTCAACAAAACTACCGGTCTTACTGGTGGACTTGGCGGTGGAAAAGCTGGCAAAGGCGGTGATCTTATTAATGGAGTGGTCAACAAAGGTACTGGTGTTGCTGGTGGTCTTGGTGGTGTAAAAGCTGGCAAAGATGGCGGTCTTGTTGGTGGAGTGATAAATAAAGTAACTGGTCTCGTCGGTGGGAAAACTGGCAAATGTGACAAATGTTCCAAAGCGGGTAATGATGGTGGTCTTAGCGGAGTCAACGCTGGCAAAAATGGCGGTCTTTTTAATGGAGTGATTGACAAAGCTACTAGCGTCGCTGGCAAAGATGGCGGTCTTGTTGATGGAGTGGTTAACAAAGCTACTGGCGTTGCTGGTGGTCTTGGCGGTGGAAAAGCTGGCAAAGAGGGCGGCCTTGTTGGTGGAGTGGTTAATACCGTTACAAGTCTCGTTAGTGATCTTGTCGGTGGAAAAACTGGCAAAGGCGGTGGCAAATGTAACAAATGTGCTAAAGCTGGCAGTGTTGCTGGCAAAGATGGCGGTCTTGTTAATGGAGTGATTAGCAAAGCCACTGGCGTTGCTGGTGGTCTTACCGGTGAAAAGGCTGGCAAAGGCGCTGGTCTTGCTGGTCAAGATGGCGATGATATTGTTGATGAAGAAATTGGACAAGGCACTGGGCATGTAAATCAAGATGGCGATGCTGAAGTAACTGGTCAAGACACCGGTCTTGCTGGTCAAGATGGTGATATTGTTGGTGACGAAATTGACCAACCTTGGTCTGGCACTGAAGATATTGGTGGCAATGATGAAGAAATTCTTGATGGCCAGTCTGATGGGCCTATTGAGACAGATGAAAGCAATTATCCATTACAAGATGAAGAAATCGGCAATGGTGTCAATTCTGCACCTACTAAGTGTGCTTTTTCCAAATAGATTTACCTAAGGCCGCAATCACACCTGTAAGTTTTACTCACGTAAGTAGCTTACATGATTAACTCACGACAAAACTAATATGTAAACACCCTTATAAGTGTCATTTACCTTAGTGAATTTGTTGTCAACTATATTATTTAGATATAATAAGTAATATACGCTTTAGTTTTAAGTTTTTGGTACAAAATAAATAAAATTAACCCAAAAAGTTCAATAAAATTACCAGGCTTTTTTTTATTTTTCACTCTTCTGCTTTTGTTTTTTTTTTGGATAATTACTTCTTAAATATAAATAAAATTCTTTTTATGTACCTATACCTACTGCACTTGTTTTATTTAAAAAAAACCCTCTTCTTCTTTGACATAATATCTTCTACATTGCAACTGGAAAAAAAATCAAAAGAAAAATAAAACCGACTTCAAAAACCACAAGCACTAAGAAGTAATAAATAATTATTGTTTAGTTACACGTGTAATGTACCTAGGTATGAAGTCGAGCGAGCATAATATAACAAAATTAGAAATCCAAATGTGAAGCTCGGCCGAATTCATTACCTAGGTACATTACACGTGTAACTAAACAAAATTTTTTTATTACTTTTTAGTGCTTGTGGTTTTTGAAGTCGGTTTTATTTTTCTTTTGAAAATTTTTTATTTCACAATTTTTAGTGGCTCCACTGTAATATAATATGCTATGTCCAGTTAAAACCCTACTGTTTACTAAGCTATTACACTGATCGCGAGCAATTTGCTCTTATCCATTGAGGAGTTCTGTTCTCCATCTCCGAAGACATTCATCAGATCTTCACCAAATTTATACGGGACCACCTGCACAGTATACCCTTTCAAACAAAAAAAAAAATTGGTTGCCTGTAAAGTCGGCTTACTGACGATAGTTGAACGTGACAACAAAGGCCGATTGTGCTTCTTTGTCGCTCGTTCCGCGCTCTCGCTTGCACTTCAAGCCTTACATGGAACGCCTCAGAGCGAGGTAACGCCGCATGAGTCATGTTTTTTCGTGCGTGCAGCCGGCTCTATCGAATTATAAGACGTTGTCACGTCAAAAAACATTTTCCAAATCGGGCCAGGGGTCTTTGAGTAATCGGGGAACGACGAATTGAAGACCTCTTCCTTTTTTGAAGTCGGTTAAAACCCTTCTCAATCTGAGAGGAGACCCGTTCTCTGTAGTGGGCCGTGATGATGACGATGAAGGATATGGAACAGGGATAGTATAGGCATCATGCATAACTGAGTGAGAAGGCTCCTGCGGTAGTGGAGCGGTGCGGGAGGGTGACGTCCCAAGTTGACGAATCACTGTACCCTCAATACGATATTTTTTTTTTTTTTTTTTTTAATTCGAATATTTTTAAGGGGGGGTTTTTTTTTCTTTAAATCTGGCTTTACTCTGATTAGCCAATGTCAAAGTGATATTTTCAAGTTATTGAATTTATACGCCCGCCGACATACACGCGGCGCCCCTTTGGAGCGCTTCCCAGTCAGTTCCACCACCAAAAAACACCAACTAACACAAAAACCAGCCACTCTTAACAAAAAAAAACACTCCAAACAAGCACAGCACGCGCGCCAGCAAACGCCATCACAGACGAAGTCCGGGGCTTTTATAGGTACGATATTTTACTTCTCACCAATTTTGATAGTATTCGAGAGTCGAAACAAAATAACATCAAAATAAAATAAACCTAACGGCCCTTGATTTAAAGTCAAAAGTTCAGTACCATTGATTATAATTTCGCAACGTTTCCGCTTGGAGCGCTGGCTATAAATGTGCAAACTTGAGCATTAAAACAAGGTGATTAAGGACCATTTTACTTTAACGCTAAAGTGTTTCGTCTCTCAAATACTCTCGCGTGACGTCATCACACCCCTCCCGCAAGAACCTACTCAGTTATGCGTTATACATATACAATATAAATTGTAAATAAAGACTAGATTCAAATCAATTTTAAACAAGTTTATTTTTTCCTTTTTAGAAATAAATAAATCACGTCATTTTTATTTTCCGAAAAGTCCTCCGGACCTGCCACCTATGGACAAAAAAAGAAAAATTAAAACAATGTATTTAACTTTAAAACAAGTGTAAATCAAAAATTTATAACACCCCCGACAAGTGAAGGTTACAGTAACTAGAAAAAAGCTGATAACTTTTAAACGGTTGAACCGATTTTTTTGGATTATAGCTAAGAACACTCTCGATCAAGCCACTTTTCAAACAAAAAAAAACTAAATTAAAATTGGTTCATTCGTTTAAGCGCTACGATGCCACAGATAGATACACAGATACACACATCAAACTTATAACACCCCTCTTTTTGAGTCGGGGGTTAAAAATATGTTGGTATAAAGCATGACTTCTTTATAGGTATATGTTTTATATATAATCTAACAAAATTTCGCAATAAATTATGGACTTGCCTTTACACAGGTTCAAAAAATCTATTAAAACTATGCTCCTGAGAAAAGCATATTATACTATCGAAGATTATGAAAATGATAAAACAGCGTGGATTTGACCTGCAATTCGCTCCAGCAATACGCGGGACTAACATACATAGTTTCCCTAACTGTAAATAACTACAAACTTGACATTGGCTTATCTTTTTAAAGCCAGACGAGAAAAAAAAACCAGCTAAGTGCGAGTCAGACTCGCGCACTGAGGGTTCCGTACTCGGGTATTTTCCCAACATTTTGCACGATAAATCAAAAACTGTTACACATAAAAATAAATAGAAATCTGTTTTAGGATGTACAGGTAAATCCCTTTCGTATTATGATACCCTACTCGGTATAGTTATCTTATTTTGAAAATTGAAACACATTTTAATTTTTTTTTAAATGATGTAACCACAAATTCGCGGTTTTCAGATTTATTCCTGTACTTGTGCTATAAGACCTACCTACCTACCAAATTTCATGATTCTAGGTCAACGGGAAGTACCCTATAGGTTTCTTGACAGACAGACAGGCAGACAGACAACAAAGTGATCCTATAAGGGTTCCGTATTTTCTTTTGAGGTACCTACCTAAAAAAAACATGACATCTGAACAGTTCACACGTGGTAGGTAGATGTAGAATGGTTTTTTCTCGTTGTCACGCTGACCCAGTGCGGATTGGCAGACTTCACACAACTTTGAGAACATTATGGAGAACTCGATACATGACTCTCACGATGTTTTCTTTGACCGTTCTAGCAAGTGATATTTATTACAAGTGTAAATTAAAAAATTTATGACACCCCCGACAAGTGAAGGTTACAGTAACTAGAAAAGAGCTGATAACTTTCAAACGGCTGAACCGATTTTCTTGGATTATAGCTAAGAACACTCTCGATTAAGCCATCTTTCAAAGAAAAAAAAACTAAATTAAAATCGGTTCATTAGTTTAGGACCTACGAGGCCACAGACAGATACACAGATACACACGTCAAACTTATAACACCCCCCTTTTTGGGTCGGGGGTTAAAAACGCACAACTCTGAAAAGCTAGAGATGCGTGCCCGGGATAAAACCCCCCGTCTACTGAATAGAAGGTCAACGTATTAACAACTAGACTGTCACCAGTCTGCTAAAAATAGTCATGAAAAAAAAATTCAAAAGAAAATAAAATCGACTTCAAAAATCTAATAGGTACATATAGCGTATAAACTCATAGAGCATAATAAAAAAAAAATTAGAAATCCAAGATTGAAGCTCGCCCGACTTCATACCACGTAACATTACACGTGTAGCTAAACAAAAATTATTTTTACTTTTTAGTGTTTGTGGTTTTTGAAGTTGGGTTTTTTTTTTTTTTTATTTTACAATTTTTAGTGTCCCCAATGTAATATGCTATGCCCAGTTAAAACCCTACTGTTTACTAAGCTATTACACTGATCGCGAGCAATTTACTCTTATCCATTGAAGAGTTCTGTTCTCCATCTCGGAAGATATTCATCAGATCTTTACCAAATTTATATGGGACCACCCTTTCAAACAAAAAAATAATTCTAAATCGGTCCAGGAGTCTTCGAGTAATCAGGGAACATACATTAAAAAAAAAAAGATTCCGACGAATTGAGAACCTTCTCGTTTTTTGAAGTCGGTTAAAAATGAAAAAAAAATTCTTACCAAAGCTTCCGAACATATTTCCAAAAGGAAAGCCGTTGGCTTGAGAAGCACCACCGGTTCCAGCTGAGGCTCCGTAACCTCCGTTGGCAAGGCGACCAAAACTGTTGGCAGCAGCACCAAGAACATCAGAAGTCGCACCGAGCGTAGCACCAGTAATACCAGCAGCAGTACCGATCGCACCTCTAGTGATACCACCAACAGTACCAAGCGCACCACCAGCAAGATTAGTGGCAGTATTGAAAAGGCCACCCACGAGACCAGTTATAGGGTCGGCTATATTATTGGCTGCAGCAGCACCGGGTAAACCATTGGTTACCACACCGGCACCGGGTAAACCATTGGTTACCCCACCGGTACCGGGTAAACCGTTAGTTACCCCAGCAGCACCGGGTAAACCGTTAGTTACCCCAGCAGCACCGGGCAAATTGTTAGTTACCCCAGCAGCACCGGGTAAACCGTTAGTTACACCAGCAGCACCGGGTAAACCTTTAGTTACACCAGCAGCACCGGGTAAACCGTTAGTTACCCCAGCAGCACCGGGTAAACCATTAGTTACACCAGTAGCACCGGGTAAACTGTTAGTTACCCCAGCAGCACCGGGTAAACTATTAGTTACCCCAGCAGCACCGGGTAAACCACTGGCGGAACCAGTAACAGCCGGTGCTATTCCTCCAAGCGCACCATCATTTGCTGAAAAAAATCCCAGAAGTTTTAAAATTATCCTAGAGTATTTAAAACTATCTATTAAATTTATTATTTTATGAAATTGTGGCCGCACTTTGGATGTATTTTTACCCGACTGCGGCAAAGCCAAAAGGAAGGGTAGTGATTTTAGCAGTCTATGTATGTATGTATGTGTGTGTGTACATATACGATACATATTCTGTGTATGTTTTTATCTTCTTCCACTTTTTATCCCGGAAAATCAAAGAGTTCTTACGGGATTTCATAAATTCGAACTCCACGCGAGCGAAGCCGCGGGCATCCTCTAGTACACACTAACTCTATCCCACACTTTTTGTTTCTCAGAAAATAAGGAAGGTCTGGTGGCCGAGGGATCTTGCTCTGTCGTACAAACACGTATGAATTTGCACAAATAATCCCAACCTCCCGAATAACACGCGAGCACGCAGATCGGATGCTACCTAGTTTGTCATCAGAAACACAGAATTATCTTAAGCCGGCTCCACACTCCAACGTGAAGTCGCGCCGTAATTTCACGCCGTGAATTTGCCGTGAATGTATGCCGTGATCCACGCGTGAACTGTGTCCCTCCACACTCGCAAATCTTCACAGTCTTGTTCGTGACTATGAACGGAACCCTTTGTCGCGGACCAAAAACCGACACTGATCGGGAAAGGGGAACGCGAAGGCGTGAACAACATCTACACTCGTGTTTCGCAGTTGTTGCGGGCTTTCGCGGCCGTTCGCGCCGCGATTGTAGAGCCCACTTTAGGAATATCACTAAAATTTCATCGTGTTTATTATTAACAGGCCTCTATCCGTCACTCGTTTCATACAATCGTAGTTCCAATTTCATTTGAATACTAAGCAACCAAAGTCCATGAAATTTTGCAGACATATTCTAGAAACTAATATCTATGTCTGTGGTTTTCCAGATTTCTGTTAAAATATTCGGTTTCAAAGTTACGCGGTCTTAAAAATTTACATACAAATCTTTGAGCCCCTGTAATTTTAAAACTACATATTTTTAGAAAAGTCTAAAACACCACAGACACAGATATTACTTTCTGGAATACGTCTGCAAAATTTCATGGACTTTGGTTGCTTAGTATTCAAATGAAATTGGAACTACGATTGTATGAAACGAGTGGAAACGAGTGACGGAGAGAGCCCTCTTAGGTGATGTAACTTACGTCGCGGATATGCCTCTGTCACCGTAAGGCTCTGAAAAAAACATTTACTTTATTATTACAGCAAAAAAATATCCATACTAATACTCTGACTAATTTCTTAAACTAGACACTTTCAAGTTAAGATTTTTACATGAATCTGGAGATGATAGGCATTGGTGCCATTAGAATGTCACAAGCCTACTTTGTTGTTATTAGCTTTGAAATTGCAAAAAACCAATTTAAGCCTTCTACTTCATGAAGCCCTCGGCAACCTGGGCGGTCTACTCGGCTTCTGGAGCGAGCTTGGATGGCTGGAGTGAAGACTTCGGCGGCGAGGGGCAACGCACGCACAACAGGCGGAAACGTTTAAGTGCGGAAACCAGCCCAGAGAGAAGAAAGAAAGAAAGAAAACCAAATTAAATTTGAATTTCGCGGGCAGACCCGTTGCTTGCACCTTAAGTGCGGAAATCAGAGAAAAAATTGGTTGTCTGTAAAGTCGGTTTACTGACGATAGTTGAACGTGACAACAAAGGCCCATTGTGCTTCTTTGTCGCTCGTTCCGCGCTCTCGCTTGCACTTCAAGCCTTACATGGAACGCCTCAGAGCGAGGTAACGCCGCATGAGTCATGTTTTTTCGTGCGTGCAGCCGGCTCTATCGTTCTATAAGACGTTGTCACGTCAAAAAGAAGATCATTATTTCTTACCAAGAGCGTCAAGCAAGCAGCCAGTAGGAACTTCATGTTGCTGTTGTGGGTATTACTGTAATAATTCGTTAGTAATGACGTTTTTTTATTCGATTTCCATATTTATACTGAACAATAACAATAGTTTGGAACAATCTGTTTAAATATTGCTGTTTAAACATTAAACAGTGGAGGATCGTACGTAGTCTTGTTATTAGGACACGGTCGCACTAGGTCGCATTGGAATGCGGCGCCAGGTAACCTGTCAGTGTGCCTGGGTGCTGCTGGTCCTTTTTGGAGTTGTAGCGGTCGCCACATTCGCAAGAAGACGTCGCTTCTAAACTCAATCAGTCAACAACGCTCGATACACAAACCCCAGCTGATAACTCACGACCCACGGCCTAGATGACAGCACGGGTAATTGGAAACTCAAGGAGAAACACGCAACAATTGCAACAACAGCGTATTTCTTATCCTTGATTGACGGCATTCCCAATAATTTTATTTATCTACCAAATTAGAATATTTTCTTTTTGCTGTCGACAACGCACGACCACGGCATTTGTATTGAATCTTACTCAAAACGATGAAGACGATGATAGCACTAAGCACCTATCTTGTTTCTTTCTTTTTAGTTTATTTTACTTGTACCAAGTCAGGTTCAAGTTGTCTCATTTTTCCGTAGTCGGGTTATAGTTTTTTCGACTTTTTTTTATTTGAAACTTCTCCGTTGTCTATGATGCGACGACTAACCGAGGTCTCGTGAATGGCCAATAAGTAGCGCTGTATCACATCACACTATTACACTAATATTATAAAGGCGAAAGTTTGTATGCGTGTGAGTGTGTGTGTGTGTGTGTGTGTGTATGTATGTTTGTTACTCCTTCACGCAAAAACTACTGGACGGATTTGGCTGAAATTTGGAGTGGAGATAGATAATATCCTGGATTAGCACATAGGCTACTTTTTATCCCGGAAAATCAAAGAGTTCCCACGGGATTTCGATAAACCTAAATCCAGGCGGACGAAGTCGCGGGCGTCATCTAGTACCTAATATGTGATGAAACTTACATCGCGGATATATGCCTCTGTGACCATAAGGCTCTGAAAAAAAAAAAACTGAAAATATGTCTTGGGTTCGATTCCTGGTTTTTCCAAGGATTGAAAAAAATATTGAGTACTAGAGGATGCCCGCGACTTCGTCCGCGTGGATTTAGATTTTTATAGATCCCATGGGAACTGTTTGATTTTCCGAGATAAAAAGGTGCCTATTGCGATTACAGGGATGCAAGCTACTTCGGTACCAAATTTCATACAAATCGGTTAAGTGGACGGGTCTTTAGGAATCCCGCGGGAACTCTTTGATTTTCCGGGATAAAAAGTAGCCTATGTCCGTCCCCGGGATATAAGCTAACCCTGTACCAAATTTCGTCAGAATCGGTTACACTGTTGGGCCGTGAAAAGGTAGCAGACAGACAGATAGACAGACAGACCCATTTTCGCATTTATAATATTAGTATGGATAGCAAAAGATCCATAGATAAACCAAGTACTCAGCATAGTCGCTCGCGCGAGAATCGGCGTGCGACATGCGAGTAACGCGTCCACACTACGTCTCTGCCTCCGTTCCTCGCTCCTTCCCATGCCACACGGGCAGTGTGTGGACGCGGGGTAAGAGATTGAATTAGCGGATGTCTACGTCTTAAATAGCTATCTGTATGCCCATTCCGATCCGTCCAGTAGTTTGTGGTGTGTGTGGAGGTGTTTGAAATCTGTGTGCAATTGCTTGTATACAGTATGGCATAATATTGTAAATTGAATATGTACTTGAAAAGAGCAACCGCCGAGTTTCTTGCTGGTTCGTCTCGGTAGGAACGGCATTCCGAACCAGTGGTAAATTTATTTGACGATTCAAAATCACTTGTAAAAGTTTAATTGAATAAAAACATTTTGAATTTTTTGAATTTTGTGTAGTCAACGCGGATGAAGATGCGGACTTAAGCTAGTTTACAAATATGTAGATTCATTACTAGCTGATGCCCGCGACTTCGTTCGCGTGGATGTAGGTTTTTTAAAATTCCCGTGGGAACTCTTTGATTTTCCGGGATAAAAAGTAGCCTATGTGCTAATCCAGGGTAAGTATAATCTATCTTCACTCTAAATTTCAGCCCAATCCGTCCAGTAGTTTTTGCGTAAAGGAGTAACAAACATACACACACACACACACACAAACATACAAACTTTCTCCTTTATAATATTAGTGTGATTTCTCACCGTGAATGCTAAACAAGCTGTCAGTAGGAATTTTCATGTTGTTAGCATTTGTATTACATTAATGACGTTTTTTTATTCGATTTCCATATTTATACTGAGCAATAACAATAGTTTGGAACAATCTGTTTAAATATTACTGTTTAAACACTGAACAGTGAAGATAAAGGTTAGTAGTATCCTAGGTACGAGTTAGAAACGTGGAGGCAAATCGCTTCGTACGTGTCCGTCGAATTTCGACGACGTACGAAATCACAAGTGTAAATTAATAATTTATAACACCCCCGACAAGTGAAGGTTACTGTAACTAGAAAAGAACTGATAACTTTCAAACGGTTGAATCGATTGTCTTCGATTATAGCTAAGAACACTCTCGATCAAGCCATCTTTTAAACAAAAACAAACTAAATTAAAATCGGTTCATTAGTTTAGGAGCTACGATGCCACAGATAGATACACACGTCAAACTTATAACATCCTTCTTTTTCATCCTTCCTCATCCAGCCACTTCCCGGCAGCCGCTTTATATCGTCGGTCCATCGTGCTGGAGGGCGTCCCACACTACGCTTGCTTATACGCGGTCTCCACTCAAGGACTTTCCGGCTCCAACGGCCATCGCCTCTACGACAGGCATGGCCTGCCCACTGCCACTTCAGCTTGCTAATAGTATGGGCTATGTCAGTGACCTTGGTTCTCCTGCGGATCTCCTTATTTCAGATCTTATCCCTCAGGGAAACTCCTAACATAGCCCGCTCCTTAGCATGTCACAGGATAGGTAAAGGTGAAATAAGTAGTTTTCGAAAAAATAGTCTTTATTTTAGACATTCGATATTTACCTAAAACTAAGTAGGTATAATGAAAAACTGTGTAAATAAACAACAATCCACTTGAATTTTTTTTATTTTCCACGAATATTGTTGGATTCTCCCAAACTGCCCCCTACAAAAGAAAAAAGATTTGTAAATACAAAAAAAAAAAATATTTAGTGCGCTCCAGGGGGATGGCGAAAAGGAATTAAAGATCAACTTTTTAAGAGGGGGTCTCTCCGTCACTTACAAACGTAGTTCGTCTCTCAACCAATCATACTTACTCTTAGTTATTAATAATAATTGGTTTATTGAAAACTGCCATACCCCTTCCAGGTTAGCCCGCTTCAATCTTAGACTGCATCATCACTTACCACCAGGCGAGACTGCAGTCAAGGGCTAACTTGTATCTGAGTTAATCAAAGGGATTCCTTTTTAAACCCCGACCCAAAAAGAGGGGTGTTATAAGTTTGACGTGTGTATCTGTGTATAAATAAATAAATAAATAAATATACTTTTATTCGGGACTATAAGCTAGGCGCAAACACAGTACATGGAATGAAAATAGATAAAACATAAATACTAATAAATTAAACTTAAAAACCTAAATATTTATCTAAAACATAACTTACTGAGCTTTCCATGCATTTCGGCCGAGACGACCACCGCTATTTCGTAGTTCTAATAAATAATAGACTTGTACTGCAAAGGCACGGTGATCCTCTGAGCCGAATTGCATGGAATTTCAACGAATCTTATGTATCTGTCTGTGGCATCGTAGCGCCTAAACGAATGAACCGATTTTAATTTAGTTTTTTTTTTGTTTGAAAGGTGGCTTGATCGAGAGTGTTCTTAGCTATCATCCAATAAAATCGGTTCAGCCGTTTGAAAGTTATCAGCTCTTTTCAAGTTACTGTAACCTTCACTTGTCGGGGGTGTTATAAATTTTTAATTTACACTTGTTTCTCTAGAACTAGGGGATATTAAGAAAAACTCACCAAGTCCCAAACTTACCAGCAATATTAGTAGGACTCCCAAGAACGTCACTAACGACACCTTCAACAGCATTAGTCAGGCCACCAACAGCACTAGTGATACTACCCAAAGTAACAACAACACCATTAGTGGCTCCAGCAGCAACACTTGCAGTGGCACTAGTGAGACCACCAACATCACTAGCAAGAGTATAATTGGTCAGGCCACCAATATCACTAGTAACGCGACCCACAAGATTATCAGCACCATAGGTAAGGCCACTAATAGAATTACCAAGAGTAGCACCAGCGTTGCCAACTGTTGAATAGAAGCAGCCATTATACTTTATGAAAGTTTTTTGAACATTATAGGACTGCGGCAAAGCCAAAATGATGGGTTATGATTTTAGCAGTCTATGTATGTATGTATGTATGTTTGTAATACCACTAAAAGAATTACCGAGAGCATAACGCTGGTTGTTATCAACGATTGAATATGGAGAAACTTAATTCTTTTTATTTCTTTGTTGTGTTAGTTATGAAAGAAATAAGGGCATAAGAAAGAATGTGTCTCACTTACGTTGAGGGTAAGCCATGGCTGCCATAAGGCTCTGTAAAAAAAAACCATTAAAATGAAACATTATAACTCAAAATTTAAAAAACCCCCGATACAAAAACCTCTATAAGAAAACTAGAAAAGAGCTGATAACTTTCAAACGGCTGAACCGATTTTCTTGGATTATAGCTAAGAACACTCTCGATCAAGCCACCTATCAAACAAAAGAAGCTAAATTAAAATCGGTTCATTAGTTTAGGAGCTACGTGCCACAGACAGATACACACATCAAATTTATAACACCCCTCTTTTTGGAAGGTGACTGACTGACTGATCTAACAACGCACAGCTCAAACTACTGGACAGAGCAGATTGAAATAGGTATAGCTATTATCACGTAGCTACATCCGCTAAGAAAGGATTTTTTTGAACTCAACCCCTAAGGGGGTAAAGTAGGGGTTCGAAAGTGTTGTCCGCTTGGACGAAGTGAAAAAAATTAAAATATGTTTCAATTTTCAAAGTAAGATAACTATACCAATAGTGGGGTTATCATATGAAAGGGTTTTACCTGTACATTCTAAAACAGATTTTTATTTATAGTTTTTGATTTATCGTGCAAAATGTTGGAAAAAATACCCGAGTACGGAACCCTCAGTGCGCGAGTCTGACTCGCACTTGGCCGGTTTTTTTATTCAGATACAAGTTAGCCTTTGACTGCAATCTCACCTGGTGGCAAGTGATGATACAGTCTAAGATGGAAGCGGGCTAACCTGGACGGGGTATGACAGTTTTTATTAAACCCATACCTTTGGTTTCTACACGGCATCGTACCGGAGAGCTTAAACGCTTGGCGGCACGGCTTTGCCCGTAGGGTGGTAACTAGCCACGGCCGAAGCCTCCACAAGACAACAAGTGTAAATTAAAAATTTATAACACCCCCGACAAGTGAAGGTTACAGTAATAACTAGAAAAGAGCTGATAACTTTCAAACGGCTGAACCGATTTTCTTGAATTATAGCTAAGAACACTCTCGATCAAGCCACCTTTCAAACAAAAAAAACTAAATTAAAATCGGTTCATTAGTTTAGGAGCTACGATGCCACAGACAGATACACAGATACACACGTCAAACTTATAACACTCATAACTTTTTGGGTCGGGGGTTAATAAAATGATATCTCACCAAAAGTGTTATACAAGCTGTCAGGAAGCACTTCATGTTGTTATTTCAATAATATGTTACTTTATTGACGTGTTTCATTTTATTTCCGCTTTTATACTAAAGTTAACAAAAGCTTGAAACAATCTGTTTAAATATTAGTAAACCTTGGATAACCAACCATCCATGCAACCATCGATGTACGCAACACGCTGAGTCCCGCGATTTCGTCCGCGTGGACTCCCTCGGGATCTCTTTAATTTTCCGGGATAAAAAGTAGCCTATGTCACCCTCCACCAGGTCTCCACCTAGATATCCATGTAAAAAAACCGGCCAAGTGCGAGTCAGACTCGCGCGCTGAGGGTTCCGTGCTCTGGTATTTTTTCCAACATTTTGCACGATAAATCAAAAACTATTACATTAAAATAAAATATAAAAATCTGTTTTAGAATGTACCGGTAAAGCCCTTTCATATGATACCCCACTTGGTATAGTTATCTCACTTTAAAAATTGAAACACATTTTAATTTTTTTTAATGATGTAACCACAAATTCGCGGTTTTCAGATTTATTCCTGTACTTGTGCTGTATAAGACCTACCTACCTGCCAAATTTCATGATTTTAGGTCAACGGGAAGTACCCTATAGGTTTCTTGACAGACACGACGGATGGACGGACGGACGGACGGACGAACGGATAAATGGATTTACCTATGTCAATATCCGGGATGCAAGCTACTTCTGCACCATTCAAATAAATCGGTTAAACGGATGGGCCTTCAAGAACCCCATGGGAACACTTTGATTTTTTAATTTTCTGCGATAAAAACCAGGATGTAAGTTAAAATCGGTTAAGCTACTGGGCTGTGAAAAACTAGCAGACAGACAGACAGACACACTTTCTTATTTATAATTCTATATTCTTATTTATAATATTAGTATGGATGTGAATTATCAACATTTTGCTCTTCAGTATGACCTTGTAGATATTATAGGTATGACCCAAAATTAATGCTTGATTAAATTATAGTAGTGTCCTGTTGTACTGGGATCGGTCGGTTATCAGTTATCACTGACAGGTATATTGTAGCCAATAGACCTGATATAGTGCTAGTTGACCGGTCAGCGTGTCGAGCAATGATATCCATACTAATATTATAAATACCAAAGTGTGTCTGTCTGTCTGTCTGCTACCTTTTCACGGCCCAACAGCGACGTATGGTACAGAGTTAGCTTATGTCCCGGGGACGGACATAGGCTATTTTTTATCCCGGAAAATCAAAGAGTTCCCATGGGATTCTCAAAAACCCATCCGTTTAACTGATTTGTATGAAAGGTACTGAGGTAGCTTGCGTCTCTGTAATTGACATAGGCAACTTTTTATCCCGGAAATCCAACAGTTCCCACGGGATCTTTAAAAACCTAAATCCATGCGGACGAAGTCGCGGGCATCCTCTAGTAGTAAATAAAGTGTCACATGTGACCAAATATAGGTCTCCCACTCAGCATAATTCTGCAGCAACCTGCAGGGCTGGTTTTCAGTAGGACTTAAAAAGTGAAATCACAGACTACGAGGTAGGTACTTATACTAATCCATATCCATATTAATATTATAAACTAGCTGTGCCCGCGACTTCGTTCGCGTGGAATAGTGACTTTTCGGGGCGCGAGGCGTGTAGTACGTACTCTGTACGTTAAAAATGTTCGCCGTGATTCTTTAAATTGACATAACTTTTTTATTTATGAACCGATTGACATGTAATAAACACTAAATGTTAAGTGAAGCTTACTACAATATATTAGTGAAAACCGTATCTAAATCGAATAAGCCGTTTCTTATATTAGCGTGCACAAACACACAGACAAACAGACAAAAAAAATTAATTACAATTGCGGGTTCGGCATCGATAGGTATAATAACAACCCCTGCTACTTTTTTTTTTATATATTTCCATTGTACAGACACCACTTTTCTACAATTTTATTATATGTATAGATAGATGAAAATTGTTATCCTTGGCGAATCCTTGTCACACTGTACATAAATATAAATATGTATAGTACAATATTAAGACAGACATAAATATTAAGGATCAGAATATTAATGTTTCAAGCTTTGGAATTGGATCAACAATTTCTTCAGCGTTTATTAAAGGGTAATAAAGTAAAGTAATTTTTTAATTCAATTTTATTTATTTGCCGATGCAGGTTTACATTCATGACAGTACATTATTGGTGCAGCTGTACCATGCCAGACTGGCATGCAAATACATTTGTCTCAAGCATTCTAAAATATAAAATAACTCAAAATTTAAAAACCCCCGACACAAAAACCACTATAAGAAAACTAGAAAAGAGCTGTTAACTTTCAAGCAGCTGACCGATTTTCTTGGATGATAGCTAAGAACACTCTCGATCAAGCCTCCTTTCAAACAAAAAAAAACTAAATTAAAATCGGTTCATTCATTTAGGAGCTACGATGCCACAGACAGATACACAGATACACACGTCAAACTTATAACACTCCTCTTTTTGGGTCGGGGGTTAGTTACTTAAAAATAAAAGTAATAATTTTCGGTTGATTGAAATTTGGAATTCATACAATTTTGAATAGTCCTAAAAATATTACACAGTAGATTTAAGAGGGTTCATCAGCCCTGAATCAATTTTAAGCAATTTTGACCCTTTATATTTTGTTAATCTAGGGATTAATCTAGGGATTAACAAAATATACTGAAAAACTTATTTATGCTACATTGTAGAAAGTATTCTGTTTTATTAAATTGGAAGACAACATTTTGCAATTTATTGATAGTTTTCTTCTTATTGCCTATGATACCAAAGACGATTATTGAACTTTGGGGTTTCTTATAATCTTTGACGCTCGCCACATCAAAAGTTACTTGTTCAATTTACAAAAAGAGATATATTTATTAAAGTAACAATCCTGAACTACTAAAATAGAAGACAAAAGTTTTTGATTTGGTTTTTTTTTATATGATAAAAATCAAAACGAAAAAGTTAGAATTTAACAAAATTACTGACATATAAAACTGTCATTTTGGTGGATTATATTTCTTCACTTACAAATAAAATTAAGTATTCATAAAAATAGAAGATATTTGCAATATAAAGAAAGAAAAAAATCTAAATTTAATTATTAATTGTTTCAATAAAATATAAGCTTGAAACACACTACAAAAACTGCGCGACCATGGAGTACCAAAAACTAGGAAACTATTACTAGCCGAGGCCTCGCCGAGAAAGGAAATATCGTTTTTTTTTTTTCAGTATAAATAAGTTTTTAACTAAATGCAAGGATTAACAAACTTTAAGGGGTCAAAATTGCAAAATTTTGATTCAGGGCTAATGAATCCTCTTAACACAATTATTGACCAGTTGACCACGTACCTAACCGCGGTTCGTTAGCTTATCTCGAGGCGAGGCGATTACAATATGCCGCCAACGATATAGCCCAAACCACCTAAAAGACCACCACCCACAGTGTTAAGAACACCACCAACCTGAGTAGTAGTTTCATTAATAGAGCCACCCGCAGTGTTTTGGTTGACACCAGTGCCACCAGAATTAGCATTAACAGGGCCACCCGTAGAATTCACAACGCCAATAGTGACATTAGAATCGCCACCTCCAGTGTTTAAAACTACACCACTGGCACCAGAGTTAGCATTAATAGGGCCACCCGTAGAATTTACAACATCAGCAAAGAGATTAAAACCGTCACCCGCAACGTTTTGAACGATACCAGTGGCAGCAGAATTAGCATTAATAGGGCCACCCGTAGAATTTACAACGCCAACAGTGACATTAGAACTGTTACCCGCAGCGTTCTGAACTACAACAGTGGCACCAGAATTAGCATTAATAGGGCCACCCGTAGAATTCACATCGCCAACAGTGACATTAGAACCGTTACCCGCAGCGTTTTGAATGACACTAATGGCACCGGAAGCAGCATTAATAGAGCCACCCGTTGAATTTACAACGCCAACAGTGATATTAGAACCGTTACCCGCAGCGTTTTGAATGCCACTAATGGCAGCAGAAGTAGCATTAATAGGGCCACCCGTAGAATTTACAATGCCAACAGTGACATTAGAACTGTTACCCGCAGCGTTCTGAACTACAACAGTGGCACCAGAATTAGCATTAATAGGGCCACCCGTAGAATTTACATCGCCAACAGTGACATTAGAACTGTTACCCGCAGCGTTCTGAACTACAACAGTGGCACCAGAATTAGCATTAATAGAGCCACCCGTTGAATTTACAACGCCAACAGTGATATTAGAACCGTTACCCGCAGCGTTTTGAATGCCACTAATGGCAGCAGAAGTAGCATTAATAGGGCCACCCGTAGAATTTACAACGCCAACAGTGACATTAGAACTGTTACCCGCAGCGTTCTGAACTACAACAGTGGCACCAGAATTAGCATTAATAGGGCCACCCGTAGAATTTACATCGCCAACAGTGACATTAGAACTGTTACCCGCAGCGTTCTGAACTACAACAGTGGCACCAGAATTAGCATTAATAGGGCCACCCGTAGAATTTACAACGTCAACAATGACATTAGAACCGTTACCCGCAACATTTTGAACGACACCAGTGGCAGTAGAAGTCGCATTAATAGGGCCACCCGTAGAATTTACAACGTCAACAATGACATTAGAACCGTTACCCGCAGCGTTTTGAATGTCACTAATGGCAGCAGAAGTCGCATTAATAGGGCCACCCGTAGAATTTACAACGCCAACAGTGACATTGGAACCGTCACCCGCAGCGTTTTGAATGACACTAGTGGCACCAGAAGCAGCATAAATAGGGCCACCCGTAGAATTTACAACGCCAACAGTGATCGTGTTGACTCCAGCTGTTGAAGAGAAGCAGGTGTGAGTTTGCAAAATTCCTGAAACTACTGTAAGAAGATAAATGATTTTAAGCTTATTTCGTGCGAAACATACGGCGACCCGATGAGAGATGGACAATGCAGTGAATAGGGAAGACGGTCATTTCTAACACTCGGTACCTTTCATACAAATCAGTTGAGCGGATGGGTTTTTTGGAATTCCTTGGGAACTCTTTGATTTTCCGGGATAAAAAGTAGCCTATGTCCGTCCCGGGATATAAGCTAACTAAGTACCAAACGTCAGAATCGGTTAAACTGTTGGGCCGTGAAAAGGTAGCAGACAGACAGACAGACAGACAGACACACTTTCGCATTTATAATATTAGTATGGAGAATTTAAGATCAGAAACGTTTGAAGCGGGGAAATAATTTTTAATATTTTTTAATACAATATTTAAACATGAAGTTCAGTGCGTACTTACCTTGAGGATAAGCTTTGACCCCGATAAGGCTCTGTAAAATAAAATAAAAAATATTTTTTACTTTTTAGTGTTTGTGCTTTTTGAAGTCAGTTTTATTTTTCTTTTGAAAATTTTGACTTTAATGCTCAAGTATTAGAGGCGCCGGGGTAACCTAACCCGAAGGTATAACTGGTAATGTGTGGCACAGCTTTCAAAAATAAACGTTATTTCTTCGCGTTTCTTTTCCTATATGACTTACGTTGTGGCCCATGATCCCAGTGTCGCCTAACGTTATAGAGAGAGAGTCAACGAGGGCCAGACTTCGTTATTTTATAAAAAACCAAAAACACTAAAAAGTAGAAAATAATTTTTGTTTAGTTACACGTGTAATGTACCTAGGTATGAAGTCGGGCGAGCATAATAAAACAAAATTAGAAATCCAAGTGTGAAGCACCCCCGATTTCATACATAGTTACATTACACGTAACAAAAAATATTTTTTACTTTTTAGTGTTTGTGGTTTTTAAAGTCGGTTTTATTTTTCTTTTGAAAATTTTTTATTTCACAATTTTTAGTGGCCCCACTGTACTACATAATGCTATGCCCAGTTAAACCCTACTGTTTACTAAGCTATTACACTGATCGCGAGCAATTTGCTCTTATCCATTGAGGAGTTAATGTTCTCCATCTCGGAAGATATTCATCAGATCTTCACCAAATTTATATGGGACCACCTGCACAGTATACCCTTTCAAACAAAAAAATAATTCCAAATCAGTCCAGGAGTCTTTGAGTAATCGGTGAACATACATTAAAAATAAAAAAAAGATCCCGACGAATTGAGAACCTCCTCCTTTTTTGGAAGTCGGTTAAAAAGCTGAAAGTTTCTCTGCGTATTGCCCCAACACAGGGAGGAACGATCAGCGACTATAAAGTTTGGATCATGGTGGCTTTGAGAGATAACAGGTAAAAAACCAGCCGAGTGCCAGTTAGACTCGCGCACCGATGGTTCCGTACGTATTATTTCCAACATTTTGCACGATAAATCAAAAACGATTATGCACAAAAATAAATAAAATTTGGTTTTAGAATGTAGAGGTAAATATATACATATCTATGGGTAAATATGATGACCCTTTCATATGATGCCCCACTTGGTATAGTTATCTTACTTAATTTACTTGCTTTAAAAATTGACAATAAATTCAAAATTCAAAACATTATTTGTTCAATTAGACTTTTACAAGTTCTTTTGAATCGTCAAAAGCATCTACCATAAGTACTTTATTTATTCATGAACACATTTTAATTTTTTTTTTTTTTGTGATGCTTTGTGTGATGATTTGTGGTTTTCGGATTTTTTCCTTTACTTGGGCTACTAGACTTACCACCTACCTGCCAAATTTCATGATTCTAGGTCTACGGGAAGTACCCTATAGGTTATCTTGACAGACGACGGACGGACGAACAGACAGACAGACAGACAGACAACAAAGTGATCCTATTAGGGTTCCGTTTTTCCTTATGCAAAAGTGTATCGTTTTCGAGTCATTAATTTTTCTTTTTTTCTTTATTTCTAGCTAAAAAATTTGTAAAAGAAAGAAACAATGTATTTCATCATATTTTTTAACCCCCCACCCAAAAAGAGGGGTGTTATAAGTTGGACGTGTGTATCTGTGTATCTGTCTGTGGCATCGTAGCTCCTAAACTAATGAAACGATTTTAATTTAGCTTCTTTTGTTTGAAAGGTGGCTTGATCGAGAGTGTTCTTAGCTATAATCAAAGAAAATCAGTTCAGCCGTTTGAAAGTTATCAGCTCTTTTCTAGTTACTGTAACCTTCACTTGTCGGGGGTGTTATAAATTTTTAATTTACACTTGTTATTACCTACATATAGTAAACAAGAACCAACTTCAGTTCAGGTTCCAAGGAATATTTGATTTGTTGAAAACTAGAGGATGCCCGCGACTTCGTCCGCGTGGATTTAGATTTTTATTTTTTATAGATCCCGTGGGAACTGTTTGATTTTCCGGGATAAAAATTATAAATTTTTAATTGGCACACAGTAATTCTCACCAGTACTAAACAAGTTGCCTGAAGAAAGTCCATGGTATTGTAATTTGTATTACCTACTGCAATTGCGATAATTTTTTTCCGCTTTTATATTGGACATGATAAAAGTTTTACCAACTCTAATTAGGTACAATTAAAAATTATCCAGTTTCAAATTTTAATTTATTTTTTGTGATGCAACCACAAATTTACGGTTTTCGGATTTTTTCCATTTTTTGTTCTATAAAACCTACCTATCTGCCAAATTTCATGATTCTAGGTCAATGGGAAGTACCCTATAGGTTTTCTTGACAGACACGACGGACGGACAGATGATACGGACGGACACACGGACAGACAGACAACAATGTGATCCCATGAGGGTTCCGTTTTTCCTTTTAACGAAGTCGCGGGTATCAGCTAGTCTATACTAAAATTATAACGAGGTAAAGTTTGTAAGTTTGTTTGTAGGCGCTAATCTCAGAAACTACGGAACCGATTTTGAAAATTCTTTCACCAGTAGAAAGCTACATTATTCCCGAGAGACAATAAGTTAAAATTTTCAAAAAAATTAGAGATCCCTATGAAAATTGTAACTAACTACCCGTGCGAAGCTGGGGCGGGTGGCTAATAAAGTAATTACAGAAATTCTGAATTACTCTTTTGAAATGATTTACATCACTTGTTTTCCCTTTAAACAAAGTTAAAAAATAACAAGTGTAAATTAAAATTTAAAACACCCCCGAAAAGTGAAGGTTACAGTAACTAGAAAAGAGCTGATAACTTTCAAACGGCTGAACCGATTTTCTTGGACTATTCCGCGCCTACGATCCAAAGTATCTGAGTTTTCCAAAACATCATTTCAAATAAATAATTATGTCCATCTCGATAGCTTGATATTTATTTATTTATGAACCTAACGGTTAGTTAAGAAAACTAGAAAAGAGCTGATAACTTTTAAACGGCTGAACCGATTTTTTGGATTATTAAGAACACTCTCGATCAAGCCAAGCCATCTTTCAAACAAAAAAAAACTAAATTAAAATCGGTTCATTCGTTTAGGGGCTACGATGCCGCAGACAGATACACAGATACACACGTCAAACTTATTACACCCCTCTTTTTGAGTCGGGGGCTAATAACATACAGGCAAAATATATTCCGAATTGGTTTGGGACTGGTGCGTTCACCCCACGCAGCTATCACTCCAATATCTTCAAAGGTGTACGAAATAATCCTGTCCTGTTAACAAAACCTGTTATTGTTTTCTAATTAGCTTGAGTTAAGCCAATCTTATCGTTTAACCTCTACAGAGGTAACCCAATTGGCAGGGTTAACCCTTGCAGCGGTTAACCGTAAAGTTGCCGTCAAACTACGGAAATATAATCCATACTAATATTATGAATGCGAATGTGTGTCTGTCTGTCTGTCTGTCTGTCCGTCTGGTACGCTTTCACGGGTCAACCGCTGAACCGATTTTAATGAAAATTTGTACAGGCTTAGGATACATTCCGGGGAAGGAAATAGGCTACTTTTTATCCCGGAAAAACAAACAGTTCCCATGGGATTTCCAAAAACCCATCCGCTTAACCGATTTGTATGAAATTTGGTACCGAGGTAGGTTGCGTACCTGTAATTGACATAGGCAACTTTTTATCCCGGAAAATCAAACAGTTCTCACGGGAACTTTAAAAACCTAAATCCACGCGAACGAAGTCGCGGGCATCCTCTAGTATAATGTAATATAATATTACATCTAAGTGTGAACAGTGACATCTAAAAGTAGGGTGAGCGATATTTATGTATTATACTAGCCGATACCCGCGACTTCGCCCGCGTGGATTTAGGTTTTTTGAAATCCCGTGGGAACTCTTTGATTTTCCGGGATTAAAAGTAGCCTATGTGCTAAATCAGGATATTATCTATCTCCATTCCAAATTTCAGTCAAATCCGTCCAGTAGTTTTTGCGTGAAGGAGTAACAAATATATATACACACACACACACACACACACACACACACACACACACACACACACACACACACACACACACACACACACACACACACACACACATACAAACTTTCGCCTTTATAATATTAGTGTGATTATATTTCCGTAGTTTGAAGGCAACTTGACAAAGGTTAACCCAAATATAGTAGGTAGGTATTTTAGAAATACTATCGAAAACCCCTGTCAAGGGGTAACCAGAGCAGTGCATGCTTTAATCAGAACATGTTTTTTTAAGGAATATTAGTCGTGCTAATCATTACTAGTACTCCCCTTTCCCCTCCAATTAAGCGTAAAGCTTGTGCCAGGAGTGAGTACGACGACAGTGCAACGGGTGGGGTTGAACCGCCGACCTTTCGGAATTCAGTCCGCTCCTCAACCGTTGAGCTATCGAGGCTCTATCTTGAAAAGTTAGACACAGTTTTACGAACTGTATGTTAAAACTGTGAGTTAAAGGTGCGTGTATGGATCGAACTCCCAACCCTTCTAGCATCAGTTTTCCCCTCCACTTTAATATATTATGAGTAGGTAGGTTTAACCTTTAACTCAATCAAGGCAACCCCGGTCCATCGTGGGAACCGCCGGTTAAATAACCCTTCCGAGCTCGGTTAGGTAAAACGGCTGTTTAAGGGCTGCAAACCTTGGTTAGGTGATCGTGAAGTTTTAAAAGACGGCGAACTCTACCCCCTTAAAAAAAAAACTCTACCACCATCACTTGCCAGCTGGTCTGATTGCAACTAGTCAATAAATCCATAGTAATATTATGAATGCGAAAGTGTGTCTGTCTGTCTGTCTGTCTGACTGTCTGCTACCTTTTCACGGTCCAAAAAATTCAACGATTCTGACGAAATTCGGTACAGGGTTAGCTTATATCCTGGGGACGGACATAGGCTACTTTTTATCCTGGAAAATCAAAGAGCTCCCACGGGATTCCCAAAAACCAACCCGCTTAAGCGATTTGTATGAAATTTGGTACCGAGGTAACTTACGTCCCTGTAATTGACATAGGCAACTTTTTATCCCGGAAAATCAAACAGTTCCCACGGGATCTTTGAAAACCTAAATCCACGCGGACGAAGTCGCGGGCATCCTCTAGTTGAAAATAAACAACTTGGCTATTACCACGGCCTTTGTTCGTGTGATATTTTTCTGTCCTGAATTCTGTGGCTAGGACGGTTAAGGTGAAATAAATAGTTTTAGAAGAAATAGTTTTTATTTCAGGCATTAAGAAACAAAGCTGCTTATAATAAATTGTTATAAAAAAAATTACTGTGATATTAAAAACATTCCACATAATCTATGTTAGAACTTTAAAAGCCAGCTTAAATGACCTTCCATTAGGGTTCCGTAACCGAAGGATGCCAACGGGATCCTATTTCTAAGCCTCCGCTATCCATCCGTCCGTCTGTCAACGGGCTGTATCTCGTGAACTGTAATGTAGAGAGTTGAAATCACAGAATGTCTATTTCTATTGCAGCTATAACAACAATAATAAAAAATTCAAAATGGCTGCTACAAAAAAAATGAAAAGTAATATATTTTCTTATACGATGGTACGGAACCCTTTGTATGCGAGTCCGACTCGCGCTTGACCGATTGTTTATTTTCCAAGATCGGCTCCTCCCAAACCTATGAATTAAAGAAAAAACATTACAGCGTTGTATATAGGTACACTTTAAAGGTTATACATATATTTAAATTCCTTTTGATGCAAGCTTCCCTCTGAATTACATCCATACTTAATATTATAAATGCGAAAGTGTGTCTTTTGGTCTGTCTGTCTGTCGCTCTGTCGGTCTGTCTGTCTGCTACCTTTTCACGGCCCAACAGTTTAACCGATTCTGACGAAATTTTTTACAGGGTTAGCTTAGGTATATCCTGGGGACGGACATAGGATAGGACTATTCATCCCGGAAAATCAAAGAGTTCCCGCGGGATTCCTAAAGACCAATCCACTTAACCGATTTGTATGAAATTTGGTACCGCAGTAGATTGCGTCCCTGTAATTAACATAAGCAACTTTTTATCCCGGAAAATCAAACAGTTCCCACGGGATCCTTAAAAACCTAAATCCACGCAGACGAAGTCGCGGGCATCCTCTAGTTTTCTATAATTCCTCGCATATTCACGATTATGGGAGGAATTAATTAAAAAAACATAAAGCGTTCTGGGCACCCTGCCTCGTTACAATGATTTGGATGACATATTTCTTGTTTTGTAATTTTTGTATTTAAGCATTTATAGTATTTGTGAATATAATGTGATTAGTACATATAGAGTGGTTATAATATGTACTTAAATGGAGTGAGCATTCTGTACTTAGAACTTTTAAATATCGTAATGTTAAGGGCCGGCGCACATATGGCGGAGCGCAGCGCAGAGCATGCCCGCGAAGTTTTCTAATAGCGTGACACGTCATTACGTGAATTTCTACCAGAGAATGTGCGAGCACGCGCGGGACTGTGCGCGGATGCGCGAGTATCCGTACGGATGCACAATTGATTTTAGATATTATTTATAGATGATATTTAGAGGACAATGTCGATAATATTTTGAATGTGAAAAATGCTCTGCGCTGCGTTCCGCCATACTATGTGCGCCGGCCCTTAGAGTGCAACTACCGTTGTTGTAGAAAAAAAACATAGAAATAAAAAGAATTAAAACATCTTTACCAGTTTCGCCAGCAACATTAGTAGCATCGTTGACGATTGTAGGGATTCCACTGCTTATTCCAGTAATCGGTTCAAGAGTGTCAGTAACAAGGTTAAGAGCGCCGCCAACTACACCGTTAGTAGCAATGTTGACCGCGCTACCAGCGATACCAGTAGTAGCATCAACAACGCCACCCCCAGTAGCAACAACATCATTGACTGCGGTGCCAACAGACTGAACAGTGCGGTCCACGAGCCCACCGGCAGTACTCAAAACTCCATTAGTGACCAGAGTACCAGCACCAACAAGAACGCCGTTAGCAAGACGATTGACACTAGCGAGATTGTTGGCAGCGAGCTTGTTAACACCGTTGACGAGACCACTAGCCACACCAGTGGTCTGACCGATGAAACCTGTTGAATATAACAAGATACAGTTAAAAACTTAAACCCGACTGCGATCATCTTAATAAAAGCTGAAATATTAGAGTAAATTTTTTTTCTGTCGCTAATGTTGTTATACGTTTATATTCATGAAGTCAGAATTTTCTCTTCTTTCACGTAAAACGTGGACGTATGCGTAACCCGGTGCGTTAGGGATTTACACGCGTCACTACGTGTCACGTGTAAGAAATTGGTGTGAATCGGCCGTAACAGGGCTCTCTCCGTCACTCGTTTCATACAATCGTAGTTCCAATTTCATTTGAATATTAAGCAACCAAAGTCCATGAAATTTTGCAGACATATTCTAGACACTAATATCTGTGCCTGTGGTGTTTTAGATTTTTCTAAAAATATGTAGTTTTAAAATTACAGGGGCTCAAAGATTTGTATGTGAATTTTTAAGACCGCGTAACTTTGAAACCGAATATTTTAACAGAAATCTGGTAAACCACAGACATAGATATTAGTTTCTAGAATATGTCTGCAAAATTTCATGGACTTTGGTTGCTTAATATTCAAATGAAATTGGAACTACGATTGTATGAAACGAGTGACGGAGAGAGCCCTCTTAAGCTGTGGGGACTCGGGGACTATCGATGGTGAATGTAAAATAATATATTACTCTTACCTTGAGGGAAAGCCTCGACCGCCATACTAAGGCTCTGTAAAAAACATTTTATTTTTATTTATTAACTTAAAAAATCAGCCTGGCTGTCCAGCGCGGAAATGCAGCCAGTATTCTTGGCACCATTCCACGCGGGCATGATTTGTATAGTAATTAGATAAGGCTAGCTTTAAGTTTTATTGTAATACCCTATAATGTCTATTGTAATGTATGCCTAGATGATGCCCGCGACTTCGTCCGCGTGGATTTAAGTTTTTTGAAATCCCGTGGGAACTCTTTGATTTTCCGGGATAAAAAGTAGCCTAGGAGCTAATCCTGGATATTATCTATCTCCATTCCAAATTTCAGCCAAATCCGTCCAGTAGTTTTTGCGTGAAGGAGTAACAAACATACACACACACACACACACACACACACATACACAAACTTTCACCTTTATAATATTAAGTGTGATTTTCTCCAAAAAAAAAACTTAAAAAATATACAGAGAGTTTTCGTTACATTCAGCGCCACAAAAACCACAGTTGATTTTACCGGGCACTGAGATAATTTATTACAGTTAACTCATTAAAGTTATATGTAAGTACTACATGATGCCCGCGACTTCGTCCGCGTGGATTTAGTTTTTTTTAAATCCCGTGGGAATTCTTTGCTTTTCCGGGATAAAAAGTTGCCTATGTCAATTTCCCGGACGTAAACTTGCTTTGTACTAAATCCATACTTCCATACTTAATATTATAAATGCGAAAGTATGTCTGTCTGTCTGTCTGCTATCTTTTTACGGCCCAACCGATGATACAGAGTTAGCTTACATCCCGGAGATGGGCATAGGCTACTTTTTATCCCGGAAAATCGAGGAGTTCCTACGGGATTCTGAAAGGCTCATCTGTTTATCCGATTTATATGGAATTTGGTACAGAGGCACTTTTTATCCCGGAAATGCAAAGAGTTCCCACGGGATTTTAAAAACCTAAATCCACGCGGACGAAGTCGCGGGTATCAACTAGTAGGTAATATTTCAATTCTATTGAGTATTTGTGAAAATCATTTGTGAAAATGATGAAGATTATGAAGTATTATAGGTATGAATAACAAATTATGAACTAACTAGATCGATAGGCTAAACTGTTCATGCGGCTAATTGGCACGGGCTCCAAAAATGTTATAATACAGGCTGTTTGGTAATTAACTAATCACACTAATATTATAAAGGAGAAAGTTTGTATGTGTGTGTGTGTGTGTGTGTGTGTGTGTGTGTATGTTTGTTACTCCTTCACGCTAAAACTACTGGACGGATTGGGCTGAAATTTAGAATGGAGATAGATTATACCCTGGATTAGCACATAGGCTACTTTTTATCCCGGAAAATCAAAGAGTTCCCACGGGAATTTTAAAAAAACTACATCCACGCGAACGAAGTCGCGGGTATCAGCTAGTTAGTATATAAAGACGACACGTACCCATGCTACTTTGATCTGATAAATACAATGCTGAAGTATAATGTGCTGATAAGTATAATGACAAAATAAAATTATAAAAAATTTCGTACAAAATTTAAAAAAAATTCATGTCAAAGTTTTCATGACCCTAACGTGCCCTAACTCACTGAGATCGTTAGCCATCTTTAGATAGGCCAAGGCCAACTATCTCAGTGAGTTAGGGCACGTTAGGACCATGAAAACTTGGACATAAATAAAATTAAAATTTTGTATGGAAATTTTTATAATTTTACTAGCTGATGCCCGCGACTTCGTTCGCGTGGATGTAGGTTTTTTAAAATTCCCGTGGGAACTCTTTGATTTTCCGGGATAAAAAGTAGCCTATGTGCTAATCCAGGGTATAATCTATCTCCATTCTAAATTTCAGCCCAATCCGTCCAGTAGTTTTTGCGTGAAGGAGTAACAAACATACACACACACACACACACACACACACACACACACACACACACATACAAACTTTCTCCTTTATAATAGTAGTGTGATATTAGTGTGATTTTGTGATCATACTTCGGCATTGTATTTATCAGATCAAAGTAGCATGCGTACGTTTCGTCATTATGTACTAATTATCAAACACCCTGTATAACTAAATTTACTCTTATATATATTATGTAATAAATATATATTGTTTAACTTCTTTTGAAGTCGGTTTTTTTTTGAAAATTTTATGATGTAAGACATGAATGCAAATAAAGAATAGAGAATATCCAAATTCACAAATTATTATTATACTAGATTCCGCGACCGCGGCTTCGTCCGCGTGGATTTAGGTTTTTTGAAATCCCGTGGGAACTTTTTGATTTTCCGGGATAAAAAGTAGCCTATGTGCTAATCCTGGATATTATCTATCTTCATTCCAAATTTCAGCCAAATCCGTCCAGTAGTTTTTGCGTGAAGGAGTAACAAACATACACACACACACACACACACACACACACACATACAAACTTTCACCTTTATAATATTAGTGTGATTATAATATTTTTATCCATCAATCTTGCGTAAAACATTTTATTTAGAAGGAGATCATAAAGTTTTCACTATATTTGGTGTGTTTTTTAACCCCCGACCCAAAAAGAGGGGTGTTATAAGTTTGACGTGTGTATCTGTGTATCTGTTTGTGGCATCGTAGCTCCTAAACTAATGAACCAATTTTAATTTTTTTTTTTGCATGAAAGGTGGCTTGATCGAGAGTGTTCTTAGCTATAATCCAAGAAAATCGGTTCAGCCCTTTGAAAGTTATGAGCTCTTTTCTAGTTACTGTAACCTTCACTTGTCCGGGGGTGTTATAAATTTTTAATTTACACTTGTTATATAATAATTATAATAAAATCAGTAATTCTCACCAGTACTAAGCAAGCTGCCCGAAGAAAGTCCATGGTTTTGTAATTTGTACCTATTGCCTATTGAAATTACTTTAATTTTTTTCCGCTTTTATATTGAACATGACAAAAGCTTGAAACAACCTGTATAAATATAACTGTTTATACATTAGATCACCGCATACGCAGTTGTGAAATATAGTGTGGGCAAAATAAGTAAATACCAGCCAAGTGCGAGTCAGACTCGCGCACCGAGGGTTCCGTACTCGGGTATTTTTTCCGACATTTTGCACGATAAAGTCGAAAAACGATTATGCATAAAGATAAACAAAAATCTGTTTTGGTATAGTTGTCTTACTTCGAAAATTAATATACTAATTATTTGTTCATGAAACTGCAGTGAACACATTTTTTTTGTGATGAAAATTCACGGTTTGCGGATTTTTTCCTTTAAGACCTACTAACCTGCCAAATTTAATGATTCTAGGTCAACGGGAAGTACCTTATTTTCTTGACTGATACGACAGACGGACAAACAGACAGACAGATGGACGGACAGACAGACAGACAACAAAGTGATCCTATAAGGGATCCGGTATTCCTTTTGAGGTACGGAACCCTAAAAATCCATGGCTATCACCACGACCTTTG
Organism: Maniola jurtina; assembly: GCF_905333055.1. NCBI lineage: Eukaryota > Metazoa > Arthropoda > Insecta > Lepidoptera > Nymphalidae > Maniola > Maniola jurtina. The sequence continues at coordinate 4,550,552 of NC_060056.1, forward strand.
TTCGTGTTATATTTTTCTATCTGAATTCTGTGGTTAAAGGTGCCCACGCAATCGAACTGAACTGCAGCGGAGCTGCGCGTCGCGTCAGCGCCCCGCGCGATATTCTCTCCAGCCGCGACGCGCGGCAGAGACGTACACGCGTCGTGGCTGGAGAGAATATCGCGCAGTTCCGCTGCAGTTCAGTTCGAGTGCGTGGGCACCTTAAGGACAGGTGAAGGTGAAATAAATAGTTTTAGAAGAAATAATTTTTATTTCAGGCACTAAGAAACACAGCTGCTTATAATAAATTGTTATAAAAAAATTACTGTGATCGGATCGACTAAATCTTTACGGGATTTCTGAAAACCTAAATCCACGCGGGCGAAGCTGCGGGTATCAGCTATGAAGTTGTATAATATGTTCTGTGGCAACTTTGTACCAATCTCTCTCTCTCTGTTGCTACGTCCGAATAAAAGGCTGTCTGTTTCAGAAAGTTTTACTATATTTAAATATTCTAATAGTTAGTATCTAGTTCTCAATTTCCAAATAGTTTCAGTTTATATCAAAGGTTCTAGTGTTTCCACGAAAACCACCGTTTCTTCCAGTATAAAAAGTGCCAGTAGCAAGGTTAAGAGCGCCACCAACTATACCAGTAGTAGCAAGGTTGACGACGCTACCAGTGATACCAGTAGTAGCATCAACAACGCCACCCCCAGTAGCAACAACATCATTGACTGCGGTGCCAACAGACTGAACAGTGCGGTCCACGAGCCCACCGGCAGTACTCAAAACTCCATTTGTGACCAGAGTACCAGCACCGATAAGAACGCCGTTAGCAAGCCGATTAACACGAAGGAGGTTGGCGTTAGCGAACTGATTAGCGGCGTTGACGGCGCTACCAGCTGCATTGGTGATACCACCGAAGAAACCAGTAGCGTCCCCGACTCCTGTTGAATAAAAGCAGACGTTTTTTAGGTCTCAAAAGGTGTTTTCTTTGGTATCCTTAGTAAAATTAGTTCTTTTTGTTTCTAAAAATAATAATGTGTTCATTTGTATTTGCTTAGTAAAGTAAATACAAGTGTAAATTAAAAATTTATAACACCCCCGACGATCCAAAGTACCTATTTGAGTTTTCCAAAACATCATTTTCAAAATAAATAATTATGTATGTAGGCCAACGTCCATCTTGACAGCTTGACATTTGTCTATTGACATAATATTATGAAACTAACGGTTATCTAACCTTCTTTTCTACAAGAAAACTAGAAAAGAGCTGATAACTCTTAAACGGCTGAACCAATTTTTTTAGATTATAGCTAAGAACACTCTCGATCAAGCCACCTTTCCAACAAAAAAAACTAAATTAAAATCGGTTCATTCGTTTAGGCGCTACGATGCCACAGACAGATACACAGATACACAGATACACACGTCAAACTTATAACACCCCTCTTTTTGGGTCGGGGGTTAAAAATAAAATAAAATAGCCATTTATTCTACTACCTTGTTTCCTAGTCGTCAAAGTATCTAAGGATTTTTTGTTTTATTATTATATGCTTAGTAAAGTAGGTAGGTTTAAATAAATACTAGCTGACGGCCGCGACTTCGTTCGCGTCATAGATATAAAATATATTATTTGGATATATATATATCTGTGGTCCGCGTGTTGATTTCTTGGGATATAAAGTAGCCTATGTGCTAATCCAGGATATCATCTATGAAAAAAAATGAAAAATATCTTTATTTACACTTAACATTGCCTTAAAATAAACAACGATAACAACTGCGTTAGTTAGGTACAAACTGTGTTGCAGTTGTTAACGCCCACCTCCAGATTAACAAAATTAGGTAGTAAAGACAAGATAAATAAATAGATATATATATAACATTAAATATATATATATGTGTAACAATCTTAAAAATCAATGAATATTGTGTTAAGTTAATATGCATGTGTGTGTGTGTGTGTGTGTGTGTGTGTGTGTGTGTGTGTGTGTGTGTGTGTGTGTGCGTGTGTGTGTGTGTGTGTGTGTGTTTGTTTGTATGTGCATGCGAGTGTGAATGGATTATTTCAAAGTTACGATGTCTTCCGTGTCCCTATAAGAGAGTGATTTAAGCCATTGAGATATAAGTATTTTACAGGTTCGTTGATTAGCAGAGTAAATATTTAAGTGATAATTTACTTTGTTGTATATTATTGGGCTAGCATAGCAAAAATGTTTACTTGCTAGTTCAGTTCTGCAAGATTTGATCTGGCATACCTTATCGGATCTTCTTTTACGATGGTCTAACGTAGAATCATAGTGCATTTGTTTGTGTTTTCGTAAAATTACTTGGAGTATGTAGATCTGTCGTACCGTTAGAACATCGCATAAACCATACAACTATCTCCATTCCAAACAGCCAAATCCGTCCTGTAGTTTTTGCGTGAAGGAGTAACAAACATACACACACACACACACTTTCGCCTTTATAATATTAGTGTGATTTAGTACAGTTTTATTATAAGTATAGATAAAAGTGTATGGATAGTTAATGAAAATATAGTAGTAATTGTTATGTACATAATATTAAGAGCGCCACCTCGCCAACAAACTGGCCCACCAGTTTGGCGTGTACAAAAATGTAAGAGCCCTGTAAAATTAATTTGAATTAAAAAAAAGGACAATATGGCAGGGCAAGGGCAGGGCAATTTCGTTGTCTGTCCGTCTTTGTATCTGTCTGTATGTTTGTCTGTATGTTGTCAAGAAAAAGGAATCAAAACCTACATGATTCTAGATACTAGTACCTACTTCCCGTTGACCTAGAATCATGAAATTAGGCAGGTAGCTACTAGCTATACCCCACTTAAGAGGGCTCTCTCCGTCACTCGTTTCATACAATCGTAGTTCCAATTTCATTTGAATACTAGCCGATGCCCGCGACTTCGCCCGCGTGGATTTAGGTTTTTTGAAATCCCGTGGGAACTCTTTGATTTTCCGGGATAAAAAGTAGCCTATGTGCTAATCCAGGATATTATCTATCTCCATTCCAAATTTCAGCCAAATCCGTCCAGTAGTTTTTGCGTGAAGGAGTAACAAACATACACACACACACACACACACACACACATACAAACTTTCGCCTTTATAATATTAGTGTGATTAAGCAACCAAGGTCCATGAAATTTTGCAGACATATTCTAGAAACTAATATCTATGTCTGTGGTTTTACAGATTTCTGTTAAAATATTCGGTTTCAAAGTTACGCGGTCTTAAAAATTTTCATACAAACCTTTGAGCCCCTGTAATTTTAAAACTACATATTTTTAGAAAAATCTAAAACACCACAGACACAGAAATTAGTTTCTAGAATATGTCTGCAAAATTTCATGGACTTTGGTTGCTTAATATTCAAATGAAATTGGAACTACGATTGTATGAAACGAGTGACGGAGAGAGCCCTGTTAAAGAAAGTGTTCAGGTAAGTGCAACATAGTGTAATCAAATGTATTATAGAAGCAGGCGTTGTTTTGCGGAAGTCCATGATATACAAGGATGATATAAAAGCTTAATTTGCTATAATCCGCCAAACCAACGCAATCTGTATGGTACGCAGCACCACACAAATTCCAACACCACTCGACGTTTCGTCCCGACACCGGAGCATCCTCAGGAGATGTAGACCTCACAATGTCTAATTGCAAAGCCCCAGCGTCATACTAATTTTAACAGCTTCTTTCAGCTTAAGCAGCTATAGAGCACGATCTTTCAAATAGCTCTCTATTGGAGATAGTCAGGTTAGCCCGTTTTCACTTTAGACTGCTTCATCACTTACCACCAGGTGAGATTTCAGTCAAGGTCTAACTTGTTATTAATCAAAAAAACGGCCAAGTGCGAGTCAGACTCGCGCACCGAGGGTTCCGTACTCGGGTTTAGTATAAACTGCCATACGACTGTCAGGTTAGCCCGTTTTCACTTTAGACTGCTTCATCACTTACCACCAGGTGAGATTTCAGTCAAGGTCTAACTTGTTATTAATCAAAAAAACGGCCAAGTGCGAGACAGACTCGCGCACCGAGGGTTCCGTACTCGGCTAATTTTTCCGACATTTTGCACGATAAATCAATAACTATTATGCACAAAAATAAAGAAAAATCTGTTTTAGAATGTACAGGTAAAGTCCTTTCATATGATAGGCCACTTGGTATATTAATCTTACTTTGAAATTTAACCACAAATTTACGGTTTTCAGATTTTCCCCTTAGGCACCATAAAGGTTTTTTTGACAGACACAACGGACGGACAGATAGACAGACAGACAACAAAGTGATTCTATAATTGTTACCTTCCCAAATACCCTATTTCATTAGACGAAAGTGCGAGGGTTCCGTACTCGCGTATTTTTCAGACATTTTGCACGATAAATCAAAAACTATTATGCATAAAAATTGATAATAAGAGGGCTCTCTCCGTCACTCGTTTCATACAATCGTAGTTCCAATTTCATTTGAATATTAAGCAACCAAAGTCCATGAAATTTTGCGGACATATTCTAGAAACTAATTTCTGTGTCTGTGGTGTTTTAGATTTTTCTAAAAATATGTAGTTTTAAAATTACAGGGGCTCAAAGATTTGTATGAAAATTTTTAAGACCGCGTAACTTTGAAACCGAATATTTTAACAGAAATCTGGAAAACCACAGACATAGATATTAGTTTCTAGAATATGTCTGCAAAATTTCATAGACTTTGGTTGCCTAATATTCAAATGAAATTGGAACTACGATTGTATGAAACGAGTGACAGAGAGAGCCCTCTTATTATCAATTTTTATGCATAATAGTTTTTGATTTATCGTGCAAAATGTCTGAAAAATACGCGAGTACGGAACCCTCGCACTTTCGTCTAATGAAATAGGGTACAAGTGTAAATTTAAAATTTATAACACCCCCGACAAGTGAAGGTTACAGTAACTAGAAAAAAGCTGATAACTTTCAAACGGCTGAACTGATTTTCTTGGATTATAGCTAAGAACACTCTCGATCAAGCCACTTTGCAAACAAAAAAAACTAAATTAAAATCGATTCATTCGTTTAGGTGCTACGATGCCACAGACAGATACACAGATACACACGTCAAACTTATAACATCCCTCTTTTTGGGTCGGGCGTTAAAAACGGAGCTCTATTAATGTCACTCTGCTTTATGTTTGTCTGTTCGTCCGTCCACAAAAAAAACTTATTAAAAAATAAAAATTCAAAAATATGATCTTGAAATAAGGTCATTTGAAGGTGCATCTTACATTTGTCTCAACATAATATATTTAAACAGCATTATTGATTCAACCACATCCGTATTTTATCACTACAACCCCCCCTGGTCCAGTGGTAAGCGTGTAGAGGCATGCAGCCTCTTTTAAGACCGGCAGCTGCGAAGAAAGCAACACACTTTGCAGCTGTCACTTAGAGAACACAATTTGAATTCGGAACGATTCGAATATCCTGCTGGCCTGGACGAACCCCGGGCGGCGGATTCAACCAATTCACTTCAGATCATCAAGACCGCAACACCTCGGTCTAGCATCAAGCTCCGGCCCTCGTTTTCCTACCACAGTTTTAATTATAACCAAGGCATATATTGTAAACTAGCCGATGCCCGCGACTTCGCCCGCGTGGATTTCGATTTTTTTAGATCCCATGGGAACTCTTTGATTTTCCGGGATAAAAAGTAGCCTATGTCCTTCCCCGGAATGTATTCCAAGTCTGTACCAAATTTCATTAAAATCGGTTCAGCGGTTGGGCCATGAAAACGTAGCAGACAGACAGACAGACAGACACACTTTCGCATTTATAATATTAGTGTGGATAATAATTGTTCATGTAATACAACGTAATAATTGTAGCGGCATTTCATTTATCAGTTATCCTACGCTGCATGGCTGCTACAAGCGCTGTGGTCTTATTAGTGGGAGGTCCCGCGTTCGATTCCCGGTAGGGTTTCGGAATTCCTAAATTTCTGGTCTGGTCTGGTGGCAGGCTTCGGCTGTGGCTAGTTACCACCCTACTAGCAAAGCCGTGCCGCCAAGAAAGAAAAAACGTTTATTTTTGAAAGCTGTGCCACACATTATCAGTTATACCTACGGGTTAGGTTACCTGGCGCCTCTAATACAACATGAGCATTAAGGGTCTTATACGCTAAACATGCTCACGAATTACCATTGTTTAACGTATTAAACAGAAATATTTTGAGAAACAAAAAATAGTGTAGCAAGTTTAAAAGGTTGATCTTCTTTGAGAGCCTTTCGGATTTGACGAAAATACCTTATTTATCCAAAGAAAAATTGAAACACATTGCTAAAATCACGAAAAATCAACCAAAACGCCTTGTAAAGTTCCCGTAAATATGATTTGTCTACTGCAGTAAACACGAAACAAAAATTCTTTTTACAAATGAAAGCAATTGAAGTATTATTGGCCTATCTTATTTTAGACTTTTGTGCTTTCATTATTTAATGAAAAACATTCAAGCGCTCCAAGTATTTCCACAAAAATTCTCCATACAAAATCGTATGGGGATTTGCGATACAAAATCTCACTGATATAACAAGAAGCGCACGAGCCGAATTTTCACTCTGCCGACGGCCTTCGAAGGGGGACTACGCTTCTCGCCGCCAGCTTTACTTTTACGCGGGAATCGTGAACTTCAAATCGTACACGCAAAAACAACAAGTAAAATATAGCAAGTTTAAAAAAAGTAGATTTAAGTCGATTAAATTAATTATTTGCTGAGACATATTTTGGCATTTAGTTATCAGTTGGTTTTTAGGATTCCGTCAAAAAACGGTTTCGTTATCTGTAAAATTTGCTATAATTTTAAAAACCCAAAATGGCCGCCGCTCCAATTTGTCATTTTCACACTATGGGTGTCGTTTTCAGCTTTTTAGGGGTGACAAAGAACGAATAGGTATCATATTATTTTTGAAATCCAAAATGGCCGCCGAAATTTTTTTACATTATGGGCCTCATATTCAAGGTTTTCGGGGTGTCTAAAAACGGATATGCTATTATTCTTTAAATCCAAGATGGTTCTTTAAATCCAAGATGGCTATTGCACTAATTTGTTACTTTCAAAGTCAAAGTCAAAATCATTTATTTAAAGTAGGTACAATTGTACTCCTTTTGATGGTCGAAATTGTTAAATTTGTACGATATAGTGGTGATAATTAATTACGTAACTTAAAACTAAAGCTACGAGGGTTCCAAACGCGCCCAAGTCTGAGAAGAGCCCACAACAAACTCAGCCTTTCGCATTATAGGTTACATTTCAAGGTTATCGGGGTGGTTGAGAACGAATATGGTATTATTTTTGAAATTAACATTAAATTATTAATTTCAAAACAAAATTGAGTTTTATTACAAAATCATCAGCAATATAAAAAACAGAGTGCAATTTACAACAGCACTCGGAGTTCCATGTTGTGAGTCGTGACGATAAAGGTCGTACTATTTTGCTGCCACTTTTTTCTATATATCTTACGTCTTTATTATAGTTAGGTAATTACTATCTATGCTTGCTCACTCCTGATTTTTTTACAAAAAAAAAATTATTATTATACTTATTACTTGCAAAACCTCAAAATTTCGTCCGCGTGGGTTGTATCCATTTGTGTCGGAGTCTCACTGCGCATGACGTAAGCTCGCTAGTGGCTGGATACTTGCCTACTTCGACGTAGATACCTACGACCGAAATCGGCCGGCAGCGAATAGCCCCGTTAAAGTCAAAAGACCTCAAGCAGAAAAAGCGCAGGAATTAACCAAGGAACCAAGCGATTTAGCGTTCCGGTACGCGTATTTCCGTTTCCGTGTTCATTCCCCCTCTCCCCGTCCTCCACTTACCGAGGCGACACGTTATAAACGTTTTACTAATGTCAGTTTATGCAATATTAAAAAATTCCTAAAAAAAAAGTTCCGGCAAAGGGAGTGAGGGGGGATGACTTACCCTCCACCCCCTCCTCCCCCCTCCCCCCACCTACCCCCTATCGAGGCGGCACGTTTCAAAGATTACCCTTTTTTTTTTTTGTTGACGCTGGGGAATGCATTTACGCATCCCCCCCGGAAGCTAGCCAGCCAGCCATAAGGCAGCCAGCCAGCTGAGGGAGGGTATGTGGGACTCGCCGGCCGAGAGGCGACCGGAATACCCACTAAACCCCAGCGGCGCTACTGCGCGTCGCCTGGCGACTGGGTCACGGGAACGCCGAAGCAAACAACCGCGACCCAGCCAGCGACGTCTGCCGAGGCAGACCCTCCACCGGGGACCTGCTCGCTAGGTCACCCCACCGCACCAGTTATACCTACGGGTTAGGTTACCTGGCGCCTCTAATACAACATGAGCATTAATGTCAAAAGACCTCAAGCAGAAAAAGTGCAGGAATTAACCAAGGAACAAAGCGATTAAGCGTTCCGGTACGATGCCCTGTAGAAACCAAAGGGGTACCTATGGGTTTAATAAAAACTCCCATACCCCTTCCAGGCTAGCCCGCTTCCAAGAGACTGCATCATCACTTACCATCCGGTGAGATTGCAGTCAAGTGCTAACGTGTACCTATCAGAAAAAAAATGTAATAATAGCGTATAAGTTTTGCACCGAAATGCGTCAAGGGAAATGTCAATATGTATTTTTAAACAATATACTTATTATTTATGTGAATAAATAATATTCCGTATAATAATGCAATAATTTATGTATTTTCGAATTTTGGACAGTTTTTAATCGACTCAAAAAAAAACGATTTTATTTTTAGAGTTCCGTACCCGAAAGGTACCGACGGAACCCTAATATTAAACCTCTACTGTATCTGTAATGTCAGTAGGCTATATCTCATGGACCGTACCAGAGTGAACTAGTAAGGGAACTTTCGGTTTCGTCCTGAATCGACGATATGTCAAATACAAGTGTAAATTAAACAAGTGTAAATTAAAAATTTATAACACCCCCGACGATCCAAAGTATTTGAGTTTTCCAAAACATCATTTTCAAATAAATAATTATGTATTTAGGCAACGTCCATCTTGACAGCTTGACATTAATTGTCAATTGACATAATATTAAAAACCTAACGGTTATCTAACCTTCTTTTCTACAAGAAAACTAGAAAAGAGCTGATAACTCTTAAACGGCTGAACCAATTTTTTTGGATTATAGCTAAGAACACTCTCGATCAAGCCACCTTTCAAACAAAAAAAACTAAATTAAAATCGGTTCATTCGTTTAGGCGCTACGATGCCACAGACAGATACACAGATACACAGATACACAGATACACAGACACACAGATACACAGATACATACGTCAAACTTATAACACCCCTCTTTTTGGGTCGGGGGTTAAAAATAACACCCCCGACAAGTGAAGGTTACAGTACGGTTACTCCTTAAAATCGGTTCGATTTTAATTAATTTTTTTTTTTGTTTGAAAGGTGGCTTGATCGAGAGTGTTCTTAGTCAAGGGGTGTTATAAATTTTATATTTACACTTGTTAAATCTTTATTTAAAGTGGTTTGAACAAAAACACAAAGAGAACATAATATGTCTCTCCTGTAGAATTATTAAACCGTGTACAAAATTATCTTTAAAATCGTGTAGTCCCGTTGGCCCCATTAGCCGTGTCCCCATTCAAGGGGAATTAAAATTTATTACACCCCCAACAAGTGAAGGTTACAGTAACTAGAAAAGAGCTGATAACTTTCAAACCTGAACCGATTTGCTTGGATTATAGCTAAGAACACTCTCGATCAAGCCACCTTGCAAACAAAAAAACTAAATTAAAATCGGTTCATTAGTTTAGGAGCTACGATGCCACAGACAGATACACAGATACACACGTCAAACTAATAACACCCCTCTTTTTGGGTCGGGGGTTAAAAACCCCTTTGAGTGCGGAACTCTGCTCAACGGAGCAAACAGACCTTCAAAATATGATGCAGCTGGGAACAATCTGTACAAATAATAACCCGTCGTATTTGCATATTTGCATTGTTATACACCATTGTTCAAAATTGGTATAAAATGGGCAGTGCAATGGGTATCACCACAACCGGAACCGCATCGCCCCCGCTGCAACATGAAGTTCTTCTTCGCCACCTCTCTGGCACTTCTGGTAAGCAGTAATCATCTTTTTACACGCAAGTGTAAATTCAAAATTTATAACACCCCCAACAAGTGAAGGTTATAGTTACTAGAAAAGAGCTGATTACTTTCAAACGGCTGAACCGATTGACCGAGCTAAGAACACTCTCGATCAAGCCACCTTTCAAACAAAAAAAAACTAAATTAAAATCGGTTCATTAGTTTAGGACACAGGTTTAGGAGCTACGATGCCACAGACAGATACACAGATACACACGTCAAACTTATAACACCCCTCTTTTTGGGTCGGGGATTAAAAAACCAGCCAAGTGCGAGTCAGACTGGCGCACCGAGGGTTCCGTACTCGGGTAATTTTCCGACATTTTGAACGATAAATCAAAAACTATCATGCATATATAAATAAAAATCTGTTTTAGAATATACAGGTAAAGCCCTTTCATATGATACTCCACTTGGTATACCTAGTTATCTTACTTTGAAAATTTAAAACTAGATCTCGTTCAAACCTATTTTCGGTGGAAGTTTGCATAGTAATGTACATCTTATATATTTTTTAGTTTTATCGTTCTCTTATTTTAGAAGTTATAGGGAGGGGGAGGGGGGCACATTTTACCACTTTGGAAGTGTCTCTCTCGCGCAAACTATTCAGTTTAGAAAAAAATGATAAGAAAAACCTCAATATCATTTTGAAGACCTATCCAAAGATACCCCACCCCACACGTATGGGTTTGATGAAAAAAAATATAATTTAAGTTTCAGTTGTAAGTATGGGGAACCCCCAAAATGTATTGTTTTTTTTTCTATTTTTGTGTGAAAATCTTAATACGGTTCACAGAATACATCTACTTACCAAGTTTTAACAGTATAGTTCTTATAGTTTCGGAAAAAAGTGGCTGTGACATACGACAGACAGACAGACAGACATGACGAATCTATAAGGGTTCAGTTTTTTGCCATTTGGCTACGGAACCCTAATAAAATAAATGGTTGCAACTAGTAACAGTGTAACTCGATGGGAAAAAACCGGTCAAGTGCGAATCAGACACTCGCGCACCGAGGATTCCGTACTCGGGTATTTTTTCCGACATTTTGTACAATAAATTAAAAACTCATATGCATAAAAATAATTAAAATTCTATTTTAGAATGTACAGGTAATATGATACCCCACTTGATAGTTATTTTACTTAAAAAATTGAAAATGCTTATTAAATTATTTTTTTATGAACACATTTTTTTTGTGATGTGACCACAAATTCACGGTTTCGGATTTTTCTTTTACTTGTGTTATTTATAAGACCTACCTACCTGCCAAACTTCATAATTTTAGGTCAACGAGAAGTACCCTATAAGTTTTCTTGACAGACGACTGACGGATAGACGGGCAGGCGGACAAACAGACAGATAGACAGACAGACAGACAGTGACGGATTAAGACTACTTGGTGCCCTAAGCAATCCATGCCTGTGGGCCCCCATATCCGTATGTCAACTAGAATCGGTCTATAAACCTTTACCGCCTAAAACATTAGTTTTTTGTAAAATAAGATGATGAGATGTAACGTACTTTAGAAGTGGAGTAGTTAGGTGCGACAACAATAAAAACCAAAGCATAATTTATTTATTTATTGAAATGCGCCTTGCGGCTTTCGGGGGCATTCGAATTGTCGAATGCACAAGCGGGCAGCGAGTGGGCAAGCGGGAGTGGGGTTATAACTTTAAATCGGACTCTATGTCAACTTAAAACGCGTGAATTTTCAAATTAGTCCTAGAAACTCTTTTTGGTGTGGTTTTTGGTGAGGTGAGTGAGACGTGATGCCCTAAGGGCGGATTTTTTTTGTGCTTCTTCTGGTGCCCCCTCAGACGTGATGCCCTAGGCAATTGCTTAATTTGATTAAGGGTTAATCCGTCACTGCAGACAGATAACAAAGTGATCCTATAAGGGTCCTGTTTTTCCTTTGTTATTTATTTTTCTCATAATAGTTATTGATTTATCGTGCAAAATGTGAAAAAAATAACCGAGTACGGAACCCTCGGTGCGCGAGTCTGACTCGCACTTGGCTGATTTTTTTGTAAGTTTAGTTACGCGATACTACGTGTATGAGTTGCCAGTGTGGGGTTACAAAATATGAGGAGTCTACTCTTCGTATTTCATACCGGTGTGCCAATTAGTACGGCAAAAAATATTATTATACAATTGTAATAGACTAATCACACTAATATTATAAAGGCGAAAGTTTGTATGTGTGTGTGTGTGTGTGTGTGTGTGTGTGTGTGTGTGTATGTTTGTTACTCTTTCACGCAAAAACTACTGAACGGATTTGGCTGAAATTTGGAATGAAGATAATATCCTGGATTAGCACATAGGCTACTTTTTATCCCGGAAAATCAAAGAGTTCGCACGGGATTTCGAAAAACCTAAATCCACGCGGACGAAGTCGCGGGCATCATCTAGTACACAATATATTCAGTACCTAATATTTTTTTTTAACTATAAATAAATAATTAAACCGACTTCAATTACCGTAAACACTTATGGTTATTATTAAGTCGGTTTTTATTTTATTTTTTGGAACTCTTGTATTAAATAATTATGATGTTACTAGCTGATACCCGCGACTTCGTTCGCGTGGATGTAGGTTTTTTGAAATTCCCGTGGGAACTATTTAATTTTCCGGGATAAAAAGTAGCCTATGTGCTAATCCAGGGTATAATCTATCTCCATTCTAAATTTCAGCCCAATCCGTTCAGTAGTTTTTGCGTGAAGGAGTAACAAACATACACACACACACACACACATATTTAAAAACTTTCTCCTTTATAATACTAGTGTGATTATATTTTGTGATGTTATTATTTATTAATTAGGCATATTCTAAATGTTTTTTTCAGAGCCTTATGGCAGCACATGCCTACCCTACATGTAAGTATATCATTTTTAATATAGATTTATAAATGACTAGCTGATACCCGCGACTTCGTTCGCGTGGATGTAGGTTTTTTGAAATTCCCGTGGGAACTTTGATTTTCCGGGATAAAAAGTAGCCTATGTGCTAATCCAGGGTATATAATCTATCTCCATTCTACATTTCAGCCCAATCCGTCCAGTAGTTTTTGCGTGAAGGAGTCACAAACATACACACACACACACATACTCACACATACAAACTTTCGCCTTTATAATATTAGTGTGATTACCTATAAATATGTTTTTATTATGATAATTCATAGTTTTACATAGGGAAATTATACAAGACACATGATTAAATTATATAGAAAAGTACAAAGACTATACTTACAGATCAAAAAAACTGGCCAAGTGCGAGTCATTTGTCTGGTTTAGCGGATTATAGCAAACTAGCTGATGCCCGCGACTTCATCAGCGTGGATTTAGGTTTTTTGAAATCCCGTGGAAACTCTTTGATTTTCCGGGTAAAAAGTAGCCAATGTGCTAATCCAGGATATTATCTATGTCCATTCCACAGACAAATCCGTTCAGTACTATTTGCGTGAAAGAGTAACAAACATACGCACACACACACACATACACATACACACACACACAAACTTTCTGCTTTATAATATTAGTGTGAAGTGTGATTAAGCTTTTGGTTTCTTGTATAAAATACTAGTTAATTTTCGATGTAAGCCCTCAGTCGGCTTGATTTCTCCTGACACCTTGAATACTTATCTTAATACTAAGAAAAAGAAAGAAAGAAAGAAAATTTTTTTTATTTGATCACTACATCACATCACAATACAATATATCTTAAAACTATGAATGAACATCTACATCATCTACTAGAGGATGCCCGCGGCTCCGCCCGCGTGGATTTCGGTTTTATTTAAATCCTGTAGGAACTCTTTGATTTTCCGGGATAAAAAGTAGCATCCTTCCCCGGGATGCACCCCAAGTCTGTACAAAATTTCATTAAAATCGGTTCAGCGGTTGGGCCGTGAAAACGTAGCAGACAGACAGACAGACAGACAGACAGACAGACAGACAGACACACTTTCGCATTTATAATATTAGTATGGATTTTATCAAATTAACACAAAACAATTAGGTATATTAAACTATACATACAAACCTTCCTCTTGTATCACTCTAACTATTGGTGAAAATCCCTTGCGTAGTTTAAGAGATCTACGCGCTCATACATACAGCCAGCGCGACGCGACTTTTTTTAAGAGGGCTCTCTCCGTCACTCGTTTCATACAAACGTAGTTCCAATTTCATTTGAATATTAAGCAACCAAAGTCCATGAAATTTTGCAGACATATTCTAGAAACTAATATCTATGTCTGTGGTTTTCCAGATTTCTGTTAAAATATTCAGTTTCAAAGTTACGCGGTCTTAAAAATTTACATACAAATCTTTGAGCCCCTGTAATTTTAAAACCACATATTTTTAGAAAAATCTAAAACACCATAGACACAGATATTAGTTTCTAGAATATGTCTGCAAAATTTCATGGACGTTGGTTGCTTAATATTCAAATGAAAGTGGAACTACGATTGTATGAAACGAGTGACGGAGAGAGCCCTGTTAACCGACTTCAAAAAAGGAGGAGGTTCTAAATTCGACGGAATCTTTTTTTTTAATTATTATTTGACTAGCGACCCGCCCCGGCTTCGCACGGGTGGACATTTATTTTTTCTATTTTCCGGGATAAAATATAGCCTATACGGATTCGGAAGAATCCCTCTAAGTAATGGTAAAAGAAATTTTGAAATCGGTCCAGTAGTTTTTGAGTCTATTCAATACAAACATACAAAAATACAAAGGTTTCCTCTTTATAATATTAGTATAGGTATGTTCCCCGATTGCTCGAAAAGCTCAGTTTTTATTAATGTGATATTAAATCTGTTTCGTTCTTCTTGCCAATTCGAATCCATAACCGAAAATGTTCTTTCTGTTTTGTTTGTTTGATTAAAAAAAAAAAGAATTGTGAAAATCGTTCCGACGGAGTTATGGAGTAAAATCGATAAAAAGGTTAATTCCCGTATCCCGAAGAATCGCTAATTTTTTCGGGATAAAAACTACCATATATTATAATATCAACCCGGAGTATCAGCTACCACTATACCTTTCATTCAAATCTATTCAGTGGTTTTCGCGTGATGCGCGTACAGACAGACAGACAAACAGACAGACAGACAAAAATTCCAAAAAAATTGCTTTGGGGTCTATATCGATAATAATGTTTTCTCCGATTAAAATTTTCAAAATATATTAAACTAGAGGATGCCCGCGACTCAGTTCGCGTGGATTTAGGTTTTTAAAGATCCCTGATCTATTTTATTTTCCGGGATAAAAAGTTGCCTATGCCATTTACAGGGACGCAAGCTACCTCGGAATACGGCTATCTTACGGCTTATACGGCCCGTGGGAACTCTTTGATTTTCCGGATAAAAAGTAGCCTATGTCCTAGCCTTTGTCCGACCCCGGGACATAAGCTAACCCTGTACCAAATTTCGTTAGAATCGGTTCAACCGTTGGGTCGTGAAAAGGTAGCAGACAGACAGACAGTTCCACTTTCGCATTTATAATATTAGTATGGACTAGCTGATGCCCGCAGCTTCGCCCGCGTGGATTGGTCAGATCCCCTGCAGCATCAGGATTGAGGAGTTGGACTCCAAATTTTTTATGAAACAATGTCGCAAAGTTCCTCTATCGATTAAAAAAAAAAATGACGCAAATCGGTTCAGAAATCTCGGAGATTTCGGTGTACATAGGTAGAAAAACACAACTCCCTTTTTAAAAGTCGGTTAAAAAGTAGCCTATTTTACGCCCTGGTCAATCCTCTACTTGCCTGTGAAAGTCCCGTCAAAATCGGTTCAGCCGTTCCAAAGATTAGCCTTTTCAAACAGACAGACAGACAGACAGACAGACAGACAGACAAAAATTTTAAAAACGTGTGATTCAGTTATGGTATCGTTCAAATAACCATATGAGCTTAATATGAGGTAGTTATTTCGAAATTACAGACAGACACTCCAATTTTATTTATTAGTACAGATTAGTATAGATATGGTATAATAAAGTAGGTATATAAAGTAAATAAAGTAAAAGTATGGATTTAGAGAAATCGTTCAGTTAGTTTTATTATATGTATAAGATTATGTATGTATAGATTTAAGGTGGTTCGCACTTTTGACATGATAGCTGTTGACCCATAAAGTTACAAGTGTAAATTAAAAATTTATAACACCCCCGACAAGTGAAGGTTACAGTAACTAGAAAAGAGCTGATAACTTTCAAACGGCTGAACCGATTTTCTTCGATTATAGCTAAGAACACTCTCGATCAAGCCACCGTTTAAACAAAAAAACTAAATTAAAATCGGTTCATTAGTTTAGGAGCTACGATGCCACAGACATATACACAGATACACACGTCAAACTTATAACACCCCTCTTTTTTGATCGGGGGTTAAAAATGGCGCGTGAGAATTCATTTTGTACGGACATAATAACTTTTACTAATGCTACCTACTACTTAACTCATTGACAGATAAGCAGATAAATTAGATACAGATGGATTGGTATAATCATTAATTTCGGCCGTAAATAGTTTTTTTTACACATTAATAATAATTTATATTAATCCTTTGCAGATGATACCGGCGCTGAAAACAGTATCCCCGAAAACTATGGATACGAAGATACCCCTGCGACCCCTATAACCGGTGGTAGCCCTGCGACCCCTGTAACCGGTGGTAGCCCTGCGACCCCTGTAACCGGTGGTAGCCCTGCGACCCCTGTAACCGGTGGTAGCCCTGCGACCCCTGTAACCGGTGGTAGCCCTGCGACCCCTGTAACCGGTGGTAGCCCTGCGACCCCTGTAACTGGTGGAGCTGGAAATGATGGTGGTCTACTTGGCGCACTTGGCCAAGTACTTGGCGGCGGTAACGGTGGAACGACTGGAAGTGGTGGTTTGATAGGCGGAACTGGCAGTCTAATTAACGGTGGTAGCCCTGCGACCCCTATAACCGGTGGTAGCCCTGCGACCCCTGTAACCGGTGGTAGCCCTGCGACCCCTGTAACCGGTGGTAGCCCTGCGTACCCTGTAACCGGCGGTAGCCCTGCGACACCTGTAACCGGAGGTAACCCTGCGACCCCTGTAACCGGTGGAGCTGGAAATGATGGTGGTCTACTTGGTGCACTTGGCCAAGTACTTGGCGGCGGTAACGGTGGAACGACTGGAAGTGGTGGTTTGATAGGCGGAACTGGCAGTCTAATTAACGGTGGTGACCCTACGACCCCTGTAACCGGTGGAGCTGGAAATGGTGGTGGTCTACTTGGCGCACTTGGCCAAGTACTTGGCGGCGGTAACGGTGGAACGACTGGAAGTGGTGGTTTGATAGGCGGAACTGGCAGTCTAATTAACGGTGGTGACCCTACGACCCCTGTAACCGGTGGAGCTGGAAATGATGGTGGTCTACTTGGTGCACTTGGCCAAATACTTGGCGGCGGTAACGGTGGAACGACTGGAAGTGGTGGTTTGATAGGCGGAACTGGCAGTCTAATTAACGGTGGTGACCCTACGACCCCTGTAACCGGTGGAGCTGGAAATGGTGGTGGTCTACTTGGCGCACTTGGCCAAGTACTTGGCGGCGGTAATGGTGGAACGATTGGAAATGGTGGTTTAACAGGCGGAATTGAAGGCTTACTTGGCTCACTTGGCGGTAACAGAGGAACGACTGGAAGTGGTGGACTACTTGGCGGGCTACTTGGTGGGACACCGAACAGCCGTGCACCATCAGCAGCCACCAGTTGGATACGAGGGTAGTATAAATATATTAAATATATATCTTATAAATCAGGGATGTTACGGAACCGGTAATATCGGAAATTAATTCAGAAGCGGAGAATTTAATTTGATTTGTCGGAATCGGAACCGAAATCGGAGGCGGAGGCGGAAGAAAAATGTTCGAAGAAAATAAAATCAAACACGTCACTAATCATCAGTTATATTCTTCCTATACCATCAGTTCAAAAAATATACAGGTAGGGGGTACTTGGGTATTAAAATTAAAAAAATTATTGAATCTTAAATCTATTTTAAAATCTTAAACAGTACTATTATATACCTTATCCACGGAATGAAGTAAATAGGGCTCTCTCTATTACACAAAAACAGAGAAAGCGTTATAGCAACTTTATTCTGTGTATAAGTTAATATAGCACTCTCTCTATTTATTACGTACCCATACAAATGATAGAGCCTCAATAGCTCAACGGTTGAGGAGCGGACTGAATTCCGAAAGGTCGGCGGTTCAAACCCCACCCGTTGCACTATTGTCGAACCTACACCTAACACAGCTTTGCACTTAGTTGGAGGGGAAAGGGCAATATTAGTCATGATTAGCATGGCTAATAATCTTTAAAAAAAAAAAAACAGAGAGAGCACTACATAAACACTCCACGGACTGTATAAAACTGTGATGGTAGTCAAGTTGAGCTGCATCAGCACCGTTAAAACTTCCGATTAAAAATCGGAACTGAAATCGGAATTGAAGGTGCCAAATCAATCGATAGTTCCAAACTTTCGGAATCGTAACCTCCGTAACATCTCTATTATAAAAACTAGTAAAACTAGTACTATAATCAATAGCAATAGGATTGATTATGGTCATAGTACACATATCAACTCGAAAAAGGATCCTAACCGTATCGCCTTTCGCCTTACCATCAACCAGGCGTCAACCTAATACAAAAGCAGATCAGCAGCTCTGGTACGTCGACTCGGCTATAACGGGTAAGCGACGCCGTGCTTACAGCGCACAAACTCCATACAGGCAAGCGTGGACGAAGAGACGTGTGGAGACGCTTCTCACTCACACCAAGACATCGATCAACAGACCTCAATACGAACCTAAGCCAGTCGCCACTCACGACGCTCTCACACTAGATGGCAGCACCAGTACGTTACAGCTGAAGTACAAAAAGAACACGCAAATCTGAATCGCGCTAACGGAGCGTTTAGGAATCTGCACTATATATAAAAGTTTCAAGATACAACCGTCGTCGGCCCAGCTACGGAATAAAACACCCCTCGATGGGAAACCCTTTGATAAGGTCGAGCTTGCACACCGCTCTCTTACAGACCTATAGAAAGACGCATCTCACCGCGGTTCGTGAGCTTGTCCCGAGGCGAGACGATTACGATACGATTCCGATTAGTATGCGTTGCAGTAAGGAGTTTCATACAAAGAATACTGGATGGCTCGAGTTGACACGATGACGATCCGTTTCCAAGTTGATATGTGTGCTAAGACCTACTCGTAATTCCTACTTGAAGCAAAACCTATCTTCTATCCCACTTCAACTGCCGAGCAAGAGCGAGAGATCACGCCCACTGGGGTCCGATCTCTCGCTCTAATTGGTAAGTCAAAGTGAGAGAGCGATAAGTTGATATTTGTTTCAAGTAAGTATTAGAAGTAATTCTCCATTATATTCTCACCATGAGGGTTTTTTTAAACCTCAGCTAAGAAGAAGGTTATATTGTTTTAACTTTAATACAGCAGTGTTTTGTTATTGTTGTTAATTTTATTTGTTGAATAATTTAAATGGCTTTTGTTGACTTTTGTTGGTTTTTTATATTATATGTAAATAAATGTTTTCCCGTATTCGTTTTCATTTGGTTTTTTTTCTATTATGTAGGTACCTACATTCCCAAATATCTGAAGATAAACCTTAGAAAAAGTACCTATTTTCCGGGATAAAAATTAGCCCATCTCACTCTCCAGCTCTCGCATAAATCAATTGAAGAACAAACCAACAAACTAACACATTTTTGCATACATAAATAGGTAGGCAATAGGTATAGATGCTTAACCACGATCACATCTGATAGGAAGTGATTACTTATGTAGCCTAAGATGAGACGCGTAATATTAGGTGTCTTTATTTGGGCACTCGTGTTTTTAACCCCCGACCCAAAAAGAGGGGTGTTATAAGTTTGACGTGTGTATCTGTGTATCTGTGTGCCTGTGTATCTGTGTATCTGTGTATCTGTGTATCTGTGTATCTGTCTGTGGCATCGTAGCGCCTAAACGAATGAACCGATTTTAATTTACTTTTTTTTGTTTGAAAGGTGGCTTGATCGAGAGTGTTCTTAGCTATAATCCAAAAAAATTGGTTCAACCGTTTAAAAGTTATCAGCTATTTTCTAGTTTTCTTGTAGAAAAGAAGGTTAGATAACCCTTAGGTTCATAATATTTAAGTGTCAATTGACAAATGTCAATCTGTCAAGATGGACGTTGCCTAGATATCATCGATGTATATATATGGATAGGCCCTTTGAAGAAAAAAAATGCGCTCACAAGTTAAAGAGAATTGACAAAAGTCTCTGCAGCACGCATCAGTCGGCCGCACACGCTTTATCGTATCGCACGTGTTTTTGACTGTCGAAAATGCCGTCATGTGCGGTCAAATCTTGCAAAAACCGTACGGAAATCCATCAAAAAAAAGATGGAATAACATTTCACTCGTAAGTATATCGTTTTCTCATTTAATTTAACGTATAAGCTGGGTATATTTTTAATTTTGCTATGATTAAATATTTGCCGCAAAAATATCGTACAATTGGAATACAGAAAGAATGGAGTCGTGTTATTTTTTTTGAAGTAAAACTTTTATTCGCGTATGACAGACTACTTATGACCATTCCATTTTTACCATTTGAGGGAAACCTCAATCTCACGGGAAATCAGCAATTCTACGCAAAGTCCCGGGCAACAGCTAGTTCAATCATCGAAAAAACACGCTAGATATTATGTATTTTTACTCCTGTAATACCTATAAATAAATACATTATATTTTTAAATTTTGTTTTATTTTAATTTAAGTGATTCAATTATGGCAATAGAAATGATTAAAAAAACTGGCCAAGTGCACGCACCGAGGGTTCCGTACTACAGAAGTTTTTTTGGTTATGGTTTATATTATATGGTTATATTATTACATATTATTTGTGAAAATTCTATGTTAGATTCATTACATGCTCATATCTGCACTAATAATATTTTAAACGCAAAAAAAAATTGACGAAATATTGCACAAAACAGCTCCATTCCATCCTTGTTCTTTTTAATAATAGAGAGTTGACGCTCGCGTCAAATTCACTGACGAGTTCAATGACGTAATATTTATTTTTTTATAGGCTCATTTTTGTAAACGGATTTATATGGGAATGACATATCCTTATACATCGATGCTAGATATACATAATTATTTATTTGAAAATGATTTGTCGGGGGTGTTGAAATTTTTTAATTTACACTTGTAAACATACGACGATCATTTCGAAGACCCCCCTAGGCGCAGTGGCAAGTGCTGTGGTGTTATTAGTGGGAGGTCCCGGGTTCGATTCCCGGCAGCGGTTTGGTCTGGCTAGTTACCACCCTACCAGCAAAGCCGTGTCCAAGCGATTAAGGGGTTCGGTTAGAAACCAAAGGGTTTAATAAAAACTGCCATATCCCTTCCAGGTTAGCCCGCTTCCATCTTAGACTGCATCATCACTTACCACCAGGTGAGATTGCAGTCAAGGGGTAACTTGTACCTAACCTACCTTATTCCAAGCTTAGTATGAGGAATGATGGCGCAAAGCGTTTCGTGCGTGTAGATGGAATGTCGACGACATAAAGATGGGAACTGGTCTGGCATTTTGTGGAAAGCAAATTAAAGTCCCGGATACTCTATAAACAGTCTATATTATCAAAAGGCAATTAATTACAATAAAATATAAACGAGTTCAATGGCAGACATTTTGACAGAGAGCAAATCATTGCAATAGAGGCGCCACAGACATAAAAGGGGTTGCCAGTTAATTCTTCAGGTTGAGCCTAGCTTTTCTACACATTTTGTGGTAAAGAGGGGACATTAGTGAAAAGCTCCTAAGCATGCAAGCCGAAATACATCCTGTAAAGCCCTCGATCCCGATAGGCGGAGATTCTGAAGTTTCACCAAAAGTGGTGAATTTTCACATATGAGTAGGCCTGCCATATATTTTACGGGTTACACTGTATTTCAGAGCATGATAGAATAGAATACATTTTATTCAAATAAAGTTTTACAAGTGCTTCTGAATCGTCAAAATAATTCACCACTGGTTCGGAATGCCGTTCCTACCGAGAAGAACCAGCAAGAAACTCGGCGGTTGCTCTTTTCAATTGTTCAATCTATATCTATACTACTAATAAATAAAATTGGAGTGTCTGTCTGTAATTTCGAAATAACTACCACATATTAAGGTCATATGGTTATTTGAACGATACCATAACTGAATCACACGTTTTTAAAATTTTTGTCTGTCTGTCTGTCTGTCTGTCTGTCTGTCTGTCTGTCTGTTTGAAAAGGCTAATCTTCGGAACGGCTGAACCGATTTTAACGGGATTTTCACATACAAGTAGAGGATTGACCAGGGTGTAACATAGGCTACTTTTTTAACCGACTTTCAAGAAGGGAGTTGTGTTTTTCTACCTATATACACCGAAATCTCCGAGATTTCTGAACCGATTTGCGTCATTTCTTTTTTAATCGATAGAGGAACTTTGCGACATTGTTTCATAAAAAATTTGGATTCCAACTCCTCAATCCTGATGCTGCAAGGGATCTGACCAATCCACGCGGGCGAAGCTGCGGGCATCAGCTAGTTTACAATAATATTTCATAGTATGCAAGCAATTGCAGCCCTGCGCATTGCTGGAGTGAGTCAAATCCATGGTTTTTTAGGGTTCCGTACCTCAAAAGGAAAAACGGAACCCTTATAGGATCACTTTGCTGTGTGTCTGTTTGTCTGTCTGTCCATCTGTCCGTCCGTCATGTCTGTCAAGAAAACCTATAGGGTACCCGCTGACCTAGTTTCATGAAATTTGGCAGGTAGTTAAGTCTTATAGCACAAGTACAGGAATAAATCTGAAAACCGCGAATTTGTGGTTACATCATTTAAAATTTTTTTAAATGTGTTTCAATTTTCAAAGTAAGATTACTGTACCAAGTGGGGTATCATATGAAAGGGCTTTACTTGTACATTCTAAAACAGATTTTTATTTACTTTTATGTAATTTTATTTAGTTTTTGATTTATCGTGCAAAATGTCGGAAAAAAGATCCGAGTACGGAACCCTCGGTGCGTGAGTCTGACTTGGCCGGTTTTTTATTTCTAATACATGCTAAAGTTACTGGATAATGATACACTATGATTGATTGATTACACTATTATACAATGAACCTGCAAAAATTGCAAAATTGCAATTAGACATTGTGAGGTCTACATCTCCTGAGGATGCTCCGGTGTCGGGGCGAAACGCGCGTCGAGTGGTGTTGGAATTTGTGTGGTGCTGCGTGCCATACAGATTTCGTTGGTTTGGCGGATTATAGCAAATTAAGCTTTTATATCATCCTTGTATATGACGCTGGGCATCAATTAGGTATGCTGCCGTCCTAACAAAGAGAGCAATAACTAGGTTTCGACTACTTTCGAGATATT
The DNA here is from genome assembly GCF_905333055.1 of Maniola jurtina. Taxonomy (NCBI): domain Eukaryota; kingdom Metazoa; phylum Arthropoda; class Insecta; order Lepidoptera; family Nymphalidae; genus Maniola; species Maniola jurtina. Next base: position 4,574,152 of record NC_060056.1, read on the forward strand.
CGCGGTTATGATTAGCTACTTACAAATCGTAATATTACATATTGCAGTTTTGATAACCAACAGAACCGAAACTACTGAAGATACAAAAAAGACGTCTAAGGCGAAAACATAGAGCTCATTTTCCTGATTATGGATATGGTCTTAAGTCAATTTGCCCAAAAACTCGACTTATTGCACTCTTTGTTAGGACGGCAGCATGGGGGTTCCTCTCAAAAAGTTCTCAGTAAGTATTTGCCACGATGCAGCCGAAGCTGAAACAGCATTACACTACAGACCTGTAATAGGTTTCAAGGACAGGTCGGACTCACTGCGGGAATATCCACAGGCCTTAACCCGACCTTAGTATATGGATGTTGTATATGGATGTTATTGATATTGGGTAACCACTGCAAGGTGGTTAAGTATTCCAACGAATGTCAGAATACAACCAGAACAGCAGCATTACCTGCCCTCTGTGGTCGTTTTGCTATTAAAGCACATTAGAATCATCTCAGCAAAGGATTCACAAAGCGCCTAAGACCCTAGCTCTCCTCACTTAGGATTCACAAAGCATCAAAGGCATTAGGGTTCTCACTCGCATAAGTTTCTTCCAACGCGCTCTGTTATATGTCAGATAGTTAATACCATCGCAAGCCATCTGAAGCAAAGATCACCGAACATCCGGAGGACACGCGGTTCTCCCCGCCTGAGCAGCCACGTCGTCAACAGTTCAAACATAAATCGCTATTAGACATTAGGAAGTATCGCCCCTATATAACAAATATATCTGTGTAATTAAAGTGTCTTCTATTCGAGTGTTTGCTTAGAAAGTATTCCTTTCCAAGCACCAACTTGGTCCGTGTCTCAAATCAGTATTCTTTCATATAAACTTTATGTATCGCCCCAGCACGAAAGTTAAACAAATTAATTATCTCCGCGCATTACGTCGTTCGCGCAGACACCGCCCGCCGACGCAAATGCACGCAGTCCCGCTCCGCGGGGCATCGGTACGTCGTTCACGTATTGATGTTACGGGCAACGTGATTAATTGGGCATTATTAATAAGGACCAGCCATTATTAATAATGCCCAAGAGCGATGGGCAAAGTGATTAATTTATCACTTTGACCGGCCATTATTAATAATTCCCGACGGCCCGTGGTCCATGTAATAAATCAGTGTTTGAGATAGCTTGAATTTATCACTTGGACCGGGCTGTATGAATAATTCCCTACTTGTAGCCGGGCAATGTGATAAATTGGACCGCGGCCGTTGGCAGGGGCGCGTACGTGCGGGGGGAGGGCCTTAGGTTAGGTTAGCTAAGGTTAGGTTAGCTAAGGTTAGGTTAGGTTAGCTCCTCTTCCATTGGCAGAGGAAGCTCGAGTCACCCACTGCTGGTCATAAGATTATCGAAGCTATCCATCCCATCCTCGAGGATTGGACGAAGAGGAAGCATGGAGCACTCACGTTCCACCTTGTACAGGTTCTTACGGAGCACGGGTGCTTTGGAAGATACCTGTGCAGGGTGGCGCGAAGAGAGCCCACAGAGGAAAGCCACCAGTGCGGTAGTGTCTCAGACACGGCACAACATACGCTGGTAGAGTGCCAGGCGTGGACGAAGCCTCGCCAGTCACTGGTGGATATTATGGGGCAGGAGCTCACATTTCCCGCCGTGATTAAATCCATGGTGGACAGTGACAGAGCCTGGCAAGCGATGGTCTCCTTCAGCGAGGAAGTAATGACGCAGAAGGAGGCAGCGGAGCGGCTGAGAGAGGAAGCCGAAAGCTCTCATCCCATGCGCTGTAAGAGAATCGGGCGCAGGCGAGCTGCACACGACCGTCGCTTGCCCCCTTGAGTAGGGCCTCCGGGTAATAGACACGGGGAGTCTGTTACCCGCGGGAGAGTAGGTCCTCGAGTTGGAAGGCAAGCCCTTGTTTCCAGCGAGCCTTAAACGGTGTTGGAGCCCCTTTTAGTCCCAGAGCTGTGCCTGCCTTGGCGGGCACCGTTAGCCGGGTCGCAGTTCAAAACGCTCGTGTCCCTGTGCCCAGCAACAACGATTGAGACGGTAAGCCGTGGGGTTTTAGTCGTTAAGAGTCCGACATAACCACCTCGCCTCGCCGAGCACGGTGGTATCCATGAGGATTTTCCCACGTATAAAAAAAAAAGCTTAGGTTAGGTTAGGTTCTTTCATTTAATTAACAAAAACACTACAGTTCACCTATTTTATTACTTTGCCCAAGACAGGGTGGGCATTATTCATAATGGCCGGGAAAAGTGATTAATTATGCTGTTTTAATCACATTGCCCAATTAAGTCGGGCATTATTAATACAGACCGGCCCTTATTAATAGTGCCCGGACTTATCAAATTGCCCGTAACATTGATTTTGTCTCTGCTCCGATAGTTACGACGCCCGCGCACACATCGCTCGCCAACGCAATGACCGCAGTCGATCGCGTCGCTGCATCACCAACGTGCCAACCGGTGTTTGCCTCTTTTCGAAGATACGGACGGCCCACAAACGTCTAAAGGAATTAATTTTATGTTCGTATGTATAAGTACATCTCTATTAATATTCACTGACCTGATTTTGATAAATTTGAAGCAAGAATTTTAGTACTATTTTTGTATAATTTTATAACACTTTGGTGAGAATCTAGGGTCGTTACAACTTCTAACCCTCCGTCCACACACTGCTCGCGACGCCGGTCGCCGCCGCACTAGGTCGCTTGCCTTAGCAACGCCATGGACGTCGAAACTGTGGCAGCGTGCGCGCTATTGCATACTTACCGACAAAATAGGGAGCGATGGGCGTGAACGAGGAACAGACTGCGCCATCACTTACCACCGGGTAAGATTGCAGTCAAGGGCTCACTTGTATCTGAATAAAAAAACCGGCCAAGTGCGAGTCAGATTCGCGCACCGAGGGTTCCGTACTCGCGTATTTTTTCAGACATTTTGCACGATAAATCAAAAACTATTTAATTTTATGTTTATTCAGAAAGTAATAATACAGATTTTCACAAATGTTAAAAATACTTAAATATAAAATTTATAAAACAAAAATATCATCCAAATCACTGTAACGAGGCAGGGTGCCCAGGACGCTGGCTGCGTTACCTCGTTGAATGGCCAGACTAATATGCTGACCAAGGTAACTGCCAGATTTCCGGTCACCCGTGGACTCCACAAGACGGGATGACAGGTCCTTAAAAAAGGATCTGGCATCCTCGCCCCACGAACCCATGGTCTCCACTCCAAAAGGCACAAATATGAAATTATTTTCTATATTTTCATATTTGCGCCTTTTGGCCCTTTCTGCCTTAGTGATTAATCAAAAACTATTATGCATAAAAATTGATAATAATAATCTGTTGATGATACTCCACTTGGTATAGTTATCTTATTTTGAAAATTGAAACACATTGTAATTATTTTTCTGTGATTAACCACAAATTCCCGGTTTTCGGACTTATTCCTTTACTTATGCTATAAGACCTATCTACCTGCCAAATTTAATGATTCTCGGTCAACGGGAAGTACCCTATAGGTTTCTTGACAGACAGACAGACAACAAAGTGATCCTATAAGGGTTCCGTTTTTCCCTTTGAGGTACGGAACCCCTAAAAATGTTCTCAAAGGTGTGTTCTGAAGTCTGTCAATCCGCACTTGTCCAGCGTGGTAGACTATACGGCTAAACCCTTTCATATTCTGAGAGTAGACCTGTGCTTAGTAGTGACACGGCGGATTTGGTGTTAATGTCAACTGTACATACTTGCTCAATGAATCATATTGACATTTTCATACTATTTAATCAGGTTGCATCATTTTGTTTTCTTAGTCGAAGAGATGATTGGATTTTTTGAGGTGGTGCTTTTTTATTCAGACTCTTCATTGTGACCACCTGGTGGTAAGTGGTATGGAGTCCAAGATTAACGTGGTTAGTGCCAGCTGCGAAAAAAACCCGGCCAAGTGCGAGTCAGACTCGCGCACCGAGGGTTTCATACTACAATGGTATTTTTTCGAAGGGAAACAGTCCGAAAAAAATTAAAATGTGTTCATGAACAAGTAATATTTGGTAAGTATTTTCAATTTTCCATATAAGATAACTAACTATACCAAGTTGGATATCATATGGAAGGGCTTTTACCCGTACATTCTAAAACAGATTTTTATTTATTTTTATGTATAATAGTTTTTGATTTGTCGTGCAAAATGTCGGAGAAAATACCCGAGTACGGAACCCTCAGTGCGCGAGTCTGACTCGCACTTGGCCGGTTTTTATGGTATCTTATCAGTAATCATCAGTACTATCACCTGTCTTTGTTTGCGCTAGCGTTCTGGTTACACCCTATATTAGGGTTCCGTTGGCAACTTTTCGGGAACGGAACCCGAAAAAGATAATCCGCAAGCTCCCGCACTATTATTTCGGTATATAAAAAGACAATAAATGCCACTTTACATACTATCGGAACCGAGTGTGCAGCATCATGAACATCTTACTTGTAGCTTCTTTAACACTCTTGGTAAGATTATAAATTATTTTCTTTGCATTGTTTTTCATGGTATTTTTAACCGCCGACCCAAAAAGAGGGGTGTTATAAGTTTGACGTGTGTATCTGTGTACTTGTCTGTGGCATCGTAGCTCCTAAACTAATGAACCGATTTTAATTTAGTTTTTTTTTTTGTTTGAAAGGAGCGTTCTTACCTATAATCCAGGAAAATTTGAAAGTTATCAGCTCTTTTCTAGTTACTGTAACCTTCACTTGTCGGGGATATTATAAATTTTTAATTTACACTTGTATTTTCTTCCTTCTAATTCGTAGGTTAGAGGAAATAGGTATTTGGGAAGGTACTAAACATTTTTAGGGTTCCGTACCTGATAAGAAAAAACGGAACCCTTATAGGATCATTTTGTTGTCTGTCTGTCTGTCCGTCTATCTGTCTGTCGTGTCTGTCAAGAAAACCTATAGGGTACTTCCCGTTGACCTAGAATCATGTGGCAGGCAGGAAATATTAAATTATATGGCGTTCCTTAGGGGAGAGTCAAAGGTCCGACAGCTCATATAAACTGTACACATATAAGTTCCTTTGTAACATTTAAATACAGAAACCAGCCCAGAAGAAGAAAGAAGAAACACAGTTCTTTTGTACATTGTGAAAAATCAATAAGGATATTTCCTACTTACTTATGTCAAAATTAAATTATTCCGGGACAAAAAGTAGCCTTTGTTTTTTTTTAAATCCCGTGGGAACTCTTTGATTTTCCGTGACAAAAAGTATCCTTTGTTTTTTCCCTAGGTCGTGAAAACGTGACAGACAGACCGACACACTTTCTTATTACAGCTATTCATAGCCAAAGTTCATGATCTCAAAAACATCGTTAGTGAAAATTCTCAAAAAAAAAAAATGCTTTTTCCTTAAAATAATAATTGATCATTTGTTTTTTTTTACAGAGCTTCATTGCTTCGGAGGCCAATCCATGTAAGTTTATTTGAAACAGAACAAACCTATATCCATACTTAATACTTAATATTATAAATGCGAAAGTGTGTCTGTCTGTCTGTCTGCTACGTTTTCACGGCTCAACCGCTGAACCGATTTTAAGGTACAGAGTTAGTTTACGCCCCGGAACACTTTTTATCCCGGAAAAGAAAAGAGTTCCCAGGTGTTTGTTTGTTGATTTATTAGGTTGCTAGTTTGTCCATCAATCCCGACGTAAAGGTGCCCACGCACTCGAACTGAACTGCAGCGGAACTGCGCGTCGCGTCAGCGCCCCGCACGATATTCTCTCCAGCCGCGCGTCGCGGCTGGAGAGAATATCGTGCGGGGCGCTGACGCGACGCGCAGTTCCGCTGCAGTTCAGTTCGAGTGCGTGGGCACCTTAACAGAGGAATGGAGAGACGTGATTTTTGCATGGGTATAGTTATAGACCCAGAGGCTACTTTTTTTCTTGGAAAATCAAAGAGTTTCCACGGGATTTTTGAAAATCTGGAATCACGCGGGCAAATTCGCGGGCATCGGCTAGTTATTAACAATTATTATTAAACAAATTGTTACAAGTAGGTACAGGTGCAGTGTGTAAAAACTAAAGACACACATTAAGAGGGCTCTCTCCGTCACTCGTTTCATACAATCGTAGTTCTAATTTCATTTGAATATTAAGCAAACAAAGTCCATGAAATTTTGCAGACATATTCTAGAAACTAATATCTATGTCTGTGGTTTTCCAGATTTCTGTTAAAATATTCGGTTTCAAAGTTACGCGGTCTTAAAAACTTTCATACAAATCTTTGAGCCCCTGTAATTTTAAAACTAGGTACATATTTTTAGAAAAATCTAAAACACCACAGACATAAATAGTAGTTTCTAGAATATGTCTGCAAAATTTCATGGACTTTGGTTGCTTAATATTCAAATGAAATTGGAACTACGATTGTATAAAACGAGTGACGGAGAGAGCCCTCTTAAACAACTGTTACAAGTAGGTACAGGTGCAGTGTGTAAAAACTAAAGACACACATTAAGTCAAGGTTATGATATACCAATACAAAATTGCATGAAACAGTTGCCTAGACTACAAGATAGTGTCTGAATTGTTACATTAACAGGGCTCTCTCCGTCACTTACTCCATACAATCGTAGTCCCAATTTCATTTGAATATTAAGCAACCAAAGTCCATGAAATTTTGCAGACATATTCTAGAAACTAATTTCTGTGCCTGTGGTGTTTTAAATTTTTCTAAAAATATGAAACCGAATATTTTAACGGAAATCTGGAAAACCACAGGCATAGATATTAGTTCTTGGAACGTTTCTACAAAATTATGATTGGTTAGTATTCCAATGAGAGACGAACTAGGTTTGTATAGAGCGAGTGACGGAGAGACCACTCTAAATATCTAAATACTAGCTGATGCCCGCAGCTTCGCCCGCGTGGATTGGTCAGATCCCCTGCAGCATCAGGATTGAGGAGTTGGAATCCAAATTTTTTATGAAACAATTTCGCAAAGTTCCTCTATCAGAAATCTCAGAGATTTCGGTGTACATAGGTAGAAAAACACAACTCCCTTTTTAAAAGTCGGTTAAAAAAGTAGCCTATGTTACACCCTGGTCAATCCTCTACTTGTCTGTGAAAATCCCGTCAAAATCCGTTCAGCCGTTCCAAAGATTAGCCTTTTCAAACAGACAGACAGACAGACAGACAGACAGACAAAAATTTTAAAAACGTGTGATTCAGTGTTGGTATCGTTCAAATAACCCTATGAGCTTAATATGAGGTAGTTATTTCGAAATTACAGACAGACACTCCAATTTTATTTATTAGTATAGATTGTATCTTTTTATGATTTGAAAAGAGCAACTGCTGAGTTTCTTGCCGAATCATCGCAGTAGTGTCTGTTTTCCGTCAGTCACGGGCGTAGCATAATATGAGACACTAGTTTCATCCGTGAAAATATGTTCTGAAGTAGTTAGAACTATTTGTATGGCAGCTCACGCACTAGCTCCGACTTCATCCGTGAGAATACCTCGGATGACCATCGGATGCAAATCGGACTTTTAAGTCCTTTAGAAAGGAAGAAAGAAAAAGTGTTTATTTGGTGCCACAGAAAGCACACACGCTTTTTGACCCCCGACCCAAAAAGAGGGGTGTTATAAGTTTGACGCGTGTATCTGTGTATAGCTATTATAGCTAAGAACACTCTCGATCAAGCCACATTCCAGACGAAAAAAAACTAAATCAAAATCGGTTTAGGAGCTACGATGCCACAGAGAAACACACAGATACACACGTCAAACTTATAACACCCCTCTTTTTGGGTCGGGAGTTAATAACCCATAACTGAGTAGGTTCTTGCGGTAGTGGAGTGGTGCGGGAGGGGTGTGATGACGTCACGCGAGAGCTCAGTGATTCGTCAAAAATAATTAGTTCGATCTGTCCCCTCGTCGCGTGTAGGGGGACAGATCGAACTATTTATTCCTATCTGTCCCCTCGGGGGAACAGATCAGGGGGACAGATAGGAACAATTCAACTTGTGACGTCACCCTCCCGCACCGCACCACTACCGCAGGAGCCTACTCAGTTATGCGCTATACCTGTAATAATTAATTGTGACTTTTCTCATTACAGTGCTAGGAATTGGAAGACGTGAGTATTAATTACACTATTTACTGCAAGGAACCAAAAGCTTAGTCAAAGTCAAAAGTCAAAGTCAAAATCATTTATTCAAAGTAGGTACAATTGTACTCCTTTTGATGGTCGAAATTGTTAAACTGATTTGCTATAATCCGCCAACCAACGAAATCTGTATGGTGCAACATGCACCGCCCGCCCTCCCACTGATAAACATGCAGGAAAAGCCAGCCACCAAGCAAGCCACACGCACCACCACCACGCAGCACCACACGAATCCCAACACCACTCGACGCGCGTTTCGCCCCGACACCGAAGCATCCTCAGGAGATGTAGACCTTACAATGCCTAATTGCAAAGTAATGATTGATTGGCTGGCTTTTCCTGCGTGTTTATCAGTGGGAGGGCGGGCGGTGCAGGTCACATGCTGCATGTTGCACCATACAGATTCCGTTGGCATGACCGTACAAAAAAAAAATTACAATTTGCGGCGTTTGAAATAGGTTTTTTAAAGGATTTTTTAATACGTTACAGCTGGTGGACTTCTTGGAACAGGTCTTTTAAGCGGAGGTCATAGCAATGGACGCAACTCTGGTAACGTCGGTCGTATCAATGGCCATGGTTACTATGGTGGCATCCCCAGCACTGCCAGTAGCGACCACCGTGATGTCACCAGTAACAGTCGCTATGTTAACAACAACGGCGTAACTGAAACAAAAGGGAATAATAATGGTGATAGCGCTCGTAACAGCGGATATAGTAGCCAGAGCCAGAATACGCAGAACAAAGGAGATGGTCAAAATAAGCACGGTGTCAACGGTGCTGTTGCTGGAAACAGCAAGAGTGATAAGAGCAGAGATACAACTGGCAATAGTAACAATGGTGTCAGTGACGCTAGTAGTAACGACGCTAATAGTAAAACTAGTAGTAATAGTGAAATTAATCGCAATTTGAACAAGAACAGCGGAGTTGGTCAAAATAGGCGTGGCAACAACGGCGGCGTTGTTGGAAACAATGGCAAGGATAACAAGAGCAGTGGTGCTGCACGTAACACACGCTACAATAGTAACTATGGCGACAGTGAGCATAGTACTCAAGACGCTAGTACTAGTACTGATAGTGAAAGCGATTGGGACAACTACAGCGAAATTGATAACAACGGTAGCGTTGCTGGAAACGATGACAAGAGTAACAAGAACAGTGGTGCTGCACGCAATGACAATAGTAACTATGGCGACAGTGAGCATAGTACTCAAGACGCTAGTACTAGTACTGATAGTGAAAGCGATTGGGACAACTACAGCGAAATTGATAACAACGGTAGCGTTGCTGGAAACGATGACAAGAGTAACAAGAACAGTGGTGCTGCACGCAATGACAATAGTAACTATGGCGACAGTGAGCATAGTACTCAAGACGCTAGTACTAGTACTGATAGTGAAAGCGATTGGGACAACTACAGCGAAATTGATAACAACGGTAGCGTTGCTGGAAACGATGACAAGAGTAACAAGAACAGTGGTGCTGCACGCAATGACAATAGTAACTATGGCGACAGTGAGCATAGTACTCAAGACGCTAGTACTAGTACTGATAGTGAAAGCGATTGGGACAACTACAGCGAAATTGATAACAACGGTAGCGTTGCTGGAAACGATGACAAGAGTAACAAGAACAGTGGTGCTGCACGCAATGACAATAGTAACTATGGCGACAGTGAGCATAGTACTCAAGACGCTAGTACTAGTACTGATAGTGAAAGCGATTGGGACAACTACAGCGAAATTGATAACAACGGTAGCGTTGCTGGAAACGATGACAAGAGTAACAAGAACAGTGGTGCTGCACGCAATGACAATAGTAACTATGGCGACAGTGAGCATAGTACTCAAGACGCTAGTACTAGTACTGATAGTGAAAGCGATTGGGACAACTACAGCGAAATTGATAACAACGGTGACGTTGCTGAATACAATGCCAATATTGCCGACAGTGGTGGAAATTATAACAATGGCTATGATAACGAAGGTGGTAGTGCAGTGAACGATGATGACAGGGGTGGAAATGATGGCAATGGCTATGATAACGGAGGTGGTACTGCTGTGAACGATGATAACAGGGGTGAAAATGATAACAATGTTTATCATAACAACGATGGCGCCGCAACAAACAATGACAACAGCTGTGGAAATGGTAACTGTTTCAGCAATTTTATTCTTGACCCAACGGAACTAAAAGGATACAGGTGGGGACCGTAAATCCCCGCTCAGGAGTCAGGTCGCTGGGTTATAATTGAATCTTAAAGTACCCTTGGAAGTTATATCGTATGTTTTTTTTTTTATTGAAAATATTACAATAAAACTTAAAGCTAGCCTTATCTAATTACTATACAAATCATGCCCGCGTGGAATGGTGCCAAGAATACTGGCTGCATTTCCGCGTTGGACAGCCAGGCTGATCCGTTGCGCAAAAAATGAGCCAGCCCTTCTGTCACCCGATGAGGCTATTAAACGCGGTGAAATGTCTCGTAAAAATTTCTTTGCACTAAGACTCCATGGCCCCAGGGTCTCCACGGCAAACGGAACAAAAATGTAACTCTCAATAAGAGAGGCATACTTGCGCCGCTTGCCGTTTTCAGCCATTTCTGCTGCGGCTCCCGGTCTTGATACTGTCTCCCTGATATATATCGTATGTTATTATAATCATAATCTTAGTCATAATGCCGAGTTCAATAATTATGGCTACCCAAACGATATCAGCAATGGTCATATCACTGACTATGACTGGTAGTCGTTTTCCAGGATATAATAATGACTCAATAATCTTCATACTATGTTAATTTTCAACGGCGACTCGATAGGTTTTTTTTTTTATTAAATACTAACTGACCCGACAGGCTTCCTATCCAAATCAAAATCCGAATTCTCTCTAACGTGAATTTCAGGGTTTTCCTGATAACTTTTCCGTGACTATAAACAAAACAAAAAAGAAAGTACAATTTTATAAGTTACACTGATGTACCCAGCAGAAATCTCATTTTTGAATGACACGAAAATTTCTCAGCCAATCACAACGGGCATTCATCTGCTATTGGTTCTTGCCCACGCTGTTATGTACGCGCGAATTATGAGCGAGATAGCACGAGTCTCTGTTGTTCTTGTGTTTGAAATCTTTTTTTTTTCTCTCTCGTCTGGCTTTACACTGATTAGCCAATGTCAAGTTTGTAGTTATTTACAAGTTAGGGAAATAATATGTATAAGTATGGACTTCGTCTGTGCCGGCGCCCGCCGACATACACGCGGCGCCCCTTCAGAGCGCTTCCCAGTCAGTTCCACCACCAATAAACACCAGCAGAACACAAAAGCCGGCCACTTCTCACAAAAAACCACTCCAAAAAAGCACCGCACGCGCGCCAGCTAACGCCACCACAAACGAAGTCTGTTTAAAATCTACTTTTGCGGATTAAAACTAATTTTGCGGATTTGACTTATAAAATCACCTACGCGAAGATAAACAAAGGTACATATATATAAATTAAATGTTTTTATGATTCATGTTTACCTGGTGTTTTTATTTCATACCACAATTCATAACCTTCACAATGTATTTTTTTTCTCTCTCGTCTGGCTTTACAAAGATTAGCCAATGTCAAGTTTGTAGTTATTTGTAACAAGTTAGTTAAACTATACAGGTGTGGACCCCGTCTGTGCCGGCGCTCGCCGACACACGCACGGCACCCCCTTAGAGCGCTTTCCAGTCAGTTTTAACAAAAAAAACACTCCAAAAAGGCAGAGCACGCCCGCCAGCTAACACCAACACAGACAAAGTCTTCACAATGTTTTAGATTAGCTTTTACTCGACTTCAACAGCGTTTTTAGAGTTGCGTACCTCAAAAGGAAAAACGGATCCCTTTGTATTATAAGTGATAGGATCACTTCACACACTGTCTGTCTGTCTGCCTGTCTGTTCGTCCGTCCATCCGTCGTATCTGTCAAGAAAACCTTTATGGTACTTCCCGTTGAGCTAGAATCGTGAAATTTGGCAGGTAGGTCTTACAGCACAAGTAAAGGAATAAATCTGAAAAGCGTGAATTTGTGGTTACATCATTTTTTTTTTAAATGTATTTCAATTTTCAAAGTAAGATATCTATACCGAGTGGGGTATCTTATGAAAAGGCTTTACCTGTACATTTTAAAACAGATTTTTCTTTATTTTTATGCATAATAGTTATTGATTTATCGTGCAAAATGTTGGAAAAATACCCAAGTACGCACTTGGCAGGTTTTTTTTTTTCAGATAATGTGTAGAGTGTGCTCTGGAGCTTCACAACCTTGTTCCAAGGCTTCACCGTTCTTCTTGTCCTGGAAAATCAAAAGTTCCCACGGAATTTATAAAAACCTAAATCCACGCGGGCGAAGCTGCGGGCATCATCTAATCTATACATACAATAAAATTGTAGAAAAGTGGTGTCTGTACAATGGAAATATATAAAAAAAAAGTAGCAGGGGTTGTTATTATATAATAGTTATTGATTTATCGTTCAAAATGTCGGAAAAATTAGCCGAGTACTGAACCCTCGGTGCGCGAGTCTGACTCGCACTTGGCCGGTTTTTTTTTTAAATTAATAAGTAGATATCTTTAGAGAGCTATTTGAAAGATCGTGTTCTACAGCTGCTCAAGCTGAAAGAAGCTGTAGCTGTAGAAGAAGTATGACGCTGGGCGTCAATTATGTATGGGGGTTCCTCTCAAAAAGTTCTCAGTAAGTATTTGCCAACTTTTTTCACCCCTGTGCCTCGGATACTACGTAAAACCGTCGATCCTTTCATAACTAGGTATGTTATTATAGGGATTTTAACGTGGCAAACTAATATTATGGAAAGTCCTTGAGTGGAGACCGCGTATAAGCAAGCGTAGTGTGGGACGCCCTCCAGCACGATGGACCGATGATATAAAGCGGCTGGCGGGAAGTGGCTGGATGAGGAAGGCTGAGGACCGGGTGTGGTGGCGCTCTATAGGGAAGGCCTATGTCCAACAGTGGATGTCCACTGGCTGATGATGATGATGATCATGAAGCTAATATTAAAAGACAGGTTAACAATTTATTATTATAATAACAATTATTATTTATCCTTTATTAAATTTTCCAATACGCAAGTAAAGAATATGGACAACTACTGTATTAGATAAAGAGCCTGTGCTCGATTACTAGAATGTGATCAAATCAAATCAATTTTATTTTTAACCCCTGACCCAAAAAGAAGGGTGTTATAAGTTTGACGTGTGTATCTGTCTGTGGCATCGTAGCTCCTAAACTAATGAAACGATTTTAATTTAGTTTTTTTTTGTTTGAAAGATGGCTTAATCGAGAGTGGTCTTAGCTATACCTAATCCAAGAAAATCGGTTCAGTCGTTTGGAAGTTATCAGCTCTTTTCTAGTTACTGTAACCTTCACTTATAAATTTTTAATTTACACTTGTGCCAAATTGTGGGTATACATAATACAAGGAACCAAAACCAGACAAATCCTTATGGTACCACGCAGCACCACACAGATCCCAAATTAAAAGGCTCCTTGTATCATGAACTTCCGCAAAGTCTCGATAGCTCAAAGGTTGAGGAGCGGATTGAAATCCGAAAGGTTGGCGGTTCAAACCCCACCCGTTGCACTATAGTCGTACCCACTCCTGGCACAAGCTTTACGCTTAATTGGAGGGAAAGGGGAGTATTAGTCATGATTAGCATGGCTAATATTCTTTAAAAAAAAAGTAACGCCTTTTTCTATGCAAATTGTGGGTAAATCATAGATAGTACATTACTAGCTGACGCCCGCGACTTCGTCCACGTGGATTTAGGTTTTTCGAAATCCCTTGGGAACTCTTTGGTTTTCCGGGATAAAAAGTAGCTTATGTGCTAATCCAGGATATTATCTATCTCAATTCCGAATTTCAGCCAAATCCGTCCAGTAGTTTTTGCGTGAAGGAGTAACAAACACACACACACACACACACACACACACACACACATACACACACACACACACACACACACACACACACACACACACACACACACACACACACACACACACAAACTTTCGCCTTTATAATATTAGTGTGATGTGAAGTGTGATAAGGTTGAATTAGTTCACAATTTATTGCCACAGGTAGTGTGCAAAAATACGGTTTTTACCACACGATCACATATAATTCTATTATAATCAAAAATTAAATTATATAAAAAGATATTTGAAAAATGACAAAAAATCTGTGATGTTATGCTTGTCTTGAGGATAAATTATTTGGGTTTAATTATGGGGAATTATGAAACCCGCTGTAAGGACTTTGGGTTTCTCTTTCTGGGTTCAATGGATTAATAACGGAAGACACCAGGAAATCGTCCATCAGAACCATTTGATCTTCGTTGATTGAAATTATTATTACGATTTCTGTTAGGAATGTTTCTGCCATTCATGTTATTGTTAAAATCATTAGGGGTTCTTCTAAAAGCATTTCTGTTGCTGATATTATTTGGTCTTCGCTGATTTCTATTCATTGGATTTATGTTATTATCACGATTGACGTTACGAGGGTTTCTGCTATCATTGTTGTTGTTGGGAGGGATTCTGCCATCATTGTTGTTATTGGGAGGGTTTCTGCCATCATTGTTGTTGTTGGGAGGGTTTCTGCCATCATTGTTGTTGTTGGGAGGGATTCTGCCATCATTGTTGTTATTGGGAGGGTTTCTGCCATCATTGTTGTTGTTTGGAGGGTTTCTGCCATCAATGTTGTTGTTGGGAGGGTTTCTGCCATCATTGTTGTTGTTTGGAGGGTTTCTGCTATCATTGTTGTTGTTGGGAGGGATTCTGCCATCATTGTTGTTGGGAGGGTTTCTGCCATCAATGTTGTTGTTGGGAGGGTTTCTGCCATCATTGTTGTTGTTAGGAGGGTTTCTGCTATCATTATTGTTGATGTCGTTGTTGTTACTATTTTCAGGGTTACTATTATTAGAGTTTCTGCCATCATTGTTTTCGTTATTATCATCAGGTGTTCTGCCATCATTATTACTGTCGCTATTGTTATCATTACCAGGGTTACTATTATTAAGGTTTCTACCATCATTGTTACCATTCCCAGGATTATTGGAGGTTACTCCACTATTGTTGTTATTGCTATTGTTGTCGTTGACGTTATCATCATCATCGTCAGTATCAATGTCATTAGAAGCACTGGCAGTAGCGTCTTCACCGACGGCAGCCGCAGCACTGCCATCGTCGCTTGACTCAGCTTTAGCAGCAGGTCCGTCGTTGCCGGAAGCTGCAGTGGCCGTCCCCGTGCCTGACGTGGCAGCAGCACCACTATTGCCCTTACTTGTAGCAGCAACTACATTGCTACCTGTCAAATAGAAATTAAATTACTACCTAGATGTTGTGGTTAAAGAATTTTATTCTCAAAAGAAATTATAAAAATTTCACTTAATGAGAAATTACAGTAATAAACTTAATATAAGCAAATTTTATCTTTCGGCACAGCGGTAAGAAACAACACAATCGTAAAATAGTAGCGGGTAAGGTAGTCTAATATCTTAATATCTAATAATGTACCCGGCAATGCTCTTACACATTGCCCGAGCCGATTCAGATATTTTTAATCACAAAATCTTTAAGTTTCTTTTTGAAAATGTTTATCTTACTAATATTTTTTATTTCTGTAGGTAATTTATTAAACATTTGTGCTCCTTCAAAAGTTATATTCTTTGTACCGTAGTTAGTGCGTGAACCTCCTTTTAAAGAGATATTATCAGCGTTACGCAAAGGTCGGCATCCCAGTTCCCTTTTAGTTTTAAATGATAATTCTAAATGAATTTTCTTTGATATAATTTTTTTAATTAATATGCATGTATTATAGTAATACATTTGTAGGATATTCATTTATTTAGTTTCCATATAAATAATTGTAGTGGGGGTAAGAAAGTCGTAATTATAAAGAATTTTTATTATTTTGTTTTGGATTACTTGTAAACAATTTAAATTAGTTTTAGCCGCACTGCCCCATATTTCTATCAAATAATCAAGATGAGGTTTAACGAGTGAGTTATAAATGTTTATCCGAACCTTTCGTGGGAGACCTTATATAACCTTATACCATATAGCGATCCTAGAAGAGATGACAGTGTTGATTTTACTTTACTTATGTGCGGTTTCCACGTTAACTGGCTGTCAATCGTTAAACCTAAGTATTTTTCTTCAGTAGATTGTTTAATTCTTAAATTGTTTATTGTAAGTGGAATGTGTACCGGCACTTTTTTGTTTTTTGCTTTAAAAATAACATAGCTTGTTTTTGATGTATTGACAGTAAGTAAATTATATTGAAACCATTCATGTAAAGTGTTGAGATCTTCTTGTGCTAATTTTATTAAGTCATCGATTGAGCGTCCATAATAGAATATACATGTATCGTCGGCATATAAACTGACTTCTCCATGTAACGATAAATTACTAATATCATTGACATATATTAAAAATAGTTGCCTAGATTATCCACGTTTAAAGGATACAAAAACATAGCAACCTCTAAGTGTTTTAGGATAAACTAAGGACAGTTATTGGACTGTGAATTAGATAGAAAGTAATCATAAATAGAAGTTTAAGCTAAACTAATATTACTCACTAGCTAGCCCATAACCTAGATGGTAGTATGATTAAAGATATCATTGTATAATGGCGTCTTATGATAGGAAAAAAAGCCACGTTTACCGGGACAAATCCATCTTTAGCTTCCAAAAGGTGACAGATCTAAGACACACCTTCGCATTGAATTAATGAATGAAGAAATATGCTTTATTGCACACCAAAAGAGATGCAATATGTGAAATGAAATAATAATGGTACATAATTGGCGGCCTTATAACCTTGAAGCGATCTCTTCTAGGCAACCAGGTTGATGAAGATTAAATGATTAATGAGTAAACATAACATCCATACTAATATTATAAATCCCGGGGACGGACATAGGCTACTTTTTATCCCGGAAAATCAAAGAGTTCCCACGGGATTCCTAAATACTCGTCCGCTTAACCAACTTGTATGAAATTTGGTACCGAGGTAGCTTGCGTTAACATATAGGCATTTTATCCCGGAAAATCAAACAGTTCCCACGGGATCTTTAAAAACCTAAATCCACGCGGACGAAGTCGCGGGCATCCTCTAGTTTTATAATAATATTAGTATGAATATCCTATTATTTTCTATAGTGTGGATAGATGTAATTAAGTAAGTAATCTTAGGCATACAAGTATCCTGTGAGGATATCTGCATGCCTGAGATTCTTACGAAGTTTTCCTTCGATTTAATTGCTCCAAACACATAATTTTGAAAAGTTAAGCAAGTTAAGAAGAAACTGTGATAGCCTCGTGGTTAGAACGTCCGCCTCCTAATCGGAGGTCGGGGGTTCGATCCCGGGCACGCACCCCTAACATTTCAGTTATGTGCGTTTTAAGCAATTAAATATCACTTGCTTTAACGGTGAAGGAAAACATCGTGAGGAAACCTGCATGCCTGAGAGTTCTCCATGTTCTGAAAGGTGTGTAAAGTCTGCCAATCCGCATTGGGCCAGCGTGGCAGACTATGGCCTAAACCCTTCTCACTCTGAGAGGAGACCCGTACTCAGTAGTGGGGCGGAAATGGGTTTATCATGAGGTGCGTGCCCGGGATTGAACCCTCAACCTCCCGAAAAGAGGGCCGACGTTCTAACCTAACCACTAGTCATTCACCACTCTTCCCTGCGATTATCCTCCGATAGTGGAATTAAAATGGTAAGTACTTACGGATTATCCGAGCATGTACCGTGGCAAGGCACTGTAAACAATAAAAAATATAGAATTAAAAAAAGCAGACCCCAACTTTTTTACCCCCGCCCCGAAAAGAGGGGTTATAAGTTTGACGTGGGTATCTGTGCATCTGTCTGTGGCATCGTAGCTCCTAAACTAATGAACCGATTGTAATTTAGTTTTTTTTCTTTGAAAGGTGGCTTGATCGAGAGTGTTCTTAACCATAATCCAAGAAAATCGGTTCAGCCGTTTGAAAGTTATCAGCTCTTTTCTAGTTACTGTAACCTTCACTTGTCAGGGGTGTTATAAATTTTTGATTTATACTTGTTAATTTAATTAAATTATTTTTATTCGTTGTTAAAGGTTTAATTTAGATTTAGAGTTTTATTTACATTTTAAAACATGTAAAAAAAAAGTTATTTAATTCTTACCGCGAATGCCAATAAAACAGTAGTCAGTTTCATAATGGCGGCTGGCAGATATTTGCTTTTTTTTTCAAAATATCGTTGTTTTTATACTGTGTAGACTTATATGTGTATGACGTTGGATTTAACATTGTAGGTAGCACTAACTATACTTAATATTATAAATGTGAAGGTGGGTCTGTCTGTCCGCTACATTTTTATAGCTCAACCGCTGAACCGATTTTAATGAAAGGTACAGAATAGAATATCTAGAAATTAGCTATAGTATCGATTAATTTGTGAGTAACTCACGTCAAACTCGTTATTTTGATTATAATATCTTAAACTGAACACTTTCAAGTAAAGATTTTTATGTAAACCTGTGAGGATAACCTGTGAGGAGGATAGCTATTAAAAGTGCTAGCCTACTTTGTCGTATTAGTTCACAAATTGCGAAAAACCAAATTAAAGAATTTCAGGGGCAGACTCGT
The DNA here is from genome assembly GCF_905333055.1 of Maniola jurtina. Taxonomy (NCBI): domain Eukaryota; kingdom Metazoa; phylum Arthropoda; class Insecta; order Lepidoptera; family Nymphalidae; genus Maniola; species Maniola jurtina. The sequence goes on from NC_060056.1 coordinate 4,592,984, forward strand.
CTCCTTAAATGTAAAATTCATGTGCCATCCTTTTTTAGCAATATTAACAGGGGTCTCTCCGTCACTCGCTTCATACAAACGTAGTTACAATTTCATTTGAATATTAAGCAACCAAAGTCCATGAAATTTTGCAGACATATTCTAGAAACTAATATCTATGTCTGTGGTTTTCCAGATTTCTGTTAAAATATTCGGTTTCAAAGTTACGCGGTCTTAAAAATTTACATACAAATCTTTGAGCCCCTGTAATTTTAAAAATAAATATTTTTAGCAAAATCTAAAACACCACAGACACAGATATCAGTTTCTAGAATATGTCTGCAAAATTTCATGGACTTTGGTTGCTTAATATTCAAATGAAATTGGAACTACGATTGTATGAAGCGAGTGACGGAGAGAGCCCTGTTAAAAAAAATGAGATGCAAATAATGTATAAGTATTTACTTTAGAGAACTAGACATTATAGCACTTGTTCCCAACGGTACCTACCTGCTAAAGAGGTTTTCATCTGCCAACAGTTCTGATTATAGCCAAACGATCGTAAGTATATTTTAAACAAGTGTAAATTAAAAATTTATAACTTCCCCGACAAGTGAAGGTTACAGTAACTAGAAAAGAGCTGATAACTTTCAAATAGCTGAACCGATTTTCTTGGATTATAACTAAGAACACTCTCGATAGAACTACCTTTCAAACGAAAAAAAACTAATTTAAAATCAGTTCATTAGCTTAGGAGCTACGATGCCACAGACAGATACACACGTCAAACTTATAACACCCCTCTTTTTGGGTCAGGGGTTAAAAAAATCCACGTAGACGAAGTTGCGATAGTTACCTAGTTGTTATTAAAGTAGGTAGGTAACCACAATAATTTGAGTAGTTGTATCAATAATGCTGTTTAAATATATTGTGTTGAGACATATGGGGAAAAGCACCTTCAAATGACCTTATTTTTCAAAAGAAAGTAGACAAGTATCTATAAATACAATATGTCGCAGGGAAATGGCATACACCGGTAGTTGGCTATATCCAAAAAAAAAATCAAAATTCAAAATATTTTTATTCAATTAAACTATTACAAGTGCTTTTGAATCGTCAAAATAATCTACCACTGGTTCGGAATGCCGTTCCTACCGAGAAGAACCAGCAAGAAACTCGAAAACATATTCCTCAGGGATATGGCTAAATCCCGGGAGATGTTAAAACGACTCAATTAGACCATTTCACTAAACAAATCTAGTATGGAATACTGAGCATAGTTTAGTGACTAGTGAAACACTAGATAATGTTTGTGTTCATTGTGCTATAAGACCTACCTACCTGCCAAATTTCATGGTTCTAGGTCAACGGGAAGTAACTTATAGGTTTTCCTGACAGACACGACACACGGACAGACAAACAGACGCACAGACGTATAGACAGACAGACAGACAACAAAGTAATCCTATAAAGTCTCACTCAAGAGGAAAAACGGAACCCTAAAAAACAAAATAAAACTGAAACCTGAAGAAGTGTAAATTAAAAATTTATAACACCCCCGACAAGTGAAGGTTCCAGTAACTAGAAAAGAGCTGATAACTTTCAAACGGCTGAACCGATTTTCTTGGATTATAGCTAAGAACACTCTCGATCAAGCCACCTTTCAAACAAATAAAACTAAATTGAAATCGGTTCATTATTTTAGGAGCTACGATGCCACAGACAGATACACAGATACACACGTCAAACTTATAACACCCCTCTTTTTTGGTTGGATATACGGGTTCTTTTTTTCCTTTTGTGGGACAGAACTCTAAAAAGAGTAGGTAAATAAAAGAAATTTTTAAAATCATATTTATTTAATACACACACCCAATATCAATAAAACACATATATTAATATTATTATAAACAGGTCGTAATTAGAACGCTAGCGAAAACTTAGCGCTGTTATTAACAGGGCTCTCTCCGTCACTCGTTTCATACAATCGTAGTTCCAATTTCATTTGAATATTAAGCAACCTAAGTCCATGAAATTTTGCAGACATATTCTAGAAACTAATATCTGTGTCTGTGGTGTTTTAGATTTTTTCTAAAAATAGGTAGTTTTAAAATTACAGGGGCTCAAAGATTTGTATGTGAATTTTTAAGCCGGTTTATTTTGAAACCGAATATTTTAACAGAAATCTAGAAAACCACAGACATAGATATTAGTTTCTGGAATGTCTGCATAATTTCATGGACTTTGGTTGCTTAATATTCAAATGAAATTGGAACTACGCTTGTATGGAGCGAGCGATGGAGAGACCCCCTCTTAATCAGCCGATAAAATAAACATTAATTTTCAAGTAAATCTATCAAACACTAGATACAAAAAAAATTTTTTTTTGTGTATTTATATATTACATATATGTATAAACTAGATGTTTTTCCGTAAATGCGAGCAAGAGATCCGATAAAAATGATTTAAGGGTGAGATCTATAAACCGCACTCAGACTTTGCTTAGACTTAAGCCAGAGTTAAAACGAGACAGATGTATATCTCTCACATAAATCTGTCTCGTTTTAACTCAATCTTAAGTCTGAGCAAAGTCAAAGTACGCTTTATAAATCTCACCCTTAGGGTGAGATCTATAGAGCGCGCTCTGCCTTTGCTTAGACTTAAGACAGAGTTAAAACGAGACAGAGCTATATCTCTCACATAAATCTGTCTCGTTTTAACTCAATCTTAAGTCAGAGCAAAGTCAAAGTGCGCTTTATAAATCTCACCCTTAGACTCAGTTGACACGTTTTTAATGGCTCAAATATAGCATTTCGGGCTATAATATTGACATATAGGTATATTTATATCATACCGCCACAGAGTTGGCTTGGATAATCCATAAGACCACCATGACCGCCACCATTGTCATCACAGTTGTCGTTTCCATATTGACCACCTGATCCGCCCCCTGACTGCGAATTATTGATTATCTTTGTATATCCTTCATTGCAACCCCCGCTGTTTTTATCTGTGGAAGGAAAAAGACACTTGATCAAAAAAAACCGGCCAAGTGCGAGTCAGACTCGCGCACTGAGGGTTCCGTACTCGGGTATTTTTTCCAACATTTTGCACGACAAATCAAATTATATATCAATTAGTATTATATATCAAATCAATTATATATGCATAAAAATAAATAAAAATCTGTTTTAAAATGTACAGGTATAGTTCTTTTATATGATACCCCACTTGGTATCGTTATCTTACTATAGAAACTGAAACACATTTTAATTTTTTTTAAATGATGTACCTAACCACAAATTCGTGGTTTTCAGGTTTATTCCTGTATTTGTGCTATAAAAGACCTACCTACCTGCCAAATTTTATGATTCTAGGTCAACGGGAAATATCCTGTAGGTTTCTTGACAGACAAGACGGACGGACGGACAGACAGACAGACAGACAAACAGACAGACAGACAGACAGACAACAAAGTGATCCTTTATGGGTTCCGTTTTTCCATTGGAGGTACGAAACCCTAAAAACTTAATAAAAAAGCTTGGATTTGGACCAGAGATCGGATTAGTGCGTAAGCAATATCCGTGTTCGCCATGTCGCCAAACGATTTAGCGTTTTGGTACGATGCTACGTAGAATTGCCGTGACGGAAGAATTTGAAAAAAAAATGAACTCACGTCTATTTGGTGCAGCGGAAACTGCTACCAGGAACTGAAACAATTTTTTTGCAATAAGTATTATAAGAGAATAGAATAGTTAATAGATAGATAGATAGATAGACGAAATCTATATTGCACACAAAAACATGAAAAGGAACGCAACACAAAAGGAAAAAAACAATTGTGTGCAAAGGCGGCCTTATTGCTTAGAGAATTCTCTACCAGGCAAACTTTGCTGAAAGGAAAAGCTAGCATAAGGAGAAGTTAGTTAATGTACAGAATTAGGTATAATAATAAATTAATTGACAATCACATACCTATAATAATCTTAAATCTAAATTGAAATAAAAAATATAATTAAAAACAAAATAAATTAAAATATAGAATAGAATAAACATATTTTTAACCCCCTAAATAAATAATAAATAAATAATAACCGACCCTAAAAGAGTGGTGTTATAATTTTGACGTGTGTATCTGTGTATCTCTGTGTCTGTGTATCTGTGTATCTGTCTCTGGCATCGTAGCTTGTAAACTAATGAACCGATTTTAGTTAAGTTTTTTTTTTGTTTGAAAGGTGGCTTGATCGAGAGTGTTCTTAGCTATAATCCAAGAAAATTGGTTCAGCCGTTTGAAAGTTATCAGCTCTTTTCTAGTTACTGTAACCTTCACTAGTCGGGGGTGTTCACACTTGTTATTCAAGTACATAAACGTTTACAGGTGCTTTTGAATAGTCAAAATAATTTACCATTTAAAAAAAACTTTAAAACTTATTCTGAGTCAATCGAATTAATATTAATTTTCTTACCAAAATAGCGAAAACTGCAATTGTAACTCTCATGATGAGTCTTGAAAATTGACTTATTTCTTGAGCGTTTGAATTATTTTTAACGCAATACCGAATGCAGCCGTCCCTTATATACTGAAAACTATGAAAGGACATTGTTTAATGCAATTGAATAAATAGAAAATGTTAATAGCATAAAGTCATCAATTAAATAATTAGAAAAGGATCAAAAAACCAATTGAACAAATAGAAAAACGTTGACTAAGTGCGAGACAGACTCGCGCAACGAGGGTTCCACACTCGGGCATTTTTTCTGACATTTTGCACGATAAATCAAAAACTACTAGCAATAAATAATAAATCACATCACATCACACTAATATTATAAAGGCGAAAGTTTGTCTGTGTGTGTGTGTGTGTGTGTGTGTGTGTATGTTTGTTACTCCTTCACGCAAAAACTACTGAACGGATTTGGCTGAAATTCGGAATGGAGATAGATAATATCCTGGATTAGCACATAGGCTAATTTTTATCCCGGAACACCAAAGAGCTCCCACGGGATTTCGAAAAACCTAAATCCATGCGGACGAAGTCGCGGGCGTCAGCTAGTATAAATAAAAATCTGTTTTAGAATGTACAGGTAAAGCCCTTTCATATGATAGATACCCCACTTGGTATATTTCTACTATCTCACTTTGAAAATTGAAAATACTAATTTTTTATTTTTTCATGAACACATTTTAATTTATTTTTGTGATGTAACCACAAATTCACAGATTTCAGATTTTTTCCTTTGCTTGTGCTATAAGACCTACCTCCCTGCCAAATTTCATGATTCTAGCTCAACGGGAAGTACGCTATAGGTTTTCTTGACAGACACGACAGACGGACAGACAGACAGACAGACAGCCCGACAGACAGACAGATAGACAACAAAGGGATCCTATAAGGGTTCCGTTTTTCCTTTTGAGGTATGCAACCCTAAAATCGGTTAAATGCGAGTCGGACTCACACACGAAGGTTTCGTACCATTTTACAAGAAATTACAATTTTTCAATTTTCATGGCAGCCATTTAGGGTTTCATACCCATTTTAACAGAACCCTATTAATTTCACTCTGCTATCTGTCTGTCTGTCCGTCTGTCTGTTCGCGTGTCACAGGTCTCATAGCTCGTAGACTCAAAGAGATACAAATCTGAAAGAAAGAGATTCAAATCTTTAATTGAATTAGAAATTCAATTAAATTATTTTTCAGGGGGCTCCAATATGTGAAACAGTAGCCAAAAAAATATTTTATTTAACCTGACATGTGGGGTATCATTGCTTAGAGCTTATTGAGTAGAGTAAGAATATATTTTCTATTATTTTTTTATTTTAAAAGATATGGAAATGAGGGGCCGTCAATGTCTCAAAAACTAAACTAATTAGGAATTTGAAATTTCGGTATATTATGTACCACATCTCTTCCTGCGTCGTTTCCTCAATTTTGAGGATCGTGGCTCCCCTTTGACGCAATCCTTGCTACGATGTTCTTCCATTGCTCTCTGTTTGTTGCCGCGTGGGTTGCATCACAGATGGGTGTGTTGACCGCTTCTTTTATTTGGTCTGACCAACGTCTCGGGCTACGTCCGCGGGGTCTCTTTCCTTCGATCTTACCAGTGACCATGAGTTTTTCAATATTGCTGGCGTTCTTCCTTGCGATGTGACCGAAGTACTCAAGGGTTCTCCGCAGACAGGTGTTAGATAGCCTCATCTTTAACGCACAACAGACGGATACGTTTAAGTGCGGAAACAAGCCCAGAGAGAAGAAGAAGCCTCATCTTTATCTTAAGTTTGTTAACAACAGTTTGTAAGCTGTGACCAAAACAAACGAAAAAATTTAGGATTTTTAGTTCACGGTTCATTCCGATGTTCTAGCTCGGAAAGAAATATTTCATACACCCAAAACATGATTTTTATAATTATGTATGGAACTCTAACAGAGCGAGACCCGACTCGCACTTGGCCAGTTTTTTATGATTTGTTGTTATATCGGCAACAGAAAGAGGTACAATGCACTCTGTGTAAATTTCAACTCTCTACCTATTCGGTTCATGAGATACAGACCGCTGACAGACAGACGAACGGGCAGCGGAGGCTAAATAATTATGTCCTGTTGGCATTCTTGCCACGGAACCCTAATAATAATCCACACTAATATTATAAATGCGAAAGTGTATCTGTCTGTCTGTCTGTCTGCTACGTTTTCATGGCCCAACCGCTGAACCGATTTTGATGAAATTTGGTACAGACATGGGCTACATCCCGGGGAACGACATAGGCTACTTTTTATCCCGGAAAATCAAAGAGTTCCTGCGAGATTTAAAAAACCGAAATCCAGGCGGGCGAAGCCGCGGGCATCCTCTAGTAAATAATATAAACTGAGTAAATAGAAAAGGGTCACACCAAAGTCGAGGCATTCAAATCGTTGACTCTTTTATCGTAAAACTGTGTGTCTATTGTATAGTAAGTCAATGATATCTTTTATCTAGGTTTTACATTGTTTTAACCCTAGAAAGATAGTCTGCGTCAGAATTATTCATCATCATCATCATCGTTATCATCCATACTAATCCATACTAATATTATAAATGCGAAAGTGTGTCTGTCTGTCTGTCTGCTACCTTTTCACGGCCCAACAGTTTAACCGATTTTGACGTTTGGTACAAGGTTAGCTTATATCTCGGGGACGGACACAGGCTACTTTTTATACCGGATAATCAAAGAGTTCCCACGGGATTCCCAAAAACCCATCCGCTTAACCGATTTGTATGAAATTTGGTATCTAGGTAGCTTGCGTCCCTGTAATTGACATAGGCAACTTTTTATCCCGGAAAATCAAACAGTTTCCACGGGATCTTTAAAAACCTAAATCCACGCGGACGAACTCGCGGGCATCCTCTAGTAATATTATAAATGCGAAAGTGTGTCTGTCTGTCTGTCTGTCTGTCAGCTACGTTTTCACGGCCCAACCGCTGAACCAATTTTAATGAAATTTTGTACAGACTTGGGATACATCCCGGGGAAGGACATAGGCTAGCCCCGGAAAATCAAGGAGTTCCTACGGGATGTCAAAAAACCATACTCCACGCGGAAGAAGCCGCGGGCATCCTCTAATCTAAATATAAATATATGTCCGAGCGAAATGGCATAAGCTGGAACTTAGCCAAATTCCTTAGCCTCTTCCTAATTAGAGATAGCCTCCTAAAATAGCCTCCTTCCTAACCTAACACAAACCTAACCTAACACAAACCTAACCTAACACAAACCCAAACCTAACCTAACACAAACCTAACCTAACACAAACCCAAACCTAACCTAACACAACCCTAACCTAACACAAACCTAACCTAACACAAACCCAAACCTAACCTAACACAAACCCAACCTAACACAAACCTAACCTAACACAAACCCAAACCTAACCTAACACAAACCCAAACCTAACCTAACACAAACCTAACCTAACACAAACCCAAACCTAACCTAACGCAAACCTAACCTAACACAAACCCAAACCTAACCTAACACAACCCTAACCTAACACAAACCTAACCTAACACAAACCCAAACCTAACCTAACACAAACCCAACCTAACACAAACCTAACCTAACACAACCCCAAACCTAACCTAACACAAACCTAACCTAACACAAACCCAAACCTAACATTACACAAACCTAACCTAACACAAACCCAAACCTAACCTAACACAAACCTAACCTAACACAAACCCAAACCTAACCTAACACAACCCTAACCTAACACAAACCTAACCTAACACAAACCCAAACCTAACCTAACACAAACCCAACCTAACACAAACCTAACCTAACACAACCCCAAACCTAACCTAACACAAACCTAACCTAACACAAACCCAAACCTAACATTACACAAACCTAACCTAACACAAACCCAAACCTAACCTAACACAAACCTAACCTAACACAAACCCAAACCTAACCTAACACAAACCTAACCTAACACAACCCCAAACCTAACCTAACACAAACCTAACCTAACACAAACCCAAACCTAACCTAACACAAACCTAACCTAACACAAACCCAAACCTAACCTAACACAAACCTAACCTAACACAAACCCAAACCTAACCTAATACAAACCTAACCTAACACAAACCCAAACCTAACCTAACAAACCTGACCAAAACCTAACCTAACACAAACCCAACCTAACACAAACCCGAACCTATCCTAACACAAACCCGAACCTAACCTAACACAAATCCAAACCTAACCTAACACAAACCCAAACCTAACCTAACACAAACCTAATCTAACACAAACCCAAACCTAACCTAACACAAACCTAACCTAACACAACCCCAAACCGAACCTAACACAAACCTAACCTAAAACAAACCCAAACCTAACCTAACACAAACCTAACCTAAAACAAACCCAAACCTAACCTAACACAAACCTAACCTAACACAAACCCAAACCTAACCTAACACAAACCTAACCTAACACAAACCCAAACCTAACCTAACAAACCTGACCAAAACCTAACCTAACACGAACCCAACCTAAGACAAACCTAACCTAACACAAACCCAAACCTAACCTAACACAAACCTAACCTAACACAAACCCAAACCTAACCTAACCCAAACCTAACCTAACACAAACCTAACCTAACACAAACCCAAACCTAACCTAACACAAACCTAACCTAACACAAACCCAAACCTAACCTAACACAAACCTAACCTAACACAAACCCAAACCTAACCTAACAAACCTGACCAAAACCTAACACAAACCCAAACCTAACCTAACACAAACCTAACCTAACACAAACCCAAACCTAACCTAACCCAAAACTAACCTTACACAAACCTAACCTAACACAACCCCAAACCGAACCTAACACAAACCTAACCTAACACAAACCCAAACCTAACCTAACACAAACCTAACCTAACACAAACCCAAACCTAACCTAACACAAACCTAACCTAACACAAACCCAAACCTAACCTAACACAAACCTAACCTAACACAAACCCAAACCTAACCTAACACAAACCTAACCTAACACAAACCTAACCTAACACAACCCCAAACCGAACCTAACACAACCCCAAACCTAACCTAACACAAACCTAACCTAACACAAACCCAAACCTAACCTAACACAAACCTAACCTAACACAAACCCATTTTTTTTTTTTTTTTTTTATCGCTGGAAAATGCTTTTACGCATCCCTCCCGGAAGCAGAGCTGATCACGCTGCTTCCGGGGGGGTATGTGGGACTCGCTGGCAACCAGAATACCCACTAAAACCCAGCGGGGCCGTCTGCGTCATGACGAGACGACACAGGAACGCAGTTTGCATACCACTGTGCCGTCTCAACGATACCGCCACATTACTGGACATCCCTATGGGATGCCGACGCCTTGTGTGTGTTTATGTCCTCATTTAGGGCACGAGGTAGCGCGCATATTGGCGCCTCCTTTGCCCCTGGCGTTTACGGCGTATGGGATGAGCGTTGGGATCCAGCTCTCTTTCCCTTTCAGCCGCCTCCTTCAATGCCATCACCTCCTCACAGAAGGACACCATTGCCGTCCAACAAGTCTCATTGGCGATCATCGCGTTTATCACGCTTGGGAGCGATAGATCGCTGCCCAAGATGAACGACAATGGATGCCTCTGCGGCGCCCAGGCTGTGCATTCCGCCAGTGTGTGCTGTGCCGTATCGGAGGGTGCACCGCATTCGTGGCAGGCCGGGGTCACTTCCCGCCTTGCAATCTGGTGCAGGTACTTACCGAAACAATCCTAACACAAACCCAAACCTAACCTAACACAAACCTAACCTAACACAAACCCAAACCTAACCTAACACAAACCAACCTAACACAAACCCAAACCTAAACTAACACAAACCTAACCTAACACAACCCCAAACCTAACCTAACACAAACCTAACCTAACACAAACCCAAACCCAACCTTACACAAACCTAACCTAACACAAACCCAAACCTAACCTAACACAAACCCAAACCTAACCTAACACAAACCCAAACCTAACCTATCACAAACCCAAACCTAACCTAACACAAACCCAAACCTAACCTAACACAAATCTAACCAAACACAAACCTAACCTAACACAAACCCAAACCTAACCTAACACAAACCCAAACCTAACCTAACACAAACCTAACCTAACACAAACCCAAACCTAAACTAACACAAACCTAACCTAACACAACCCCAAACCTAACCTAACACAAACCTAACCTAACACAAACCCAAACCCAACCTTACACAAACCTAACCTAACACAAACCCAAACCTAACCTAACACAAACCCAAACCTAACCTAACACAAACCCAAACCTAACCTAACACAAACCCAAACCTAACCTAACACAAACCTAACCAAACACAAACCTAACCTAACACAAACCCAAACCTAACCTAACACAACCCCAACCCTAACCTAACACAAACCCAAACCTAACCTAACACAAACCTAACCTAACACAAACCCAAACCTAACCTAACACAAACCTAACCTAACACAAACCCAAACCTAACCTAACACAAACCTAACCTAACACAAACCCAAACCTAACCTAACACAAAACTAACCTAACACAAACCCAAACCTAACCTAACACAAACCTAACCTAACACAAACCCAAACCTAACCTAACACAAACCTAATCTAACACAAACCCAAACCTAACCTAACACAAACCTAACCTAACACAAACCCAAACCTAACCTAACAAACCTGACCAAAACCTAACCTAACACAAACCCAACCTAACACAAACCTAACCTAACACAAACCCAAACCTAACCTAACACAAACCCAAACCTAACCTAACACAAACCCAAACCTAACCTAACACAAACCTAATCTAACACAAACCCAAACCTAACCTAACATAAAACCAAACCTAACCTAACACAAACCTGACCAAAACCTAACCTAACACAAACCCAAACCTTACCTAACACAAACCCAAACCTAACACAAACTCAAACCTAACCTAACACAAACCCAAACCTAACCTAACACAAACCTAACCTAACACAAACCCAAACCTAACCTAACACAAACCTAACCTAACACAAACCCAAACCTAACCTAACACAAACCTAACCTAACACAAACCCAAACCTAACCTAACACAAACTTAACCTAACACAAACCCAAACCTAACCTAACACAACCCCAAACCTAACCTAACACAAACCTAACCTAACACAAACCCAAACCCAACCTTACACAAACCTAACCTAACACAAACCCAAACCTAACCTAACACAAACCCAAACCTAACCTAACACAAACCCAAACCTAACCTAACACAAACCCAAACCTAACCTAACACAAACCTAACCAAACACAAACCTAACCTAACACAAACCCAAACCTAACCTAACACAAACCCAAACCTAACCTAACACAAACCTAACCTAACACAAACCCAAACCTAACCTAACACAAACCTAACCTAACACAAACCCAAACCTAAACTAACACAAACCTAACCTAACACAACCCCAAACCTAACCTAACACAAACCTAACCTAACACAAACCCAAACCCAACCTTACACAAACCTAACCTAACACAAACCCAAACCTAACCTAACACAAACCCAAACCTAACCTAACACAAACCCAAACCTAACCTAACACAAACCCAAACCTAACCTAACACAAACCTAACCAAACACAAACCTAACCTAACACAAACCCAAACCTAACCTAACACAACCCCAAACCTAACCTAACACAAACCTAACCTAACACAAACCCAAACCTAACCTAACACAAACCTAACCTAACACAAACCCAAACCTAACCTAACACAAACCTAACCTAACACAAACCCAAACCTAACCTAACACAAACCTAACCTAACACAAACCCAAACCTAACCTAACACAAAACTAACCTAACACAAACCCAAACCTAACCTAACACAAACCTAACCTAACACAAACCCAAACCTAACCTAACACAAACCTAATCTAACACAAACCCAAACCTAACCTAACACAAACCTAACCTAACACAAACCCAAACCTAACCTAACAAACCTGACCAAAACCTAACCTAACACAAACCCAACCTAACACAAACCTAACCTAACACAAACCCAAACCTAACCTAACACAAACCCAAACCTAACCTAACACAAACCCAAACCTAACCTAACACAAACCTAATCTAACACAAACCCAAACCTAACCTAACATAAAACCAAACCTAACCTAACACAAACCTGACCAAAACCTAACCTAACACAAACCCAAACCTTACCTAACACAAACCCAAACCTAACACAAACTCAAACCTAACCTAACACAAACCCAAACCTAACCTAACACAAACCTAACCTAACACAAACCCAAACCTAACCTAACACAAACCTAACCTAACACAAACCCAAACCTAACCTAACACAAACCTAACCTAACACAACCCCAAACCTAACCTAACACAAACCTAACCTAACACAAACCCAAACCTAACCTAACACAAACTTAACCTAACACAAACCCAAACCTAACCTAACACAAACCTAACCTAACAAAACCCCAAACCTAACCTAACACAAACCCAAACCTAACCTAACACAAACCTAACCTAACACAAACCCTAACCTAACACAAACCTAACCTAACACAACCCCAAACCTAACCTAACACAAACCTAACCTAACACAAACCCAAACCTAACCTAACACAAACCTAACCTAACACAAACCCAAACCTAACCTAACACAAACCCAACCTAACACAACCCCAAACCTAACCTAACACAAACCTAACCTAACACAAACCTAACCTAACACAAACCCAAACCTAACCTAACACAAACCTAACCTAACACAACCCCAAACCTAACCTAACACAAACCTAACCTAACACAAACCTAACCTAACACAAACCCAAACCTAACCTAACACAAACCTAACCTAACACAAACCCAAACCTAACCAAACACAAACCTAACCTAACACAAACCCAAACCTAACCTTACACAAACCTTACCTAACACAAACCCAAACCTAACCTAACACAAACCTAACCTAACACAAACCCAAACCTAACCTAACACAAACCTAACCTAGCACAAACTTAAACCTAACCTAACCTAACCTAACCTAACACAAACCCAAACCTAACCTAACACAAACCTAACCTAACACAAACCCAAACCTAACCTAACACAAACCTAACCTAACACAAACCCAAACCTAACCTAACACAAACCCAACCTAACACAAACCCAAACCTAACCTAACACAAACCCAACCTAACACAACCCCAAACCTAACCTAACACAAACCTAACCTAACACAAACCTAACCTAACACAAACCCAAACCTAACCTAACACAAACCTAACCTAACACAACCCCAAACCTAACCTAACACAAACCTAACCTAACACAAACCTAACCTAACACAAACCCAAACCTAACCTAACACAAACCTAACCTAACACAAACCCAAACCTAACCTTACACAAACCTTACCTAACACAAACCCAAACCTAACCTAACACAAACCTAACCTAACACAAACCCAAACCTAACCAAACACAAACCTAACCTAACACAAACCCAAACCTAACCTTACACAAACCTTACCTAACACAAACCCAAACCTAACCTAACACAAACCTAACCTAACACAACCCCAAACCTAACCTAACACAAACCTGACCAAAACCTAACCTAACACAAACCCAAACCTAACCTAACACAAACCTAACCTAACACAAACCCAAACCTAACCTAACACAAACCTAACCTAACACAAACCCAAACCTAACCTAACACAAACCTGACCAAAACCTAACCTAACACAAACCCAAACCTAACCTAACACAAACCTAACCTAGCACAAACCCAAACCTAGCCTAACACAAATCTATTATTCCAGCTAAAACTTCTACTTATGAATAATTTCTTAATCTATTTTCAGTCTAATAACTTTCTTTAGCTTATTCTAATATGTAAATTCTCTCTGTAAATGCCCAAAGAAAGCGAGCTTCCTTCGCATGATGGTGGACATGAGTTCTCTCTCTTTTTGGACCAATTCCAGCACCTTGGTGTTCGGTGTACAGCTGTTCCAGGTTACCTTGAGCATTTTCCTATAAATCCACATTTAGAAAGCTTGCAGGCGGTTTGTTGCTTCCTTTTTTAACCGACTTCCAAAAAAGGAGGAGGTTCTCAATTCGTCGGAATCTTCACCCTCGTCGGGCGAGCTTCACTCTTGGATTTCTTATTTTGTTTTAATATGCTCGCTAGACTTCATACCTAGGTACATAACATGTGTAGCTAAATAAAAGTTATTTTTTACTTTTTAGTGTTTGTGGTTTTTGAAGTCGGTTTTATTTTTCTTTTGAAATTTTTTTATAAGAACCCAAGTTTCACAACCGTACAAGAGGGTGGACCAGACATGCTGGTGACATTGACATGACATTAAAGCTGATGTCCATGACTTAACAGGGCTCTCTCCGTCACTCGTTTCATACAATCGTAGTTCCAATTTCAATTTAATATTAAGCAACCAAAGTCCATGAAATTTTGCAGACATATTCTAGAAACTAATATCTGTGTCTGTGGTGTTTTAGATTTTTCTAAAAATATGTAGTTTTAAAACTACAGGGGCTCAAAGATTTGTATGTAAATTTTTAAGATCGCGTAACTTTGAAACCGAATGTTTTAACAGAAATCTGGAAACCACAAAAACATAGATATTAGTTTCTAGAATATTTCTGCAAAATTTCATGGACTTTGGTTGCTTAATATTCAAATGAAATAGGAACTACGATTGTATGAAACGAGTGACGGAGAGAGCCCTCTTAACCATCGTCGTAGGTACACGCGCAGTAAGTTATACTACGCGATGTCCAGTGGATTCATTCTGGAGGATGCTCCCCCCTGACTTCATGCACTTTGCTTAGTGGATATAATAGGTATAGGTATAGATAACAGGCGAATTATATACTTACTTCCGTCTTCTCTTGGTCTTGTCTTGTGTGGACTTCGTCTGTGTTGGCGTTTGCTGGCGCGCGTGCTCTGCTTCTTTGTAGTGTTTTTTTTTTTTTTTTTTTGTTAGAAGTGGCTGGGTTTTATGTTTTACTGGTGTTTTTGGTGGCGGAACTGACTGGGAAGCGCTCTAAAGAGGCGCCGCGGGTGTGTCGACGAGCGCCGGCACAGACGAAGTCCATACTTATATAGTTTCCCTAACTTGTAAATAACTACAAACTTGTGTTAGCAACACTGGCTAAAATACTGTTTATTATCAGCAACACTGACCAAATTACTATTTTTATATAACTTTTGTGTAATGAAACAAGTGTAGCCACGTCAATACACCTTATTAAATATGTTATTATACCTTTGTCAATATACGTTTCATGACAAGACGTATATTGACAAAGGCAATTATTATTGTCCGGAAGTAGTTGGAGTTTTCTTCGAGAGTCGGGCCAGCCCGCTCAGTCAGTGTATTTTTGTACTCCAATCGAGAAAGTGTGAAGTGGAATATTGTCAAGTGTTAAAGTGTTAAAGTGGCAAATTGTAAAGACAAGTGGTAAAGTATAAGAAATACAGCATTAATTATGAGTAAGTTATGTTTTATTTCACTACTATTAATAATAATAAAATTAAAATCCTGAGATCACAAAATGTAGGTATCTGTTGGCGCGATCTGAGTTAGCGCCAACATTTCAGAAGTGGGATGAATTAACGCAAAATCCACTAAGATATACAACATTTAAACTTTAAAATTTCTTTTTGTCAAAATAAAATAAAATGAAACACACATTTTGTGATTATTTCATTTTGTGATACTAGTTACCAACAAATAAGAACCGTAAACTTGTCATTTATTTTTAAAATACCCATATTTTGTGCAATTGAAATTGATGTTAGTCACGTGACAAATAAAATACCGCATGCTATTCGTTTTTGTTTCAAGTTTTTCTTCAAGGCAAATCCTTGATATAATCGACTTCTTGTGGGTATTGCATAAACATTAAAATTAATTCTCATTAGTTTCTCTGAGTGACTTACTCGTACGTCCTCACGGTGATAGTCAAGGAGAATATAGTCGCGTAATGATCAGAAAAATATCAATATCTGTATTTATAATTCATAATTGAATAAAACTAATATGTTCCACATGCATAGAACCTCATATTTTTTCGAACTTTTACTGCCTCCCGTATCTGGTATGGCTTACAGTGAACCCTCCCGAACAAGATGGTGTCTACGTCTCAGTCCACCGAGATGATGCGGCATCGCGGAAGGAGGCGAAACGCTCCAGGATCTCGGTGGCCACGCCAGCCGGCGCTCACGCAGCCGTTGCTCGGGCAGCCGCGCCAGCCGGCGCTCACGAAGCTGGCGCTCGGGCAGCCGGTGCCCACACAGCCGGTGCTCGCAGCCGGCGTCCACACAGCCGGCGCTCGTAGCCGCGCCAGCCGGTGCTCACGCAGCCGGCGCTCACGCGGCCGGCGCTCGGGCAGCCGCACCAGCCGGCGCCCTTGCAGCCGGCGCCAACACAGCCGGCGCTCGCAGCCGCCGCCGGCCGGCGCTCACGCAGTCGACGCTCGGGCAAGCCGTGCCAGCCGGCGCCCATGCAGCCGGTGCTCGCGCAGCAGCGACAGCCGGCGCCCACACAGCCAGCGCTCGGGTGGCCGCGGTGGCTGGCGCTCACGCAGCCACTGCTCGGGCGGCCGCGCCAGCCGGCACTCACGTAGCCGGCAGTTGGGCAGCCGTGCCAGACGGTGCCCGTGCAGCCGGCGATCGCAAAAATGAGTCTTTTCTTTTCGAGTATTTTTACGAAACGTTTAGATGCCTTGAAACCTAGGATACGCTCAGATTCTCATCTAGTGGGTGAGAATGGCAAGCTAAATTGTTAACTGCGTTACTTTCTGACGAAAATTACGATCGGATGCCATGATAACCGATGATAGCTAACCTTTCCCAATTTGGGGATTCGCTGGAGACATTCTACTAGGGTAAAATTGCTTTAATAAATATTTGTCATATGGATTATGACACAAACCGAAGTAAACCATTAAAAGCGCAGTCCTCAGTTAAAACTATAAATATGCAATCTAAACAGGGCCTGAAGAGCTCTCGTAGTTGTAACTATAAGCTCGAGGGTCACAAACAGACGGCTCGAGGGGCTTGACAGAGCCTTAGTCCAATTTAAAAAAAAAAAAAACAAATGTGTCACGAACTTTGTGTGAGTGTGTGGCAAGTGTGACGTTGCCACGGAACCAAGCAGTACTAGTTCAAGCTACTAGCTTATTTTTTATTATTTCTCTTGCATTCATGTTTTACGAGTAAATCATAATATATATATATATATAATGTTACAACATGAAGCCCCGTCGGGGCGTTCCACAGTATAACATTGGTAATTATAATATGTTACAAGTATTATTTATTATTTATTATTATTTATTATTCTATTAAGTGTTAACATTTATGAAAATCATAAAGTATGAATAACAATTAGTAAATAATCATAAAGTATGACTGACAATTAGTAAGGAACAAGAAGTAAATAAATGAAAATAAAATATGACTTATAAATAAACGTTATAGGAGCGGTCATATCGTTAATCAATCTTAAAAGAACTTAAGTATAAAGAAAAGTGCACACATACAAAATCACTATCGTATTATACCCGGTCAGTCAAAGAAAAAAATAACGGTTATGATAGTTTCAATAATTAATAATCACTTATCGTTTTTTTTATATTAACATCATAAGGCTGTCAGAATAAATCAAATTTCGTTCAAGGCCTTCATTGATTTTGGCAGCGAATGTTGCATAATTAGATATTACGATTTAAATAAAATCCGTAGTAACTAATATACTGACAAAGATTTGAGAATACTGTGGTACACACAGTAAAATAGTTATATTTGCACCCGTCCAGTGTCGCGTAACACACACAAAAGCATACATATAGCACACGTAAATATTGAAGTTACAACTACTAAGGACGCCCACATATTATGTAAGCAAAACCAGTTTAGTCAATGCGCATCACGTTGCGTTGGTTAAGTTAGAAAGAATTCTTAATAATTAGAGCAATGAGGATAATATTAATCACTCTATGGATTTAAGGTATCGTCATTCGGGCTAACACGCTTTGCACTTGTGGTGTAACAGGTAGGCCCACGATTAGAGGTTATGAGTTCAAATCTCTCTTGTACATTGTCTTTGATGTTTTGTTATTTGTAGTTTAAAAAACAAAAAAATGCTAATATCAGCATCGATAAAATGTCTCAAAAAAAAAACCAATAGAACAGCTGTTAACAAATTAATAGAAAGGGAGTTAGCTTCCGTACTGGAATTGAGATCCCTGTTCTCTTCAGTAAAGCTAATAAAAGTGCCATATGATACAAGTTAATCGAACAGTTACAGTTATAGACATATTTCTTTCTTTTGTACTTTTTATTATTTGAATAATTACATAGGTCTAAAGACCTAAAAACAAAATCAATTCTTATACATATTAAACTTATTATAAACTAAAAGTAAGAAGATAAAAAAAAAGGGGTGTCCGTACTCTTCGATAATATTTATAAATAATTGCTTATGCAGTTTTGCAATACATATGAATTTTATTGAAGTGGATGAGCTTTACATTTTATTAACAATATTAACTAAATGAGCCATTGGTGTTATGAATTAACATGATTAAATGAATGAATTAATGAATTAAATAAATAAAATCTCTATTGTTTCTAATGTTACACCTAAAAATTAGTTTGAGCTTCTGATGACCAAACTAAGCTTTATTTAACACTGATGCACTATCTATAACTAGAATTTAAAAAAAAAAAATGTAAATGTAGGCTTAACCTTTTTATAACTCTAGTTTTTATTTTTTTTAATCTTAAAATAAATTGATCTTTTTTTTGTCAGCCCTAGCACAGACTACGATCTATTTGCAAATATTCAAACACCAGTCTCAGTTTTAATTATCTAGTGCTTTGGTCTACAACAATTAGTGTAAAATGTTATTTTTAATTAAGTCTTTAATTAAATAAATAAATAAAAATAAAATAAATAAATAAACCCGTGTTATAGGTAACAGTGCTCTCGCCTTACAGACTAGAACTAGAACAATACAGAAATTACACAGATAATTTAATTCAAGATTGGGTGACGTTAGACTGTGTACATTTTAATACACATATCTACATATATACAAACTAGATCACTTTTCTGGGGAGCCCCTCTCTCTGTTAGTATGAGATATGAGGATCTCTAATCTCATTAACAATAATTGTGAAATATTACTGGCTGGACAGTCACTAAAGTGGAACCATTGTATAACCGTTATACAGTTGCACCGTTCACCCTTGCAGACAAATATAAAAGTTTACTTTATGGCAAAACATAACTAATCTTCCTTCATAATATAATTAAGGTTGATTAAATAAATACATATAATACAAAATACAAAATACAAAAATATTTATTTCAGTAAAAAACAAGTTTAAATATATTTTAAATATAACATAGAAATTGGAACCGTCCCAGTAAGTAACTGGTATTAAACTAGTACTTATGGCGGGCGACCCCGCTCTTCCATTACATATTCTGTTACAATTGAAATAAATAAGTAGTTTCTAATAGTAATAAATTATATAGAATAATATAATATAGAATCTCTTTAATTTTCAATCTATATTTTAAAAATTTGGGTATACTTCTCGTATGATACTTACCAATATCATTAAGTGTTAGGTAGGTTTTGTCCAAACAAAACAAATATACTTGCAACATCGTTAGATTTTTCATAGTTGTGAGACTTGTTTACGTAGAAGAGACACAAAATCACGGGATACAAAATTATGTCGTAATTTCACGGAATTGCGTCTTAAGTAGGTGCGATATAATGGTAGTTAAATAGTTTTTTGTAATGATTTTGAATTGTCAAAATAATATAAAATTATAAATTTATCTGATGAAGGTAGTTAGATAAAATCGATATTTGGCTTATTCGATCTCATACAATCTATTACTAGGAGGCCAACAATATTGAACTTTCATAAACATGGGTGTTTTGAAGGTTTTGGTTTAGTCTCCATCTGAGATTCGGAGCGATATCGCATATTTTCGGTATTTGTATTGTGAACTGGATAATTAGATGTTGTGATAGCAATCACGCTCTAATTAAATTATTAATTTTGCCATTAAAATTTTAAATTAAAACTCTTGAATAAACTCTTCGCATTGAACCTGTGTTTACGTAGGTTTTGGGAGGACATTTCGATAATTCAACAGTATTTAAATAATACCTGCTTTTCTGAGTGACGCTTATAATAGGTTAATATTATTGGTTAAGGGCAGCTCACTTCTTATGCTGAATGCGTGAGATGAGTATATAATACTTTTACGTATAAGTTTCACCTATATGTGCGTGTTAAGGAATTTACAGTTATATCGTTGGTAATATCACACATTCACACGTGGATGCGTGTTGGTATGCCTTGCAAACTTTTGTTGTTTGTACATCCTTATCCCAATAATATAAAACACAAGAAAAAAAGTGTTACTATATATGCCCGTTACAGACTTTGAAACCATCCAACCAATGAGCCTGAAATCAGTGTCATTAGAAAGTTAATGATGCGAAGATTGTCGTAGACTACTAAACCAATGCGTAAGGCACATTTCTTCTAGCATAGTACCATACGCCAGGTTATACGCTGGTGTGTTGTAAAAGCACTGCGTTTGTAATAAAGTTGACGAAGCAAAAGTAGAACTGTTCAAAGTGTTACACATTACAATCGTATACCAGTCATGGTAGGACAGTCCTCAACGGAACAGTCTCATATTGTTATTTAGGATATATGATAGATTGCATATGTCGCAGGACAGTAGTAGTAGGAAGCTATTTTCAATAGACCACATGAACACTGCTTAATGTCTTCCAGTGAATCCTCAGAAAGGGACCCGTAATTGGCTAAACATCTAATTGAAATAAATATCACAACAGTTGATGAATTGACAATTAAAACGTAATCGTTTCATTCGAATCGGATAGTAATTGCATACAAAAGATAGTTCACAATAATATAAAATGCTAAGTAACTAATGGATATGGTTATAGGTTGATGGACAACCCTGGTCCTAAATGAATACATATAGTTCAAAGTTAATGGACAACCCTGGTCCTAAATGAAAATAAAAGGGTCATTCAAAAATATTTTCGTGTTGGAAATAAATGACAATAACATTAAAGTTTTGTTAAATTTAATAAATGTAACACCAAATGAAAGAGAAGAACTAGATTTTTATCAATGGAAAACAACCATTTTTAAATGGCAATCACTAACTTTAAATTCGCTTAATCTGGAGCTAAAATTTCAATCATCAAAATTAACTTTGCAGTAACGGATCGTAAATTTTGCTTTCCAGATAGCTTCATAAGAAAAAGTCAGTGAGGATTAAACCTGGACTCCTCGGTGGCCAATTAACGTCGTCTCGATTACGCTCTTACTGTAGAATGCGAGTCAGTTGACAGGGTTATCGGGATTTATTTCCTGTACGGCAACAGCTTTATTAGAACGCAAGTGTAATGCCTTTAATAATCGGCAGAACTGTGATTTATTCAAATTTAGAGTTTTTGGGACCAAACGCATTATAGTCTTATATTAGCTGAGACAGATGGACATATAGTAGACGGTTTTCCCCGTTCTTGAAGTTCTTATGCAACCCGGTTTTTTGGCCGGCATTGTGTTCCCAGTCCCCTCTTGTGGACCCAATTGAATTTGCACTTAGAACATTATTTTTACCAACATTAAATTAAAATATTTTATTGAGACGCCCAGTAAAGATATATATATTTAAATCCTGATCCTTGTAAAAAGAAAAAACCTGTAGACCTTTCCTCACCCTCTGTTACCTGCGTATGACAGACTACAGACAAAACAGAAACGAAAATATTTCTGAATCACCCTTTAAGGGACAGCCCTGGTCCTAGAATAAAATATGCTGGGACAACCCTGGTCCAATATTTATTTTAAGGACCACCATGGTCTGTGACTATGTTTATAGTTAAAATAGAATTTGTTAATTTGAAATTATTAGAGGCCTGGTGGCATACGAACAACGTTGGTCTTAGCATTTAACATTGGACAACCTGGTCCAATATTTATTTCAAGGACAACAATGGTCCATGATTACGTAAATACTTAAAATAGAATTTGTTTATTTAAATTATTAATTATATTTATAGAAAGTTAGAAATTATTAGTGATACAATAACGTAAATCTGCCATGTTTTGTTGCTTGTCGCTCGAGGTCGACGACCCAATTTGGATGGCCGACTGTTAGCAACACTGGCTAAAATACTGTTTATTATCAGCAACACTGACCAAATTACTATTTTTATATAACTTTTGTGTAATGAAACAAGTGTAGCCACGTCAATACACCTTATTAAATATGTTATTATACCTTTGTCAATATACGTTTCATGACAAGACGTATATTGACAAAGGCAATTATTATTGTCCGGAAGTAGTTGGAGTTTTCTTCGAGAGTCGGGCCAGCCCGCTCAGTCAGTGTATTTTTGTACTCCAATCGAGAAAGTGTGAAGTGGAATATTGTCAAGTGTTAAAGTGTTAAAGTGGCAAATTGTAAAGACAAGTGGTAAAGTATAAGAAATACAGCATTAATTATGAGTAAGTTATGTTTTATTTCACTACTATTAATAATAATAAAATTAAAATCCTGAGATCACAAAATGTAGGTATCTGTTGGCGCGATCTGAGTTAGCGCCAACACTTGACATTGGCTAATCTTTGTATTTAAGCCAGACGAGAGAGAAAAAAAAACAATTACTTAAGTAATAGTAATTCAATGACGACACCAAACGAGTCTCAGGGAGTCAAAGGATAGCAGTAGCAAGACCGAAGTCCCAACAAAAGAGCATGTCCGGTTGATAACGAGAACAGTAAAAAATCAAAATCAAAATCAAAATCATTTATTCAAAGTAGGTACAATTGTACTCCTTTTGATGGTCGAAATTGTTAAATTTGTACGATATAGTGGTGATAATTAATTACGTAACTTAAAACTAAAGCTACGAGGGTTCTAAACGCGCCCAAGTCTGAGTATGAGTAATTATTATTATTTGGCTTTAAGAGGGCTCTCTCCGTCACTCACTCCATACAAACGTAGTTCCAATTTCATTTGAATATCAAGCAACCAAAGTCCATGAAATGTTGCAGACATATTCTAGAAACTAATATCTATGCCTGTGGTTTTCCAGATTTCTGTTAAAATATTCGGTTTCAAAGTTAAGAGGTCTTAAAAATTTACATACAAATCTTTGAGCCCCTATAATTTTAAAACTACATATTTTTAGAAAAATCTAAAACACCACAGGCACAGATATTAGTTTCTAGAATATGTCTGCAAAATTTCATGGAGTATGGTTGCTTAATATTCAAATGAAATTGTATGGAGTAAGTGACGGAGAGAGCCCTTTTTTTTTTTTTTTTTTTTATACACAGGAAATGCCTAACGCATACCCTTCCGTCAGGGGAAACGGAGGGGTTATGTGGGGCTTGCACCCACAAAAACCTGTGTTTGTTCCTCAACGGACTGGCGGTTGCGCGGGTATCACTAAGGTAGTATTCACCGCACTCCCGCCAGGACTTAACCCGCCGCCAAGCGGACGGGTCCCTTCGCTAGGCTGGCTGCTACCAGCTCCGTCTCAGAAGCGCACCCGGAACACGGCGCGCTACCTCCTGACCTGGTTATGTATCGGCTGACGAACGACGGAGAGAGCCCTGTTAAAATGAGAATAAAAGAACTTTCTAAAATCATATTTCTTTATTGCACATACCCAATACCGATAAAATATATATTTACTACATAATTTATAAGTAAGTATAATACATATAATAATATTAATAACTAGCTGTGCCCGCGACTTCGTTCGCGTGAAATAGTGACCGCGCTTTATATAGCCACGGACGCTCAGGCGCGCGTGATTCTTTAAATTGACATAACTTTTTTATTTATGAACCGATTGACATGAAATAAACACTAAATGTTAAGTGAAGCTTACTACAATATATTAGTGAAAACCGTATCTAAATCGAATAAGCCGTTTCTGAGATTAGCGTGCACAAACACACAGACAAACAGACAAACAGACAAAAAAATAATAATTACAATTTCGGGTTCAGCATCGATATAATAACAACCCCTGCTACTTTTTTTTTTATATATTTCCATTGTACAGACACCACTTTTCTACAATTTTATTATATGTATATAGATAAAACTATTAAAGATACAGAAGAGAAGGTTTTTTCGTTTATGTAATATTTAAACTTAGTATTACGTACATATACAAAATTTTTATACAATGAAAAAGTTTTTGAATAGCTACCTATAACACAACTTATAAGTTTGACGTGTGTAGTATCTGTCTGTGGCATCGTAGCTCCTGAACTAAAGAACCGATTTTAATTTAGTCTATTTTGTTTGAAAGGTGGCTTGATCGAGAGTGAGTTGAACGGCTGAACCGATTTTCTTGGATTATAGCTAAGAAAGCTATAATCCAAGAAAATCGGTTCGGCCGTTTGAAAGTTATCAGCTCTTTTCTAGTTACTGTAACCTTCACTTGTCGGGGATGTTATAAATTTTTAATTTACACTTGTTAAATCCTTCTCCTACTAAATATTATAGACGCGAAAGTTTGTATGTATGGATGTATGTTTGTTACTCTTTCACGCAAAAACTACTCCATGGATTTGGCCGAAATTTGGGGTGGAGATATATTACATACCTACTACAGACAGATGGAGATAGATTACATACATAGATTACATAGATAAAGCCTAATGACATATTAGTATAATATTTTGTCACTTTGTTTTGTCTCTTTCTATTGTTATATCTATTTTCTGATTTTTATGAAAGAAGTAATGCACTTGACTCCTAATTTTGTTTGACATTAATTTAATTTAATTTATTTTGTTATCTTAAATATTTGCACACTAATAATTTAGTAGAAAGTTAAGGCCTCTAATCATAAATTTCAATCTTATTGTACGACTTTTTTGCAAATAAATTATCTTATCTTATCATACTACAGAGTACAGACAGATGGAGATAGATTACATACTACAGATGACATACTAAGCCAGACCAAGTTTTCCCATCATACCATGCATCAGTCCTCCATTATTGCTTTTGTTTCCTTGGTTATTTGATCCACAACCTGACTTTGACGTATTAATTATTGTTATATCTTTGCCTTTAGAATCATCGTAATCATTATTCTTGCCTTTAGAATTGTCGCAGTCATCTGAGTCATTATTCTTGCCTTTAGAATCATGGTAATCATTATTCTTGCCTTTAGAATCGTCGCAGTCATCTGAGTCATTATTCTTGCCCTTAGAATCATGGTTATCATCATTTTTGCCTTTGGAATCGTCGCAGTGATCTTGCTTTCCTTTAGACTTATCTGATAAAGTTGCAAAAAGAAATATTGATAAGAAATATGTAGTAAAAAGCGGCCAAGTGCGAGTCAGACTCGCGCACCGAGGGTTCCGTACTCGGGTATTTTTTCCGACATTTCGCACGATATATCAAAAACTATCATGCATAAAAATAAATAAAAATGAGTTTTATAATGTACAGGTAAAGCCCAGTTGTCTTATACTTTGAAAATTGAAAGACATTTTAATTTTTTTTTTTAATGATGTAACCACAAATTCACGGTTATCAGATTTACTCCTTTCCTTGTGCTATAAGACCTACCTACCTGCCAAATTTCATGATTCTAGGTCTACGGGAAGTATCCTATAGGTTTCTTGACAGATACGATGGACGGACGGACGGACGGACAGACAGACAGACAACAAAGTTATTCTATAAGGGTTCCGTTTTTCCTTTTGAGGTACGGATCCCTAAAAATGTGACTAATAATGTGGTAACATCATGATAAACCCAGTACCAGCCAGCACGGGACTCCTCTCAGAGTGAGAAATGTTTAGGCCATAGTCAGCCACACTGGCCCAATGCGGATTGGCAGACTTCACACACCTTCGAGTACATGGAGAACTAATGACCATCCGCCAAGGGCTTTAGCGTTCCGGCAGGTACCTTAGCCCTCGAGAGGACCTGTGGGTGATGGACACGGGGTGGTCCGTCGTCCACAGTGTGGTCCTCGGGTTGGTTGGCGTGCTGTGGTTCCGGCATGCCTCTAACTAGGTGTTTATGGGCACGTAGTGTCCCAGTGGTGGGTCTGCTACGGCGGACATCCGCTGGCGGAGTAACGAGGTGTTTCCGGTCCCTTGTGCTCCGTCGTCAGCGGTGGGATGGAACTTCGTGAGGTTTTTAGTCGGTAGGAGTCCGACATAACCAGTGTGCTCCCCCGTGGTCGGTGGTATCCATGACGGATTTTCCTCACGAGAAAAAAAAAGGTACCTATGATGCCGCGTATTGAATTTTCAATATGAAAAAATGAACTTACATTTAGTTGGTACAGCCATAACTGCAACCAGGAACTGAAAAAAAAGCAATTTGATTTATATATTTTTTTTTTTTTAAAAAGAATATTAGCCATTTTAAATATGACTAACATTCCCCTCTCCCCTCCAACTAAGCGTAAAGCTTGTGCCAGGAGTGGGTACGACAATAGTGCAACGGCTGGGGTTTGAACCGCCGACCTTTCGGAATTCAGTCCGCTCCTCAACCGTTGAGCTATTGATTACTTAGGTATTGCATCAGCAGCATCTAGTAGACGCCCACAGCTAAACATAGGTCTCTTTTAGAGACTTCCACGGTCTTGCGCCGCCTATCAAATGTCTGTGTGAATCAAAGTCATTTATTAAAAACTAGCTGTGCCCGCGAGCGCGACTTCGTTCGCGTGGAATAGTGACTTTCAGCGCGCTTTATATAGCCACGGACGCTCAGGCGCGAGGCGTGTAGTACGTACTCTGTACGTTTAAAATGTTCGCCGTGATTCTTTAAATTGACATAACTTTTTTATTTATGAACCGATTGACATGAAATAAACACTAAATGTTAAGTGAAGCTTACTACAATATATTAGTGAAAACCGTATCTAAATCGAATAAGCCGTTTCTGATATTAGCGTGCACAAACACACAGACAAACAGACAAAAAAAAATTAATTACAATTTCGGGTAAGGCGTCGATATAATAACAACCCCTGCTACTTT
Organism: Maniola jurtina; assembly: GCF_905333055.1. Classification (NCBI taxonomy): domain Eukaryota; kingdom Metazoa; phylum Arthropoda; class Insecta; order Lepidoptera; family Nymphalidae; genus Maniola; species Maniola jurtina. The sequence continues at coordinate 4,620,709 of NC_060056.1, forward strand.
TTTTTTATATATTTCCATTGTACAGACACCACTTTTCTACAATTTTATTATATGTAAATATATAGATTTATAATACCCCCGACAAGTGAAGGTTACAGTAACTAGAAAAGAGCTGATAACTTTCAAACGGCTGAACCAATTCTCTTGGATTATAGCTAAGAACACTCTCGATCAAGTCTCACCTTTCAAACAAAAAAAAACTAAATTAAAATCGGTTCATTAGTTTAGGAGCTACGATGTCACATACAGCACAGATACACACGTCAAACTTATAACACCCCTCTTTTTGGGTCGGGGGTTAAAAAACAATTTTCTTACCAAAATAGCGAAAACTGCAATTGTAGCTCTCATGATGAGTGTTGAAACTTATTTCTTGAGTGTTTGAATTATTTGTAATGCACTACCAAATGCAACCGTCCTTTTATACTGAAAACTTTGAAAAGGCATTATTTTAATGCAATTGAGTAAATAGAAATAATGAATAAATTATTCAATTCATCAATTGAATTATTTTATTAGAAAAATATAAAGAAACCAATTGAGTAAATAGAAAAACCGGCCAAGCACGAGCCAGACTCGCGCACCGAGGGTTCCGTACTCGGGTATTTCTTCCGAAATTTTGCACGATAAATCAAAAACTACTATGCATGAAAATTAATAAATTAAAGTTTTCGGATTTATTCCTTTACTTGTGCTATATGACCTACCTACCAAATTTCATGATTCTAGGTCACAGGAAGTACCCTATAGGTTTTCTTGACACACAAGACGGACGGACGGACAGACAGACAGACAGACAACGAAGTGATCCTATAAGGGTTCCGTTTTCCTTTTGAGGTACGGAACCCTGAAAATGTATAAATAACACGAACCAAGCAAACAGAACTGAAGTCATATTTAAGCATGCATCATAGAAATCATTGACTTACCATCTATTGTATAGTAAGTAAATGATTAAAATCTTTTATCTACCTAATATTTACACCTCATACGTCCAATGGTTAGCATGTGCGACTGCAGATGACAATCCTGGGTTTGATTCCTGGTTTGGGGCAAAAATAGACGTTCCCCCTCGAGCGTATGGGGAATTAAAATTGACTTTGTGTCAAATGATATTCATCTTCAAGCCCTAATTCGCACGAGCGTTAAAAAAGCGCTGCGTTAAAACCCGGCGTCGCGCTGAAAATACAAAGTGCGAGTTAAAAAAGCGTTGACGTGTGAACAGATACTTGGCAAGCTTTGGACGCTTTTTTAACGGACGTTAAAAAAGCGTCCAAAGAAGCTCGCTGGAAGCGGGCTGACCTGGAAGTGGTATGACAGTTGTCATTAAACCGACATCCGCTAAGAAAGGATTTTTGAAAATTCAACCACTAAGAAGGTAAAATTTTTATATAGAGGTTTGAAAGGGGTATGGCAGTTTTTATTAAACCCTACCCCTTCGGTTTCTACACGGCATCGTACAGGAACGCTAAATCGCTTGGCGGCACGGCTTTGCCGGTAGGTTAATAAGTAGCCACGGCCGAAGCCTCCCACCAAATCAGACCAGTTTAGAAATTATAAACTTCCAAACCCCTGCCGGGAATCGAATCTGAGACCACCCACTAATAAGACCATAGTGCTTACCACTGCGCCAGGGAGACCGTCAAAATTATACTTTTTTTTTTTGTTGACGCTGGGGAGTGCATTTACGCATCCCCCCGGAAGCTAGCCAGCCAGCCGTAAGGCAGCCAGCCAGCTGAGGGAGGGTATGTGGGACTCGCCGGCTGAGAGGCGACCGGAATACCCACTAAACCCCAGCGGCGCTACTGCGCGTCGCCTGGCGACTGGGTCACGGGGACGCCGAAGCAAACAACCGCCACCCAGCCAGCGACGTCTGCCGAGGCAGACCCTCCACCGGGGACCTACTCGGTCCCCACCACCGCACCTCCGGGACGCACCAACGAAGTGCGTCCCCCGACCCTGGGACGCGCACGTCGCCTGCGTCCCATCCTACGCTTCGTCCACTGTGCCCTCTGCTAGTCAGAGGGACACGCAGAGAAACCTCCCCCCCTGCCAGGTCATTAGCCATAGCCAACAATTATTAGCCATGTTACCGGGGCGCACCGGCCCGAACACTGCTCTTCCCCTCGGACGCATCCAAAAGGGACCAGCAGCATCCAGGCACACTGGGAGGTTACCTGGCTGGCGCCCCATCAAAATTATACTACTGCAGTACACAACCCCTCACTGGCCAACTACTGAGCACAGCTCTCCTCTTGAGAAGAAAAGTCTACTAAATATACCCATTTATAGTAAATAGATCGTTTTTAGGGTTTCGTACCTCAAAAGGACCCTTCTAGGGTCACTTTGTTGTCTGTCCGTCCGTCGTGTCTGTCAAGAAAACCTATAGGGTTCCCGTTGACCTAGAACCATGAAATTTGGCAGGTAGGTAGGTCTTATAGTACAAGTAAAGGAATAAATCCTAAAACCGTGAATTTGTGGTTACAACACTAAAAAAGAATAATTAAAATATGTTTCAAATTTCAAAGTAAGATGACTATAACAAAAGGGGTTACATATGAAAGAGCTTTACCTGTACATTCTGTAATAAAGCAGATTTTTATTTATTTTTATGCGTAATAGTTTTTGAGTCGGAAAAAATACCCGAGTACGGAACCCTCGGTGCGCGAGTCTGACTCGCACTTGGCCGGTTTTTTTATTCAGATACAAGTTAGACCTTGACTGAAATCTCACCTGGTGGTAAGTGATGATGCAGTCTAAAGTGGAAACGGGCTAACCTGGTAGTGGTATGTCGGCGGTACCGACTTTTAGCTGTCAACACTTTGCTCACTGAACATTACGTCATCTCCCCACTATCGTCGTTGGACTATAAAATCAGACACGCTGTGCGTAGCGGGGCATTATTCGTCCGGTTGTTGCCGAGGACACTTCTCAGTGGAATAATCTGTCGTACTGTAGGTTTTAGAGTAGTGGTTACCTAAAGTGGTACTGTTGGTTAAACGAGTTGTTATTGTGGTGGTTAGGTTAGATGGTTGGTTTGGGACCGGTGTAAGGGGTGGAGGAGCCGGTCTAGGTAGGTTAGGTTAGGTTTACCTAGTTACGCTGGTAGTTGTGACATGCAGTAAACGGAAGTATTGTCCTTAACACGTCTGAAGATCGCCTAGTGATCGAAGCAGACCCTAAGGATCTCCGCCTGCCTTCATCTATTCTTAAACGATCCTCGGCTCGATCCGACATCAGAAGTGGGATGAACCGTGGAGCCTCTTCAGCTCCACCTAACCACATCGAAGAAAATAGCTGGCTTGTTGCAAGGTCGAGCCAAAACTCTTGGAGATACGTGAATCAATTACCAAAGCTTGGAATATCTGGAAACGAGTGGTTAATGGTGACAAAGACAAGGACATCTGATTCAAGTCCAGGAGGTGAAAGCTACAGGTAATCTGCACTTTTTCAAAATCTTAATATTGCCGCTTTGTGTGTGTGACGTAAGTTGAGGACAGGGGCCTCCTTACTTCTGTGTTTTGTAAGTTGAGGACAGGGGCCTCCTTACTTCTGTGTTTTGTGACGTTTGTGTGTGTGACGTAAGTTGAGGACAGGGGCCTCCTTACTTCTGTGTTTTGTGACGTTTGTGTGTGTGACGTAAGTTGAGGACAGGGGCCTCCTTACTTCTGTGTTTTGTGACGTTTGTGTGAGTGACGTAAGTTGAGGACAGGGGCCTCCTTACTTCTGTGTTTTGTAAGTTGAGGACAGGGGCCTCCTTACTTCTGTGTTTTGTGTCGTAAGTTGAGGACAGGGGCCTCCTTACTTTTGTATTTTGTGACGTAAGTTGAGGACAGGGGCCTCCTTACTTTTGTGTTTTGTGACGTAAGTTGAGGACAGGGGCCTCCTTACTTTTGTGTTTTGTGACGTAAGTTGAGGACAGGGGCCTCCTTACTTTCACTATTAGTCGTGTCCAACGAGGATGAGGGCTTCCGTGTGTAATCTGTTTCGTACAACGGTACTGTGTTCTTTTTTTTTTTCTTTGGCAGGTCGAGGGCGACCTGTGGTCAGAATGGCCATGTCGGCGCTGATTTACGAAGGCGAGCACGAACGCGCACGAGCAATATCGGACAATCCATGAATCAGGGACGGTGGGGACGGACCGGTCACCAGCTAGCTCCCGAGGACGGTCGCGCGTCAGAATGGCCGTGACGCGACGATGTTAAAAGAGTTTTACTGTCATAGACACCGCACAGTTACAGTTAACCACATATCCTTAACAACAACCAAAAAAAAAAAAAAAAATTTTGTTTTTAAGTTCAGTTAGATGCCAAGAAATTAATAACTCAGTTAGACGCCACCGAGTTTCTTGCTGGTTCTTCTCGCTAGGTTGTGGCATTCCGAACCAGTGGTAAATTCGTTTTGAATAATGTTTAGATCATGATTGATTAAGAATTGCAATAGCAATTGCGCTCTAATCGTATGAACTGTAGTTTAGAGTCGGTTCAACTAACTTTCGCGTCGCGACATGTCAGTAGATGGTTTAAAGTATTGAGATGTGATAAATTAGTCAAGCCAAAGAGACCTAGAAAAGCCGTGATGGTCAGAATCATAACCAATAGCATTGTACGTTAATTATTGTAATGTTTCTGGTTTACGGAGGTTTAGTGGTTGAGGGGACATTGATGTCCAGGTTTAGAATGAGAAAGATGTTCATTGACAGTTAACTGCTAGTCAGGATGGACGAGCGGTATAATGATTTTGTGGTTATGGTTTTGCCCTCACATGCTTTGTGACATTTAGCGTACGAGGGCGTACGCAGGTCAGAATGGCCGTGTCGGCGGTACCGACTTTTAGCTGTCAACACTTTGCTCACTGAACATTACGTCATCTCCCCACTATCGTCGTTGGACTATAAAATCAGACACGCTGTGCGTAGCGGGGCATTATTCGTCCGGTTGTTGCCGAGGACACTTCTCAGTGGAATAATCTGTCGTACTGTAGGTTTTAGAGTAGTGGTTACCTAAAGTGGTACTGTTGGTTAAACGAGTTGTTATTGTGGTGGTTAGGTTAGATGGTTGGTTTGGGACCGGTGTAAGGGGTGGAGGAGCCGGTCTAGGTAGGTTAGGTTAGGTTTACCTAGTTACGCTGGTAGTTGTGACATGCAGTAAACGGAAGTATTGTCCTTAACACGTCTGAAGATCGCCTAGTGATCGAAGCAGACCCTAAGGATCTCCGCCTGCCTTCATCTATTCTTAAACGATCCTCGGCTCGATCCGGCAGTTTATACTAAACCCGAGTACGGAACCCTCGGTGCGCGAGTCTGACTCGCACTTGGCCAGTTTTTTTTATCAAACCACCTATTTTTAGAGAGCAGGTTGTTAGTTTATCTCCAGTTTCCGCTGGGAGGGGCCATGTGTTTTGAAGCGCGCGTGCGTTGGGGATACCATCAATACTAGATGATTTCGGGACAGTCCATATTAACACAAACTAGAAACCGTAATAGGCCTGCACTTCCGAAAGTGGGAAAGTCATTTGTGGGAGTGAGTGAAATATTTTTTATAATAAAATTCCACAGCCAATTTTAGACTTGTCTTTACACAAGTTTAAAAAATCTATTAAAAGTATGCTCCTGAAAAAAGCATATTATACAATCAAAGATTATGTAAATGACCAAAAAAACATGTATTTGACTCGCTCCAGCAACGCGCGGGGCTGCAATTGCTTGTATACTATGGCATATTATTGTAAATTGAACGATTAAAAAGAGCAACCGCCGAGTTTCTTACTGGTTCTTCTCGGTACGAACGGCATTCAGTGTTAAATTATTTTGACGATTCTAAAGCACTTGTAAAAGTTAACTTGAATAAAAATATATTCTGTTCTATTCTAACTTCATCACCTTAACCTAGTGTTTATATCTAAACTACTAGCTTTAACCACTACTTCGCGTGGACTACACAAATTTTGAACCCCTATTTTACATCCTTAGGGGTTGGGGTTTTTTTTTCAATTATGTGTTATTTTTATGCATTTACAACATAATATGTCCATATGTATAGTAGCTTATGAGTTAATTATTTCGGTATAATCACACTTCACACTAATATTATAAAGGAGAAAGTTTGAGTGTATTGATGTGTATAATGTGTATGTGTGTAGGTATGTGTGTGTGTGTGTATGTTTGTTACTCTTTCACGCAAAAACTACTGGACCGTTTTGGTTGAAATTTAGAACGGAGATAGACTATACCCTGGATTAACACATAGGCTAGTTTTTATCCCGTAAAAATCCCTGGTTCCCTCGCGATTTTAAAAAACCTATATCCACGCGAACGAAGTCGCGGGCATCAGCTAGTATGTACCTAATGCATAAAATAAAATAAAATAATGTATAAAAATAATATTTAATTGCTTAAAACGCACGTAACTCAAAAAGATAGAGGTGGACGCCTGGAGTCGAACCTCCACTTTCCGAATAGGAGGTGAACCTCTTAACCACTTGGCATATTATTGTAAATTGAATACTTGGAAAGAGCAACCGCCGAGTTTCTTGCTGGTTCTTCTCGGTAGGAACGGCATTCCTAACCAGTGGTAGATTATTTTGACGATTCAAAAGCACTCGTAAAATATTTAATTGAATAAAAATATTTAGAATTTGAATTTGAATGTATGTTTCCGTACTCTATTAGAGAACCTATGTTTTCAAAAAATTCGAAATTCAATTCGAAAACGTAGTTTTGTCGTTTGGTCACTTAAAATGGTTAACACCCATTGAGTTGTCTTTATCATTGTATGCAGTTTCGTACCTAGCAGAGAGAATCCTGTACTAAGTTCTCTCCATAGATAGAGTATAATATCCACACTGCTCCAAACTTTGCGTCTTCATTCCTCATACGTATGGCTAAGTTTTGGAATACTCTTCCGCGATCTGTGTCTCCTACCAATTACAATCCGGGTATCTTTAATTTAATTGAATAAAAATATTTTGATTTTTTTTTTATCACGGCACGTCCCGTGTATGACTTCGGACAGACTTCTTACCTTTCGCAAAATCCATGGTCACCCTAGTTAGTGTAAAAATATCAGGGTAATTTGTTTTATAGCCCAATTTCAGGCGAAACACCCACCTTTGATGTTTACAGGCGATCAATACTCAATCAGAGTTTATTGGTGATTTTTTTTAGTTTCTACCCTCCTTACACAAGGGACAAAAGTTGATAAATATTGTCCTGACCGAATTTTGGCCACGTTCGGTCAATCCCAAAGGACGGGGCGCCAGCCAGGTAGCCTCCCAGTGTGCCTGGATGCTGCTGGTCCCTATTGAATGCGTCCGAGGGGAAGAGCAGTGTTCGGGCCGGTGCGCCCCGGTAACATGGCTAATAATTTCTCTTCGAAGAAATTGTTGGCTATGGCTAATGACCTGGCAGGGGGGGAGGTTTTTCCGCGTGTCCCTCTGACTAGCAGAGGGCACAGTGGACGAAGTGAAGGATGGGATGCGGGCGACGTGCGCGTCCCGGGGTCGGGGGACGCACTTCGTTGGTGCGTCTCGGAGGTGCGGTGGTGGGGACCGAGCAGGTCCCCGGTGGAGGGTCTGCCTCGGCAGACGTCGCTGGCTGGGTCGCGGTTGTTTGCTCCGGCGTTCCCGTGACCCAGTCGCCAGACGACGCGCAGTAGCGCCGCTGGGGTTTAGTGGGTATTCCGGTCGCCTCTCGGCCGGCGAGTCCCACATACCCTCCCTCAGCTGGCTGGCTGCCTTACGGCTGGCTGGCTAGCTTCCGGGGGGGAAGCGTAAATGCATTCCCCAGCGTCAACAAAAAAAAATCCCAAAGGACAAATTTAATCAACCAAGTACGATGGCTGTCATCATTGTCTTTATCGACCGATAGACGTCCACTGCTGGACATCGGTCTCTTATAGGGACTTAGGTTGAAATCTATAGAGCGCACTTTGACTTTGCTTAGACTTAAGAGGGCTCTCTCCGTCACTCGTTTCATACAAACGTAGTTCCAATTTCATTTGAATACTAGCTGATGCCCGCAGCTTCGCCCGCGTGGATTGGTCAGATCCCCTGCACCATCAGGATTGAGGAGTTGGACTCCAAATTTTTTAGGAAACAATGTCGCAAAGTTCCTCTATCGATTAAAAAAGAAATAACACAAATCGGTTCAGAAATCTCGGAGATTTCGGTGTACATAGGTAGAAAAACACAACTCCCTTTTTGAAAGTCGGTTAAAAAAGTAGCCTATGTTACTCCCTGGTCAATTCTCTACTTGTCTCTGAAAATCCCGTCAAAATCGGTTCAGCCGTTCCCAAGATTAGCCTTTTCAAACAGACAGACAGACAGACAGACAGACAGACAGACAGACAGACAGACAGACAAAAATTTTAAAAACGTGTGATTGTTGGTATCGTTCAAATAACCATATGAGCTTAATATGAGGTAGTTATTTCGAAATTACAGACAGACACTCCAATTTTATTTATTAGTATAGATTAAGCAACCAAAGTCTATGAAATTTTGCAGATATATTCTAGAAACTAATATCTATGTCTGTGGTTTTCCAGATTTCTGTTAAAATATTCGGTTTCAAAGTTACGCGGTCTTAAAAATTTACATACGAATCTTTGAGCCCCTGTAGTTTTAAAACTACATATTTTTAGAAAAATCTAAAACACCACAGACACAGATATTAGTTTTTAGAATATGTCTGCAAAATTTCATGGACTTTGGTTGCTTAATATTCAAATGAAATTGGAACTACGATTGTATGAAATGAGTGACGGAGAGAGCCCTGTTAAGTTTCAGTTAAAACGAGACAGATTCATGCAAGCGGCATAGCGCTGTCTCGTTTTAAAAGTGTCTTAAGTCTGAGTAAAGCCAAAGTGCGATCTATAGATCTCACCCTAAGACACGCAACGGTCTAATGCCACCCGAATCCAGGTCGAGTACAGAAGATCGACTCGATCAAACAATCTAGGGGTCTTCCAGTGTACCCGAAAGGTGCGAGGTTAACATTCCAGCAAATTGGGACCTCAACGTCTATAGATTTTCGAACTATGTGCCCGGGATAGGTATGCCTATGTATCTACGCAGTATGTACCTACTCGTAGGTAATAATTTTCATCATCATGATCAATCATTGTATAGAATCCACGCAGATGAATTCGCGGGCATAAGCTAGTATCTAATATTATCTCTTTTGACTTTAATGCTCAAGTATTAGAGGCGTCGGGATAACCTAACCCGTAGGTATAACTGGTAATGTGTGGCACAGCTTTCAAAAATAGTACAAGTGTAAATTAAAAATTTTCAACACCCCCCACAAATCATTTTCAAATAAATAATTATGTATATCTAGGCAACGTCCATCTTGACAGCTTGACATTTGTCAATTGACACTTGAATATTATGAACCTAAGGGTTATCTAACCTTCTTTTCTACAAGAAAACTAGAAAATAGCTGATAACTTTTAAACGGCTGAACCAATTTTTTTGGATTATAGCTAAGAACACTCTCGGTCAAGCCACCTTTCAAACAAAAAAAAGTAAATTAAAATCGGTTCATTCGTTTAGGCGCTACGATGCCACAGACAGATACACAGATACACACGTCAAACTTATAACACCCCTCTTTTTGGGTCGGGGGTTAAAAATAAACGTTTTTTTCTTTCTTTCTAATATGATCCAACTAATGATAGAATAGAATAGAATAGATTTTTATTCAAATAAACTTTTACAAGTGCTTTTGAATCGTCAAATAATTTACCACTGGTCCGGAATGCCGTTCCTACCGAGAAGAACCAGCAAGAAACTCGGCGGTTGCTCTTTTCAATTGTTCAATTTACAATAATATACATAATAATATTATGCGAAAGTTTGTATGTCTGCTAGATTTTGATGGTTCGTGCAACGATACTCAACGATATTCGTATAACGACGTGCTTATACATTCCAGGGATGGACATAGGCCACCATTTGTCCCGGAAAAATCAAAGAGTTCCCACGGGATTATAAACAAATCTGATTCCACGTTGACGAAGAGGTAGCTTGCATCCAATTTAAATAAAATTGCAAACCAATAAACCAACAAACAAACACACTATTTTATTTAAGTACTAGCTGATGCCCGCGACTTCGTTCGCGTGGATGTAGTTGTAAAAATCCCGTGGGAACTGTTTGATTTTCCGGGATAAAAAGTAGCCTATGTGCTAATCCAGGGTATAATCTATCTCCATTCTAAATTTCAGCCCAATCCGTCCAGTAGTTTTTGCGTGAAGGAGTAACATGACTGACTGACTGACCTATCGACGCACAGCTCGAACTACTGGATGGATCGGGCTGTTACTTTTCAACCCCGTTTTATCCCTTTAGGAACTGAATTTTCAAAACACCTTTCTTAGCGGATGTCTACATCATAATAGTTATATATGTCCAATAGTTTGAGCTGTGCGTTGATAAATCAGTCAAATCCTTCTAATCTAAGTAAGTATATAATTATACATCTTTCGGTCGTTAGATATCAGGTAAATTGGGTAAATAACAAAAGATTAATCATTAAAATAAAATAAAACAGTTTTCTAGAAGTAGGTTTATTTTTATTCTTTGGCATACTTTTTTGGAATATTTATTTGTTTTAGGTGTATTTACATACATGGATAGGTAGGTACCTATGTCTATTCTTAAGTATACTCATATCTTCTTAATACAGGGTGTTTGGTAATTAGTATATACTCGTACCCATGCTACTTTGATCTGATAAATACAATGCTGAAGTATAATGACGAAATAAAATTATAAAAATTTCCATACAAAATTTAAAAAAAAATTATGTCAACGTTTTCATGACCCTAACGTGCCCTAACTCACTGAGATCGTTGGTCATCTTTAGATAGGCTAAGGCTTACGATCTCAGTGAGTTAGGGCACTTTGGGGCCATGAAAACTAGGACATAAAAAAAATTAAAATTTTGTATGGAAATTTTTATAATTTTATTTCGTCATTATACTTCAGCATTGTATTTATCAGATCAAAGTAGCATGGGTACGTGTCGTCTTTATATACTAATTACCAAACACCCTGTATATTACAAAATATCTTAGGTACATAATAGAGAAGTTCATGTATGTACCACGCTTTATTTTACCTAAGTAGTTACATAATACATAGTATATTGTTTATCATGACTAACCCATCGCCAGCACACTATTCTATTCTCTCTCTTCTGGCTTTACAAAGATTAGCCAATGTCAAGTTTGTAGTTATTTGTAACAAGCTAGTAATTAAAATATACGAGTATGGACACCGTCTGTGCTGACACTCGCCGACATACGCACAGCACCCCTTTAGAGCGCTTTCCAGCCAGTTTTAACAAAAAAAAAACACTACAAAAAGGCAGAGCACGCCCGCCAGCTAACACCAACACAGACGAAGCCAGCACACTACTGATATAGGAAAACTGTGCTTAGTAGTGAGCCGGTCGGTGATGGGTACATGATGAAAAACCTAGATCCTCGTAGATGACATTGCAGATGATTATAATACTAGCTAATGCCCGCGACTTCGTCCGCGTAGATTTAGATTTTCAAAAATCCCGTGGGAACCCTTTGATTTCGGGATAAAAAATGGCCTTCATCCATCCTATATCACTCTCCAGGTCTTCAACTATATGAGATCAATCCGTTGCTCTGTTGCGACATGATTGAAGAACAAACCAAGACACAAACACACTTGTGCATTTATACTAATAAATAAAATTGGAGTGTGTGTCTGTAATTTCGAAATAACTACCTCATATTAAGCTCATATGGTTATTTGAACGATACCATAACTGAATCACACGTTTTTAAAATTTTTGTCTGTCTGTCTGTCTGTCTGTTTGAAAAGGCTAATCTCCGGAACGGCTGAACCGATTTTAACGGGATTTTCACATACAAGTAGAGGATTGACCAGGGTGTAACATAGGCTACTTTTTTAACCGACTTTCAAAAAGGGAGTTGTGTTTTTCTACCTATGTACACCGAAATCTCCGAAATTTCTGAACCGATTTGCGTCATTTCTTTTTTAATCGATAGAGGAACTTTGCGACATTGTTTCACACAAAATTTGGAGTCCAACTCCTCAATCCTGATGCTGCAGGGGATCTGACCAATCCACGCGAATGAAGTCGCGGGCACAGCTAGTTTATAATATGGGTAGTGATACAGCTTGAAAGTTTGTACACCTTATTCTATACAAGCTAAGTCTGCAGGTTTTGCTCGCTCTTCAATTCCAACGCCCATACATGTTGTGGCCATCCGGTTCGACCTTTGCCTTTCTTCTCTGACGCGTTGCTCTGAAAAAGAAAGAATCTATTTAAAAAAAACCAGCCAAGTGCGAGTCAGACTCGCGCACCGAGAGTTCCGTACTCGGAAATTTTTTCCGACATTTTGCACGATAAATCAAAAACTATTATGCATAAAAATAACCGAAAATCTGTTTTAGAATGTACAGGTAAACCCTTTTCATATTATAATACGCACTTGGTATAATTATCTTACTTTGATAATAATTAAAAATACTATTTTTTTGTGATGTAACCAGAAATTCACGGTTTTTGGATTTTTTCCTTAAGTTATGTTATAAAGCCCTAGCTACCTGCCAAATTTCATGATTCTAGGTCAACAGGAAGTACCCTATAGCTTTTCTAAACAGACGGACAGACAGACAGGCAGCGAAACCCTAAAAGTCTAAGCCCAAGCGGACGAAGTTGTATTGACGAAGAAGTACCTAGCATTGATTCTATTCCATAATGTCTAATTTCATTTTCAAACAACGTCATGTAATAGCAAGTCAAATCACGACAAAAACTTGTCTCGATATAACAGTTTATACAAAAAACTTGTTACAGCTACAGACTGTAGCAAAAACTTTCCAAAAAAAGCCAGTTTTTTGAAAAAATCTCGTATCGTTTACAAGCATGATTGCTCACAGATGAGGCAGAACCGTTTTTGAAAAAAAAGGCACAAAAAACCGGCTCCTGTCTTGGTTTTTTGGTTTTGAATAGGCGCATTATGATGTCTATTTATAAACTACTGTCTATTTTGAAACTTTTAAGAGGGATCTCTCCGTCACTCGCTTCATACAAACGTAATTCCAATTTCATTTGAATATTAAGCAACCAAAGTCCATGAAATTTTGCAGACATATTCTAGAAACTAATATCTATGTCTGTGGTTTTCCAGATTTCTGTTAAAATATTCGGCTTCAAAGTTACGCGGTCTTAAAAATTTACATACAAATCTTTGAGCCCCTGTAATTTTAAAACTACATATTTTTAGAAAAATCTAAAACACCACAGACACAGATATGAGTTTCTAGAATATGTCTGCAAAATTTCATGGACTTTGGTTGCTTAATATTCAAATGAAATTGGAACTACGATTGTATGGAGCGACTGACGGAGAGAGCCCTGTTAAGTTCCGTGGCTTGATTTACGCATGGGAAAATTATACGTAGTATAGGTTTTATAGTTACTTATATTGTGAAAAACTAAACATTCTTTTTCTCTAGTCAGGTATAGCGGGAGGCTTCGGCCGTGGCTAGATTCCACCCAACCGGCAAAGCCGTACCGCCAAGTAATTTAACGTTCTGATACTATGCTATGTAGAAACCAAAGGGGTATGATGGGTTTAATATAAACTGCCATACAACTACCAGCTTAGCCCGTTTCCACCTTAGACTGCATCATCACTTACCACCACGTGAGATTTCAGTCAAGGTCTAACTTGTATATGATTAAAAAAACCGGCTAAGTGCGAGTCAGACTCGCGCACCGAGGGTTCCGTACTCGGGTATTTATTCCGACATTTTGCACGATAAATCAAATTATGCTTAAAAATAAATAAAAATCTATTTTAGAATTTACAGGTAAAGCCCACTTGATATAGTTATCTTACTTTGAAAATTGAAAATACTTATTTATTTGTTAATGAACAACATTTTTTTTGTGATGTAACCACAAATTCTCGGTTTTCAGAATTTTTCCTTTAATTGTGCTCTAAGATCTAAGTATCTATACCTGCCTATGATTCTACGTCAACGGGAAGTAACCTATAGGGTTTCTTGGCGGACACGACAGACGGAAAGATGGATAGCCGGACGGACGGACGGACAGACAGACAGACAACAAAGTGATCCTATAAGGGTTCCGTTTTTCCTTTTGAGATATGGAACCCTAAAAAACTAGGTACGTGCCAGAAAGTCTGAAATCTAAAATTAAAAGACACATGGCCACTATAAAATACAAGACTGTTGAATGATGGCAGACACGGAATGTAAACAGGCAGGTAAAAAACTGACCTAATTCTACTTGCTGAAGTAAACTTGTAAACAAATACTTCCTTCTGGGCGAAGAAGGTAATCGTTAAATGCCAAAAACGGTTATTTTTAACTCGCGACCCAAAAAGAGGGGTGTTATAAGATTGACGTGTGTATCTGTGTATTTGTCTATGGCATCGTAGCTCCTAAACTAATGAACCAATTTTAATTTAGTTTTTTTTTGTTTGAAGGGTGGCTTGATCGAGAGTGTTCTTAGCTATAATCCAAGAAAATCGGTTCAGCCGTTTGAAAGTTATCAGCTCTTTTCTAGTTACTGTAACCTTCACTTATCGGGGGTGTAGTGGACTAATTTGTTAGTTATAGTCCATACTAGAGCTAATTTCTTAAACTGGACCCTTTCAAGTAAAGATTTTTATATAAACCTGTGAGAATGATACTGCCATTGGCGCAATTAAAGTGCCATAAGCCTACTTTGTCGTATTAGTTTACAAATTGCGAAAAACCAAATTAAATTGAATTTCGCGGGCAGACCCGTCGCATCCACCTTAAGAGGGCTCTCTCCGTCACTCGTTTCATACAATCGTAGTTCCAATTTCAAATGAATTTTAAGCAACCAAGGTCCATGAAATTTTGCAGACATATTCTAGAAACTAATATCTATGCCTGTGGTTTTCCAGATTTCTGTTAAAATATTCGGTTTCAAAGTTACGCGGTCTTAAAAAATTTCATACAAATCTTTGAGCCCCTGTAATTTTAAAACTACGTATTTTTAGACAAATCTAAAACACCACAGACACAGATATTAGTTTCTAGAATATGTCTGCAAAATTTCATGGACTTTGGTTGCTTAATATTCAAATGAAATTGGAACTACGATTGTATGAAACGAGTGACGGAGAGAGCCCTGTTAAGAAGAGGTCTTATACTCGTATAGCTATAGATTATAGATAATAGAGAAGTACCTATATAAGTACATATAATAATTTTATAGAGACTCCAAGGCTCTCCCTCTCGGAAATATAAAACATTAGATCCGAGAAGTTTTCCCGCCGCGCCGCCAGTTTACGTAGGGCCATGTGTTTCCACAGTATTAAATTAGCGCTAATAAAAGATAATCATGGGCGTCTGGTTTGTAGCAAGATAAAAGTTAACTGCTTTTATTATCTAAATATACCTATAAATATACTTGTTTTATTGTTTTTACTGATGTACATTCGAGATTGAATTAAATTCTTTTGGACTAGCAGGTAGATACCTAGGCTTTTGACGTGACAACGTCTTATAATTCGATAGAGCCGGCTGCACGCACGAAAAAACATGACTCATGCGGCGTTACCTCGCTCTGAGGCGTTCCATGTAAGGCTTGAAGTGCAAGCGAGAGCGCGGAACGAGCGACAAAGAAGCACAATCGGCCTTTGTTGTCACGTTCAACTATCGTCAGTAAACCGACTTTACAGACAACCAATTTTTTTTTTAATTATATAGACTAGCGCTTGGCTGCAATCAGACCTGCTAGCAAGTGATGATGCAGCCTAAGATGGAGCGCGCTTGCCTAGAAGTTGCCTATTCACTCTTGACTTGAAGGCACCCATATTATAGGTGGAAGGGAAAACTGACGCCGGAAGGGCGTTCCATATCTAAATAGTAGGCAACTTCGATCCATCTTCTAGGTAAAGGACCAATCCTATAGTATAGCTATAATCCAACCAACCAAACCAACCAACCCAACCATCCAAACAAACCAACCAACCAACCAATAATCCAAACCAACGAAATCTGTATGGTACGCAGTGGAATTTGTGTGGTGCTGCGTACCATACAAATTTCGTTGGTTTATATTTGGTTGGTTGGATTATAGCAAATTAAGGGGCATGAGACGGGCCTGCCCGCGAAATTCAAATTTAATTTAAGAAACTTTAAGAAATTAATTCTAGTATCGACTATTCTCACAAATTAGTCGATACTAGAATTAATTTCTTAAGCTGGACCCTTTCAAGTAAAGATTTTTATATAAACCTGTGAGGATGATACTGCCATTGTCGCAATTAAAATACCATAAGCCTACGTTGTCGTATTAGTTTACATATTGCGAAAAACTAAATTAAATTTGAATTTCGCGGGCAGGCCCGTCGCTTCCACCTTCAGCTTTTGGTTCCTTGTATATCATGGACTTCCGCAAAATAACGCCTGCTTCTGTAATACATTTAAACAAGTGTAAATCAAAAATTTATAACACCCCCGACAAGTGAAGGTTACAGTAACTAGAAAAGAGCTGATAACTTTCAAACGGCTGAACCGATTTTCTTGAATTATAGCTAAGAACACTCTCGATCAAGCCACTTTTCAAACAAAAAAAAACTAAATCAAAATCGATTCATTAGTTTAGGAGCTACGGTGCCACAGACAGATACACAGATACACAGATACACACGTCAAACTTATAACACCCCTCTTTTTGGGTCGGGGATTAAAAAAGGACCTAATAGGAATTTCGGAAAAATCCTGTAACCATATTTTATGAGCAGATAAATTCTTGAATTCTTGAATGGCAATCAGATGCACTGGCGCCAGCCGGTCGAGTACT
This sequence comes from Maniola jurtina, assembly GCF_905333055.1. NCBI lineage: Eukaryota > Metazoa > Arthropoda > Insecta > Lepidoptera > Nymphalidae > Maniola > Maniola jurtina. The sequence goes on from NC_060056.1 coordinate 4,637,591, forward strand.
TGCTATATCTAGTCACTTTCCCTTGTGAACTTACTCAAGTGGAATCGCATGTACCCACTGTCGGGATAGACTGTGCGCTTTTAACAGGGCTCTCTCCGTCACTCGTTTCAAACAATTGTAGTTCCAATTTCATTTGAATATTAAGCAATCAAAGTCCATGAAATTTTGCAGACATATTCTAGAAACTAATATCTGTGTCTGTGGTGTTTTAGATTTTTCTAAAAATATGTAGTTTTAAAATTACAGGGGCTCAAAGATTTGTATGAAAATTTTTAAAACCGCGTAACTTTGAAACCGAATATTTTAACAGAAATCTGGAAAACCACAGACATAGATATTAGTTTCTAGAATATGTCTGCAAAATTTCATGGACTTTGGTTGCTTAATATTCAAATGAAATTGAAACTACGATTGTATGAAACGAGTGACGGAGAGAGCCCTCTTAACACATTGAATGTGCTTTAAAACTTAAAGCTAGCCTTATCTAATCTAATTACTATACAAATCATGCCCGCGTGGAATGGTGCCAAGAATACTGCCTGCATTTCCACGTTGGACAGCCAGGCTGATCCGTTGCGCAAAAAATGAGCCAGCCCTTCTGTCACCCTTCTGTGTGCTTTTACTATTTCTCAACAGTGTCTGCTAAATATATCTATCGCTGTAAGTATTGAGTTCTAGTGATAGCCTGGGTCAGATCATGTGTGATGCGGGTTACCTGTAATGCATAAATACCTGTGATGCATCATGCAGATTACTTGTGATGAATGTTACCTGTGATTCAGAGTACTGCTGGTGATGCATATTACCTGTGATGCATGTTACCTGTGAGTGATCAGCGTTTCTCCGTCTAGGCGGTGTGTGGTGTAGTTCTGCACGGAAGCCACCAGCTGGCTCACCATCTGTTTCCAGAACTTTGAGGAGGTACGATATATAGGAGGTTGCCAAACGGAGGGTTTTGATCTGGGGACAATAGATCACACTATAATATTATAAAGGCGAAAGTTTGTGTGTATGTGTGTGTGTAGGTATGTTTGTTACCCTTCACGCAAAAACTACTAGACGGATTTGGCTGTTTGGAATGGAGATAGATAATATCCTGGATTAGCACATAGGCTACTTTTTATCCCGGAAAATCAAAGAGTTCCCACGGGATTTCGAAAAACCTATATCCACGCGGACGAAGTCGCGGGCATCGGCTAGTATTCAATATAACTTTTTTTTTTGATGGCATTCTTTAATCAGTGGTAATAAAGGCGCAACGCACACTTATAGAGTGGAGTCGAGCCGAGACGCAATATCATTTTTTGATAACAAATCAAAGTCAGATTTATTTACTTTACTATAACGGCGTCTGTGCACCCTTCGCGTCTCCTACGTGTTTTGTTTTCATTAAATACCAATTTCGACTGTAGGTGTAAGTGAATAAAGTTCAAATTAAGTTGTGGTCAAAATCAGTCTCAATAGCTCAACCGGTAAAGGAGTGGACTGAAAACCGCAAGGTCCACGGTTCAAACCCCGCCCGTTGCACTATTGTCGTACCTACTCCTAGCACAAGCCTGACGCTTAGTTGGAGAGGAAAGGGGAATATTAGTCATTTAACATGACTAATATTCTTTAAAAAAAATATATATATATATAAAAACTGCGCCTCGATTCCGCTATAATTCGTTGGATAAGTCGTATAATTAATTCGTTTGATTGCACCTGTAGATGCAGGAGTAATGCTAAATCATGTAATTATTAGGTACAGAATAAAACTTGAAAACAACAATACCATTTTTTTTTAATTTCATTGCAGAGCACGTCCCATAACTCTAATATTATAAAGGAGAAAGTTTGTATGTGTGTGTGTGTATGTTTGTTACTCCTTCACGCAAAAACTACTGGACGGATTGGGCTGAAATTTAGAATGGAGATAGATTACCTATACCCTGGATTTATTTATTTATTTATTTATTTATTTATTGTCAACCAAAACAGATTACAATAATTACATTAACTTAATTCTTAAATTGCAACATCTTGACCTTATTGTAACCCTATATGGTCGCACAACATGACTATGGTTTTTAGGCACGCTTAGTTATTATTTTATATTAATAAATTAAATTTAATATAAACACTTAATAAGTACACTTATACTACAACAAATATTACCCTAAGAATTTGACGAAATAACAATGTTATACTATTATTTTACTTAATTATTTTTACTACTTTCCTAGCAAAGATATTAAACATTAAGAGATTAGCACATAAGCTACTTTTTATCCCAGAAAATCAAAGAGTTCCCACGGGAGTTTTAAAAAACCTACATCCACGCGAACGAAGTCGCGGGCATTAGCTAGTTTCAAACAAATAAAAGCAAAATTTAAATTCCAAAAATTTTGAGCAACTTTGTCTTTGTTTCACCACAGAGCACGTAATTTTTTTTAATAAGATCTCAAGGGTTTGAGTTATGCGTTAAACAACTTTTGTGTTAAACAACCACAAATAGAATAACAATCAAGCTACCATACTTCATAGACTTTTACAGAGAAAAAAACTACTTTTAGAGAGAAAAAAAATGCAAAAAATCTAACCTTTGTCATCTTAGTGTCGGGCAGAACGCTTGGTATACGGTCTCTGAGTTTTGAGAACGCGATATTGATGCTCTGCGATCTCGCTCGCACCATCTGACAAGCGTATAAGTTAAAATGAGAAAGGTATAGCAACATTAGAAATAAGTATAATCTATTTTTTATTAATCCTAAATTCAACACACTGATTTTGGTTTTTGATGAGATTGATACAAAAATCTAGATTTTTCAAATTAGAGTAAGTAGGTAAATGGTTGAACTAAATAGGCCAAAAAATGTAGGTTTCCTAAACCAAAAGGCATTGAAAAAAGTAGGTAAATAATATTATCTCATATATATTTTTAACCCCCGACCCATGGGTGTTATAAGTTTGACGTGTGTATCTGTGTATCTGTCGGTGGCATCGTAGCTCCTAAACTAATGAACCGATTTTAATTTAATTTTTTTTGTTTGAAAGGTGGCTTGATCGAGAGTGTTTTTAGCTATAATCCAAGAAAATCAGTTCAGTCGTTTGAAAGTCATCAGCTCTTTTCTGGTTACTGTAACCTTCACTTGTCGGGGGTGTTATAAATTTTTAATTTACTTTAATATATGGTCTACTTGAATAAAGATTATGTTAGAGCACGAATAAAGTTGTGGTTGTTGTTAACGAATATGGAAGTAGCTTAAGAAAATTGTTTATATTAAAATTAAATATAACATCAAGAGATTTTTTTGTCGACTTACTAATACCTACTTGCTCTATGATGAAGAAAATAATTGATACATGCTCCGTGGTGAAAATTTGTACTAATTTGCTTGGTTTTTTTTAAACTCTGAGAAAGAAAGAACAAAGAACAAAATCGGTCAAATGCGAGTTCGACTCGCACACGAAGGGTTCCGTGGCATTGTACAAGAATTAACACTTTTTCATGGCAGCCATTTTGAAATCTTCATTATTTGTTGTTATTAGCGGCAATAGTTATATCTACTCATTCTGTGAAAATTTCAACTCTACCTATTAACCACATGGTGTTTGTGGTGGTCATAAAGGCTTTTAATACTTTTAAGACCGCATTTTCCAACGAAAAATGACACAAATATATGTATTTATGACCCGATAGGAACGATTCGGTTCCGTGGAATAAAGTCTTAAAGGAATAATTTTAATGCTTGCAATTGAAGAAAAGCCCAATAAGCCCCTTTATCATAACACTGAAACCAACATTGTAAACTATAAGATTGCATAGTTACATGTTCATTAGTATTAAAAAAAACCGGCCAAGTGCGAGTCAGACTCGCGCACTGAGAATTCCGTGATCGGGTATTTTTTCCAACATTTTGCACGATAAATCAAAAACTATCACACGTAAAAATAAATAAAAATCTGAAGCACTTTCATATTATGATACCCCACTTGGTACAGTTATCTTACATTGAAAATTGAAACACATTTCAAATTTTTTTTAATGATGTAACCACAAATTCGCGGTTTTCAGATTTATTCCTGTACTTGTGCTATGAGACCTACCTACCTGCTTTTCATGATTCTAGGTCAACGGGAAGTACCATATAGGTTTCTTGACAGACACGACGGACGGACGGATGGACAGACAGACAGACAGACAACAAAGTGATCCTATAAGGGTTCCATTTTTCCTTTTGAGGTACGGAACCCTAATAAACCACAAAACTGCTCATCCTGAAAAGTAGGCTTTTGTAATAGTGTCGTTATTCGTAGGATACGATGATACTAAGGGAGCATATTATTATTACCTTGGACAGCTTAGTATCAGGTGGCACATTGGGTATACACTCTCGCAAATCGGTGAAAGCGGTGTTAATACTTTGTGTTCTTCTTCTCTCCTTCTTGTTGGCAGTAGTCCTTCTCTTGACGACTCTCACAAAAGAGGGAGGCGGTCTGTCATAGCGGGGTATAGTTTGCATGTCACAGTCCAGACCTGGGCAAGGAAAATCTAGACTGATTTTTTGACCAGACTACGGCAAAGCAATAATAATGTAATATATAATAAAAAAATATATAATACATATTATAAAATTGTAGAAAAGTGGTGGCTGTACAATGGAAATATATAAAAAAAAGTAGCAGGGGTTGTTATTATATCAATGCCGAACCCGAAATTGTAATTAATTTTTTTTTGTCTGTTTGTCTGTGTGTTTGTGCACGCTAATCTCAGAAACGGCTTATTCGATTTAGATACGGTTTTCACTAATACATTGTAGTAAGCTTCACTTAACATTTAGTGTTTATTTCATGTCAATCGGTTCATAAATAAAAAAGTTATGTCAATTTAAAGAATCACGGCGAACATTTTTAACGTACAGAGTACGTACTACACGCCTCGCGCCTGAGCGTCCGTGGCTATATAAAGCGCGAAAAGTCACTATTCCACGCGAACGAAGTCGCGGGCACAGCTAGTTTTATAATAAAATTCCAAAGGCAATTTTAGACTTGCCTTTACACAAGTTTAAAAAATCTATTAAAAGTATGCTCCTGAAAAAAGCTTATTATACAATCGAAGATTATATTATGTAAATGACAAAAAAGCTTGGATTTGACTCGTTCCAGCAATACACGGCGCTGCAATTATTTGTATACAGTATGGCATATTATTGTAAATTGAATACTTGAAAAGAGCAACCGCCGAGTTTCTTGCTGGTTCTTCTCGGTAGGAACGGCATTCCGAACCAGTGGTAGATTATTTTGACGATTCAAAAGCACTTGTAAAAGTTTACTGGAATAAAAATATTTTGAACTTGAAAGCCAAAAGGAAGGGTTATGATTTTAGCAGTCTATGTACTTAATATGTATGTTTGTATTCAGATTCCGTGTGTTCCACCGTAGTGTCTAAACTACTGGGCCAATTTTGATGAATGAGGTGTCAATTGATTCGTTGTAAAAGTCCGGGTGACATACTATATTTTATACGGAAAAAATTGACCTTTACATCAAAAGTAGTGGAAATCTCCAAAAAATTTTTTGCTATTGTATCGAGTGGGCTGTCAAATGCAAGAGGAGATAATTCTGAGTTCATGAATTTAGATGTACCTACTTACAACAACATTATATACCAAACGACAGAAAAACAATTTTACACGATTCCCGGCAGGGGTTTGAAATTTTATAATTTCTCTGGTCTGGCCTGGTGGGAGGCTTCGGCCGTGGCTAGTTACCACCCTACCGGCAAAACCGTGCCGCCAAGCGATTTACGTTCCGGTACGATGCCGTGTGGAAAACAAAGGGGTATCGAGTATTAACGGCCTCGCTGGCGCAGTGATGAGCGCTGTGGTCTTATGAGTGGCCCGGGTTCGATTCCCGATAGGCAGAAATTTTGAATTTTATAATTTCTAAATTTCTTCTGGTCTGGTCCGCTGGGAGACTTCGGCCGTGGCTAGTTACCACCCTACCGGCAAAGCTGTGCCGTGGTTTGATGCCGTGTAAAAACCAAAGGGGTATAATATGGGTTTAATGAATACTGCCACACATAGTGATGATGCAGTCTAAGATTTCTATCTTAGACTGCATCATCACTTACCACCAGGTGAGATTGCAGTCAAGGGCTAACTTGTATCTGAATTTTAAAAAATGCAGTGCAAACCGCATTCAGAGTTTTTTTGAAAACTTTTTAAATTAGGTAGGTACTTGTTATCCAAGCACTTGTCCCGTCGCGTTGGGGGACTGCTAAAGGTAACAGCAACTATTAGACTCACTAGCACTACTAAAGACCTATGCCCAGCGTCGATGATGGCGATGATAATGATTGGTTTACCTGTGCTATTCTGCGTGTAGGTGTGGTGCATCATGCCGGGGAAGGCGTCGTACGGCTCGTTGCAAGAGATCTGCATCTCTTCGTACCCTGGACCACAGATATAGATATTAAATAAAATCACAGTAATATTATAAATGCGAAAATGGTTGTTTTATAGTGTAAATATTGTAGTTTTAGTGACATTTTCGTAGTATAGCTGTATATAGAGGTACTTATATAGTTTTCCTAACTTGTAAATAACTACAAACCTGACATTGGCTAATCTGTTTAAAGTCAGATGAGAGAACAAAAAAAATGCGAAAATGTGTCTGTCTGTCTGTCTGTTAGCTTTTCACGGTCCAATAGTTTAACCGATTTTGATGAAATACAGAATTAGCTTACATCCCGGGGAGGACATAGGCTACTTTTTATCCAGAAAAATCGTAAAATAACCCGCGGGATTCCCAAAGATCCGTTTAACCGATTTAAGTAGGTATATGAAAGGTACAGTGTAAGCTTTAGTCCCGGGAATGATTAATTTATTTGAAATTGACATGAACATAAGAGTTTTTTTTATAACATCCCGGCAATTCATATAGGCAACTTTTTATCCCGGGATATCAAAGATTTCCCACGGGATTTTTAAAAACCTAACCCACACGGACGAAGTCGTGGGTCACATCTACCTACTCGTAATTAGTGTATGGATATAGATTTAATATATGGTATGGTATGATAGCCTAGTGGTTAGAACGTCTGGCTCCTAATCGGAAGTCGGGGGTTCGATCCCGGGCACGCACCCCTAACTTTTCAGTTATGTGCGTTTTAAGCAATTAAATATCACTTGCTTTAACGCTGAAAGAAAACATCGTGAGGAAACCTGCATGCCTGAGAGTTCTCTGTGTTCTCAAAGGTGTGTGAAGTCTGCCAATGCGGATTGGGCCAGCGTGGCAGACTATGGCCTAAAGTCTAAGCCCTTCTCACTCTGAGAAGAGACCCCAGCGTTGCAGACTATGGTTTAAACCCTTCTCACTCTGAGAAGGGACCCGTACTCAGTAGTGGGCCAGCAATGGGTTGATCAAATCATATGGTACGGTATAGCTATGAAGTAATTTCACTTACTTACCATAATTTCTTCCTATGTAATTGCTAGTGTCGTGGTAGAGATCCTGGGCATCGAAGTCGTGACCTTCCGCGTTCGCGGCCGGCCAGTACACCCCTCCGTCCATTGGGCTACCTATACATTATACTATATTAATAACTATTTTTAACCCCCGACCCAAAAAGAGGGGTGTTATAAGTTTGACGTGTGTATCTGTGTATCTATCTGTGGCATCGTAGCGCCTAAACTAATGAACCGATTTTAATTTAGTTTGTTTTTGTTTGAAAGGTGGCTTGATCGAGAGTGTTCTTAGCTATAATCCAAGAAAATTGGTACAGCCGTTTGAAAGTTATCAGCTCTTTTCTAGTTACTGTAACCTTCACTTGTTGGGGGTGTTATAAATTTTTAATTTACACTTGTATATTAAGTATACTATAATAAGTACTAGATATATAGACAACTTTATTTCACACAAAACAAGAAAAATATACAAGTGTCAATTAAAAATTTATAACACCCCCGACAAGTGAAGGTTACAGTAACTAGAAAAGAGCTGATAACTTTCAAACGGCTGAACCGATTTTTTTGGATTATACCTAAGAACACTGTCGATCAAGCCACCTTTCAAACAAAAAAAAAAACTAAATTAAGATCGGTTCATTAGTTTAGGAGCTACGATGCCACAGACAGATACACAGATACACACGTCAAACTTATAACACCCCTCTTTTTGGGTCGGGGGTTTAAAATGTAAGGGATGTTAGGAGTATACTAGACGAGATGACATACCTTGGTGTGACGGTGGGCAGTAGAAAGGCGGTTCGTATCTGTCAAAGCCTTCATCGGAAGGCGACGTGCTTCCGTAACTTGACATTGCCTGAAACAATATCACTTTCTTACGGTACGGATCCCTAAAAACCGGTCAAGTGTGAGTCGGACTCGCGCACCGAGGGTTCCGTACCTACTCGGGTGTTTATTTTTACATTTTTTTTTAAAGAATATTAGTCATTTTAATTATGACTAATATTCCCCTTTTCCCCTCCAACTAAGCGTTAAGCTTGTGTTAGGAGTGGGTTATGTTATGAGTTATTTTGCACGATAATTCAAAAACTATTATGCATAAAATAAATAAAAATCTGTTTTAGAATGTAAACCAATGAAACAGATAAAGCCCTTTAATATTATGATACCTCATTTGGTAGTCATCTTTGAAAATTTAAACACATTTTAATTTTTTTTAATGATGTAACCACAAATTCATAGTCTGTCTGTTTGTCTGTCTGTCCTGTATCATGAAATTTCAGGAATCATGAAATTATCAGGTAGGTAGGTCTTATAGCACAAGTAAAGGAATAAATCCGAAAACCGTGAATTTGTGGTTGCATCATACTAAAAAAAAAAATATGTTTCATTTTTCAAAGTAAGATAACTATACCAAGTGGGGTATCGTATGAAAGGGCTTTTACCTGTAGATTCTAAAACAGATTTTTATTTATTTTTAGCCAAAATATTTTTTGATTTTTCGTGCACAATGTCGGAAAAATTACCCGAGTACTTACGGCCGCACTTGGCCGGTTTTTTATGTATGGGAGCCTCCTAAAATAAATTTAATTTTTCTATTTCAATATTTAGGTTCAGGTCAACGTTTGCATCAAATGCCAGAATTTCAGTTTTGCGACACATTTCGTCTACGATTCGAACAGACAGACGGACGGACAGACAGACAGTCCCCAGGAACCCTTGGTGCGCGAGTGTGACTCGCACTTGGCCGGTTTTTATTCAATCTGGCTCCACAGTTCTCAAGCACTCGAGACTGTATCTACTTATGCAGTTATTTCGGTGTAATGAATTAGTCTTTATCTGGTAGAACCCACTTGAAACTGCATTACTTAACAGGGCTCTCTCCGTCACTCGTTTCCACTCGTTTCATACAATCGTAGTTCCAATTTCATTTGAATATTAAGCAACCAAAGTCCATCAATTTTTGCAGACATATTCTAGACACTAATATCTGTGTCTGTGGTGTTTTAGATTTTTCTAAAAATACGTAGTTTTAAAATTACAGGGGCTCAAAGATTTGTATGCGAATTTTTAAGACCGCGTAACTTTGAAACCGAATATTTTAACAGAAACCTGGAAAACCACAGACATAGATATTAGTTTCTAGAATATGTCTGCAAAATTTCATGGACTTTGGTTGCTTAATATTCAAATGAAATTGGAACTACGATTGTATGAAACGAGTGACGGAGAGAGCCCTCTTAATGCGCTTTATGAGTAGGTAACAGATTTATTTACTGTTCAATGCTTTGAACATGGAAGTTAGAAGAAAGGGAGAAAGATAAAACCGGCCAAGTGCGAGTCAGACTCGCGCACCGAGGGTTCCGTACTCGGGTATTTTTTCCGACATTTCGCACCATAAAATCAAAAACTGTTATGCATAAAAATAAATAAAAATCTGTTTAACAGGGCTCCCTCCGTCACTTACTCCATATAATCGTAGTTCCAATGTAATTTGAATATTGAAGACATATTCTAGAAACTAATATCTGTGCCTGTGGTGTTTTGGATTTTTCTAAAAATGTGTAGTTTTAAAGTTACAGGGGCTCAAAGATTTGGTACGGAACCCTTCGTGTACAAGTCCGACTTGCACTTGGCCGGTTTTTTTTTATTTCATTTTCAACTCACAATCAAAATCAATTTGATAGAAAGTGATGATGTGGTCTGAGATGGTGATTATTACTCTTTCACTCAAAAACTACTGAACGGATTGGGCTGTTTGAAATGGAGATAGATTATAGGTACCCTGGATTATTAACACATAGGCTACTTTTTATCCCGGAAAATCAAAGAGTTCCAGCGGGATTTTGAAAAACGTAAATCTACGCGGACGAAGTCGCGGGCATTAGCTAGTAATATTATAAACGCGAAAGTTTGTAGGTATATGTATGGATGGATGTTTGTTACTCTTCCACGCAAAAACTACTTAACGGATTTGGATGAAATTTGAAATTCTGATAGATAATATCCTGGATTAACACATATAGGCTACTTTTTAACCCGAAAAATAATCTATTTCGGTATAACACTAAAAGTTAAGCTAGCCTTATCTGATTACTTACTCTACAAATCATGCCCGCGTGGAATGGTGCCTATTTTTAACCCCCGACCCAAAAAGAGGTGTGTTATAAGTTTGACGTGTGTATCTGTGTATCTGTCTGTGGCATCGTAGCTCCTAAACTAATGAACCGATTTTAATTTAGCTTTTTTTTTTGAAAGGTGGCTTAATCGAGAGTGTTCTTAGCTATAATCCAAGAAAATCAGTTCAGCCGTTTGAAAGTTATCAGCTCTTTTCTAGTTACTAACCTTCACTTGTCGGGGGTGTTATAAATTTTTAATTTACACTTGTCTCTTGTTTTAAAGTTAGGTAGGTACCCGGATTGTAGATAAATGTAAAACTACTGTAAATTTTTATTGTGTTACATTACCTACATGGTAACCTTCCGACGTTATAACGTAAACATTGATCAGAGTTTGGACCAACGTGCGACGCATGTGTGGACATTTTGAATGATTTACATGTGAGTGATAAGAAGATATCGGGCGAAACGGTTTCACTTTAGTAACATGAGATACAGACCTACACTTTTTTGGGATCCGTACCTCTAAGTAACAAGTCTAAATTAAAAATTTATAATACCCTCGACAAGTGAAGGTTACAGTAACTAGAAAAGAGCTGATAACATTCAAACGGCTGAACCGATTTTCTTCAATTATAGCTAAGAACACTTTCGATCAAGCCACCTTTCAAACAAAAAAAAACTAAATTAAAATCGGTTCATTAGTTTAGGAGCTACGATGCGACAGACAGATACACAGATACACACGTCAAACTTATAGCACCTATTTTTGGGTCGGGGGTTAAAATAAATAAAAATCTGTTTTAGAATGTACCTACAGGTAAAGCCCTTTCATATGATATCCCACTTGGTATAGTTAGTTATCTTACTTTGAAAATTTAAACACATTTGAACTTTTTTTTAATGATCTAACCAGCAATTCAAGGTTTCGGATTTATTCCTGTACTTGTGCTATAAGACCTACCTACCTGCCAAATTTCATGATTCTAGGTACCTAGGGAAGTACATAGGTACTCTATAAGTTTTCTTGACAGACACGACAAAGGACGGACGGACCGACAGACAGACAACAAAGTGATCCTATAAAGGTTCCGTTTTTCCTTTTGAGATACGGAACCCTAAAAATGGTACGATGTTTCATAACCCGTAGTGTGCAAGTCCCACTCGCACTTGACCAGTTTTTTACTTTTATTAATTTACTTATAGAAAAGATCCGAACTTCGTCTGTGGTGGCGTTTGCTGGCGCGCGTGTTGTGTCTTTTTGGAGTGTTTTTTTTTAGAAGTGGCCGGTTTTTGTGTTCTGCTGGTGTTTATTGGTGGTGGAACTGACGGGGAAGCGCTCTAAAGGGGCGCCGCGTGTATGTCGGCGGGCACCGGCACAGACGAAGTCCATACTTATACATAAGTATAATTTCCCTAAATTGTAAATAACTACAAACTTGACATTGGCTAATCAGTGTAAAGCCAGACGAGAGAGAAAAAAAATAGAAAAAAACCTGACATTGGCTAATCTGTGTAAAGCCAAAAGAGAAAAAAAAAGAAACTTACCTTAATTATTATTATTATTAAAACAATACTCTGACACTGTAGGTTCTATATTTACCTAAGTATAGTGTGCCTATAGGTAGGATAAATGGTAATAATCCATTATTCTTTTATTTTGCGAAAATCACATAATTTTTTATACACAAAACTAAAAATAACAAAACCACAGACACTCAGAGCACAACATGAAACAATCAAAACATCACATTTAATTTTTTTTTTAAATAAAAATGGCGCGAACGCGTTACTTCCCTTCGGTCACAGATTAAACACTGCCAAAAGTGCCAAGTGCGATCGCTCTCGTTGGCTGTATTGGGATAAGCCACTCCTTTTTCAGGAAGAGGCGGTATTAGAGGTTTATTTAAAAGGCAGGCCATCAGAGCGGCTAAAAGGAAACATTTTTGATAGTATTTTAAAATTGCTCGGTGCACTTCGACCACCCGTTGTGCCAGATGCTTTTTTCCACGCACATGCAAACTGTGGAACCACCTCCCATCGGTGGAGTTCTCGTGAGATTACAACATGGGGTTATTCAAGGGGTGGACCAAACTGAAAGGCCGGCAATACATTGGCGGTTCCTCTGGTACTGCAAATGTTCGTGGGCGACGGTAATCACTTAACATCAAGTGACCGGCCTGCTCGTTCGCTTGCTATTTCTATATTTTGTTAACCATTTCATATTTTAGCACTTCAGAATAGATATACCTACGAGTAGGTACCTACTACCTACCTACGGTTGAGAGGCGATAACTTTGTGGTTAAGACGTTTCCCTCCTAACTTTTCAGAGTTACCTACCTTAATAAGTAGGTACCTAATGTGCGTTTTAAGCAATTAAATATCACTTGCTTTAACGGTGAAGTTTAGTAGTGAGCTAGAAATGGGTTGATGATAATGATACATTCAATCAAAAGTAGCCAATTGGCTTTTTTCTTTTCTCATTAATTTCGCAGTATCCTATCTATCACTAAAAATAAAGTTTAAATCTCTGTAGGGCGGTGCTGCAATTAAGGAGATAAGAGGGAGCAAACCAACCCACAATCACATTAAGATAGCAAAGTAATGACAGATTAATGTAATTATCGGGATGAAATTTGACATTTGAGATAAGTTATCGTAGGGGGCGAATTTGATGGCTTTGTGATTTTATGGTTATGCGAAAGTAATTATGGAAGTAGGCAGATTCATCATTATACTTATTTCTGAATTTCTGGTCTGGTCTGATGGGAGGCTTCGGCCGTGGTTAGTTACCACCCTACCAACACCCTAAGTAGGTATACTTAGTTACCGTAAGTTCCAGTACGATGCCGTGTAGAAACCAAAGGGGTATGGGTTTCATAAAAACTGCCATACCCGTTTCAAACCCCTAAAAATTTTATCTTCTTAATGGTTGAATTTTCAAAAATCCTTTCTTAGCGCTGCCGTCCTAACGAAGAGAGCAATAAATAGGTTTCGACTACTTTCGAGATATTCGCGGTTATGATTAGCTACTTACAAATCGTAATATTACATATTGCAGTTTTGATAACCAACAGAACCGAATCTACTGAAGATACAAAAAAGACGTCTAAGGCGAAAATATAGAGCTCATTTTCCTGATTACGGATATGGTCTTAAGTCAATTTGCCCAAAAACTCGACTTATTGCACTCTTTGTTAGGACGGCAGAGCGGATGTCTACGTTATAATATCTATCTGCATGCCAAACAGCCCGATTGGTCCAGTAGTTCGTGCTATGCATTGATAGATCAGTCAGTCAGTCAGTCAGTCAGTCAGTTTTCCTTAGTCAGTATTTAGATTTTGTTAGGTAGATACTTAGGTACTATTATTGATAGAGTCATTGTACCTAAAAAGATACCCACTTACCTACAATACCTACCTACATCACAGATACTGATCGCTAAACCATGAACATGTCAAAAATTCAAACAAGCGTTTAAACGTCATTCCGGAAGTTGTCTCCTATTGGTGGAATCCGTCATCCAATCAGATTGCGTTCTTTGTTTAGGGCGGAGCCTATCACGTAGATACCTACCTACTACGTGACCTTACGTGAAATAAATTCAATAGAAAGGGCATTCCGAACCATATGGAACCAGTGGATACAAAAGTCTATTTGAATAAAAAAATCTTATTATACAATTATTTCTGTTTCTGTACAATAAATATTTCTTAAGGTAAGTATTAACTAAGTAGGTACCTGCCTACCTAAGTATTATTAGGTATTTATTAACTGTACCTATAATATTGTAACTTTTTACGATTTGACAATAGGGTTGCCCACCTGAGGTACGGGCTACAAGAATGTGCCTTTGAACCCCTCGCTACACTCAGGATTCTGACTTGGAATCACTCGTTACGCTCGTGATCCACTTGTGGTTCAAACTAGGCACTCGCAACAAAAATGAATTTTGCTATCTTGTTGAACAAATAACTATTTTCGAGAATGCATTTTAATTTTTTTGTGTGATTTAACTACAAATTCACGGTTTTCGGATTTTTTCTTTACTCGTGCTAACAAATCGTAATCGTGTAGGTAGGTAGGTACCTAAGTACCTACCTACCTACTATGACCTACCTGCCAACCCAATTTCATGATTCTAGGTCAACGGGAAGTACCCTATAGGTTTTCTTGACAGACAGACAGATAGACAACAAAATGATCCTATAAGGGTTCCGTTTTTCCTTTTGAGGTACGGAACCGTAAAAATTGAACAATACTTATAGCCTACTTTCTTAAAATAGCAATATTACAAAACAGAGAATTCACTAGTTATCTAATTATACCACCACTATTATCAACCGATCGCCGGTACACTACTGAGCAACGATCTCCTCTCAAGAGTGAGGATTTGGCCAGCCTACCAGCTGGCCAAGTGCAGGTTGGCAGACTTCACACACCTTTTTTTTTTATTAAATGTTTTACAAATTGCTTTTAACACAACAAAAAAAAACCACTAAGGTTTACTATTTGTTGCGTATCATTCCGTCCAATAGTCGATTTAGGGTATAGTGCTTCCATAAATAATATATAGGTACCTACATTATTTATAGAAGCACTAGGGAACGTTACAAGATAATAATTTGTTATATTTAATTTTTCAAAAATGGTACTTAATTGTTAAAATTTGTTTTGAAAGTATGATTTTAACTTGTGTTTAAACTGAGCATTATGGAGAACTCAAGCATGCAGGTTTCTCACGATGTTTTCCTTCACCGTTAAAGTAAGTGATATGCTAACGCAAATAACTCCCTAACTCTACCTTCCTACAAGGCATCGTCAAAGTATGCATCCGTACGTTGTTGAAATTCCTCGAACACGTACCAAGCGATTTGCTTCCTCGTTTCTAATCCCAACCGCTAGGATATGGAACGCCCTTCCGGCATCAGTTTTCCCTTACACCTATAATATGGGTACCTTCAAGCCAAGAAGTGAATAGGCAACTTCTAGGCAAGCGCGCTCCATCTTAGGCTGCGTCATCACTTGCTAGCAGGTCTGATTGCAGCCAAGCGCTAGTCTGTAAATTTAAAAAAACCGGCCAAGTGCGAGTCAGACTCGCGCACCGAGGGTTCCGTACACGGGTATTTTTTCCGACATTCTGCACGATAAATCAAAAACTATTATGCATAAAAATAAATAAAAATCTTCTTCAGAATGTACATTTGCATAATATGATACCCCACTTTGTATAGTTACCTTACTTTGAAAACACTAATGTATAGCCACAAATTCACGGATTTCAGATACTTGTGCTATAAGACCTACCTACCTGCCTTTCACGATTCTAGGTCAACGGGAAGTACCCTATAGGTTTTCTTGAAAGACACGACAGATAAAGTGATCCTATCAGAGTTCCGTTTTTCCTTTTGAGGTACGAAACCCTAAAACGGTATACCCCGCCTATAAGGCAGACGTTTAAGGTGCCCACGCGGCACGCACTCGAACTGAACTGCAGCTGAACTGCGCGTCGCGGCAGCGCCCCGCACGATATTCTCTCCAGCCGCGACGCGCGGCAGTGACGCGCTACGCGGTACGCGCGTCTCGGCTGGACAATATCGTGCGGGGCGCTGCCGCGACGCGCAGTTCAGCTGCAGTTCAGTTCGAGTGCGTGCCGCGTGGGCACCTTTAACCACTAGGCTATCACCACTTATAAATAGGTAAAGGGATATAAATAAAACAAGTATAAAATTAAAAAAATTAATTCCATTTTAATAAAACTTTAGTCATATTTGTAAAACAGTACTGTCGTCCAACTATTATTATAGTTATATGGAAATTCTTAGTTCATAGCAGCACGCAGGCCCAACTAGCATTCATAACTGGAAAGAAAGGAAAAAAACATCATTAATCCATACTAATATTACTCGTATAAATGAGAAAGTGTGTCTGTCTGTCTGTCTGTCTGCTACCTTTTCACGGCCCAACAGTTTAACCGATTCTGACGTTTGGCACAGGGTTAGCTTATATCCCAGGGGCGGACATAGGCTACTTTTTATCCCGGAAAATCAAAGATGTCCCACGGGATTTCAAAAAACCTAAATCCACGCGGGCGAAGTCGCGGGCATCGGCTAGTAATATTATAAATGCGAAAGTGTGTCTGTCTGTCTGCTACCTTTTCACGGCCCAACAGTTTAACCGATTTTGACGAAATTTGATACAGAGTTAGCTTATATCCCGGGGATGGACATAGGCTACTTTTTATCCCGGAAAATCAAAGAGTTCCCACGGGATTCCTAAAACCCCACCCGCTTAAACGATTTGTATGAAATTTGGTACCGAGGTAGCTTGTGTCCCTGGCATTGCGACATAGGCATTTTATCCCGGAAAACCAAACAGTTCCCACGGGATCTTTAAAAACCTAAATCCACGCGGACGAAGTCGCGAGCATCTTCTAGTTAATTATATAGCAAGAAAGAAAACTAATCTAAACCTATAAAAGGAAAAGGTGACTGGCTGACTGACTAAAATATTTCTATTTTAAGTTTAGAATAGAAAAACACTTATTGAACAAACAGTAACAAGTGTAAATTAAAAATTTATGACACCCCCGACAAGTGAAGGTTACAGTAACTAGAAAAGAGCTGATAACTTTCAAACGGCTGAACCGATTTTCTTGGATTATAGCTAAGAACACTCTCGATCACACTTTCAAACAAAAAAAACTTAATGAAAATCAGTTCATTAGTTTAGGAGCTACGATGCCACAGACAGATACGCAGATACACACGTCAAACTTATAACACCCCTCTTTTTGGGTCGGGGGTTAAAAATAACAACCTGCGGTTGTACTGACACTATTTTAGTGAACAAGCTATACATAGTGTATACTGAATACATAACCTACTTTTTTACCCAACTGCGGCAAAGCCAAAAGAAGGCCACCATTCTGTGTGTTCCATCGTAGCACCTAAACTACTGGGCCGATTTTGATGAATGAGGTCTGATGAGAATGGGTCTGATGAGAATGGGTCTGATGAGAATGGGTCTGATGAGAATGAGGTCTGATGAGGATGAGAAATTTTTTTTTGCTATTGTATCGAGTGGGATGTCAAATGAAAGACGAGAAAATTCTGAGTTCATGAATATGAATGTACAACATTTAAATAAAAGATCATTACTTGAAAGTGTTCACTCTCTTATCTGAACACTCTGTTATCAGCTCTTTTCTAGTTACTGTACTTGAACACTTTCAAGTAAAGATTTTTATACAAACATGTGAAGATGATACTGCCGTTGGCGCAATTAGAATGCCATAAGTCTACTTTGTTGTATTAGTTTACAAATTGCGAAAAACCAAGTTAAATTTAATTTCGCGGGCAGACCCGTGTCTTGCACCTTGAAAAACATATCTTTAAAACAGGAGTGAATAGGCACCTTCTAGGTAAACGCGTCCCATCTTAGACCACATCATCACTTTCCATCAGGTGTGATTGTGGTCAAGCGCTTACCTATAGTGAATAAAAAAAAAAAAAAACATTGACTCACCTCATTCAATAGCAGAAGCATCCAAACTAACATTAACATAACTGGCTCCCATGTTCTCCCTATGACGCGTCGACACCACATGGCGTTTAGCATTCTCCCCCTCCTCCAAATCCCCATCACAAACCCCACACTTCAGCCTCCCAAACTCATAATAATCATACTTATTCCTCGCCAACATATTCACATTGTGCTTCAACTCCAAATAAAACCGAAAGACATTCTCGGCCGATGGTTTCTGCTCGAAATGCTCAGCATATACCAAATGGGCTAACAACGCTCGAATAGAATTAAAGACACTTTTGCAAGGAACACAGTTAAATATCACACCTTCTTTGTGTAAAACATAATTCCCTTTCATATAAACTGCTATCACATCGCCTTTATTTGCTTTAGTTTTGGTTTCGACAATCAAATTCTGATGGTTTATATCGTTCAAGACATGCTTGACAGCGTCGGAAATTTCTGGAAAGTTCTCCTCACACAAATCGCATTTGATTCCGTCGGTTATAGAAATTTTGTGGGATGCTAGGATTTTTTCATCACACTCGGGGTATAATGCTGTACAGATAAGTTTTGATATCGTTTCGATGTGTTTGGGACTGTCGAAATGGTCGACAATCGCTGCAAATGACGGCAAAGCAATGTATTCCGGGCAAATGGAGCATACGTAGAAATTCCCGAAACTAGCAAAGTATTCAGCGGGGCGGCATAAGTTTTTGTAGAGTAAAGAAAGTTTGTGAGGCGCCGCGTTGCGCAAATGCTTCTTCTGACGGATATGATTGAAGAGGACTTGTCTAGGGCCTTTCAAAGTCATGTCGCAGCACGAGCAATAGTTTGCAATCTTGCTGGAGGGTTGAATGAAGTTTTCTATGACTACGTGATCGCGTTTGTTCAAAGGTTTGCCGACGCTCGCTAAAAATTTCGCCCAATCCAAATTTTTGGGACCCCACTCATCTGGGACCGGTCCATCGGGATTGTTAGCCTTCATTTTACGGTACAATTTATCTGATAATCTCCCCAAATGATTTTCATCCAGTATATGCATTACAATAGTATCGTGTGATTCGATATAACTTTTGCACAAGCCACAGTTCAAACCATTATTATCAGTTACACCGTGATTAAGTAAAAACTTAAAGTTTATATCCTTAATTTTTCCGATGGGAGAATTTTCCTTCGTAAAGGGAATGTGTTTATCCGATTGCAAAATACAAGAGAGGTTGTGTATATGTGTTTCGCTGAACACATGGTTTAAGACACTATCATAACGGAATCTTAATGTATAATATTCACAGGCCATACAGAAAAACGCAAGTTTCCCGGTCCGATCGTCAACTAAAGTTAATAGCTTGTGGTTCATCAGTAATTTAATTATTAGGTTCTCGATTGGTCCGTAATATCTATATTTTTTCATTTGATTCTTAACCGGTCTTTCAGGGGCTTGCTCGTTCTCATCGTTTTCAAAATTCTTGTTGGTGTCAACGGAAAAGTTTTGATTAACATTGTCTTTTATGCTCATTATTATCGGTGCTACAGAACTTGTTAACGCAGAGAAATCTATGGTAGCGATCTCTTTGCATAGCTTATCGTATGATTGCTGGTAGAATCGGATAGCAGCATCGACTGCCCCTTCAGAATTATCGGGCAGATGTCTTATCAGACATGTCTCGAGCTTCCCGATAAACATTTTATCAAGTTTCTCCATAGGTTTGACCATCTGTATGATTTGCTCAATAGTCTGCCCGGCATTCTCACCCCCCTCCATTGCTGAGAGACGTCTCGACATCTTAGGGAGAAGCACAGGTTCCGCAACATCAATACTCTCTCTTTTCAACTTAGGTAAATGCACGTCTAAACTAAAATGTTTCTGCAACGACTCCATTAACGGTTCCTCATCGTTCAGCTCAATTTCAATATCACAATCGGTACATATATGGACTTGTTTAGCATTTTCGGATATAAAGAACTCGGTTTTGAGTAATTCAGGCACTTCGCTGACTGGAAGACTGTTGAAACGCTGCCTTTGAAGGTTAGATTTCTTCTCGGTAGTAAAGATGAACTCCACTTCGACTCCTTCACGTTTCGTCAAGAAAATCTTTCTGTGTGTGTCATCCAAGTTCTTCAAATATCGTAACACCACCTTGTTTTGCTGTGTCACTGGATGGTTCATGACATAGCGGAAATGGTTAGCCAACCTTTTGACGTCATCCAGTTTTCTGAACGACACAACTGTCAGTTCCGAGACACTTTTACATATTTCTTCAATTTCTCGCTTATCCATGTCCTTTGAATCGGACATTTTGATTTGAAAAAGTATGTGTATAAACAATAAAATAAAAATTATATTTATGTACACTGATTCTTAAAAATCTTATCAATAAAAAGACCTATCTCGATTTAAGAGACTAACAGTCACTTTACGACGTTCTTCATGTGATGTAGGTAATAACGTCACAAATAAAAATCTAAGTGTGTGACGTGTTTTTATGTTTAATTTTGTTATGATGGATGGTTGCCCGTACGGTGTTGTCCAAATTTGTGCGTTTTTAGAATAAGCCCGGAAGAGGTTGATTTTCGAAATTTTTTGAGTTAAGCCAGTTTTGATCTGAAGACTATCACCGCATATCAAGATCTGAAATGATAGAAAAAAAAACACTATTAAATCCATATTCATGTACTTATTCATACTCCACACTCCATACCTACTAATATTATAAATGCGAAAGTCTTTGTCTGTCTGTCTGTCTACTAGCTTTGCATGGCTCATAAACCGCTTAACCAATTTTGTTGTTTAGTACAAAGTTTATTTTTTGTCAATAGGAAAAATGGAACCCTTACAGGATCACTTTGTTGTCTGTCTGTCTATCTGTCTGTCTGTCGTGGCGGTCAAGAAAACCTATAGGGTACTTCCTGGGTTGACCTAGAATCATGAAATTCGGCAGGTAGGTAGGTCTTATAGTAGATGTAAAGAAAAAAATCTGAAAACCGTGAATTTGTGGTTAATTCTGCCAAATTTTGTGATTCCAGGTCAATTATTCTGCCAAATTTCATGATTCCACGAATAGTTTTTGATTCCCTTGAATTCACAGACATGCCAAACAGACAGACAAACAGGCAGACAAGACAGACAAGAAGAGACAAGCAGATACAAGAAGAAGAAGATTCTTAAGGATTTCTTTTTCCTTTTTGAGGTACAGAACCTTAAAAAAGAATTCTGATTATCCAAAGTACATTCAGAGTTCATTGCACCATATCATACTGATAAAACTAATCATTCTAAGATCGTTGATAAATAGATTGTTAGTAACAGTACTTAGTATACTAAAACTTATTACTAAAATAAATGGTAAGTACATACTTAACAAAATACCGGCCAAGTGCGAGTCAGACTCGCACACCGAGGGTTCCGTACTCGGGTATTTATTCTGTCACTTTACACGATAAATCAAAAACTATCATACATAAAAATAAATAAAAATCTGTTTTAGAATATATACATAAAGCCCTTTCATATTATGATACCCCACTTATCTTATATATATATATGTATATCGTAAGTTATCTTATATATATATATATAAAGTAAGATAACTATACTTTAAAAATTGAAACACATTTTTTTAATGATGTAACCACAAATTCGCGATTTTCAGATTTATTCCTGTATTTGTGCTATAAGACCTACCTACCTGTCAAATTTCGTGATTCTAGGTCAACGGGAAATACCCTATAGGTTTCTTGACAGATACGACGGACGGATGGACAGACGGATGGACGGATGGACCGACAGACAGAGAGACAGACAGACAGACAACAAAGTGATCCTCTAAGGGTTCCGTTTTTTCCTTTTGAGGTACGGAACCTTAAAAACAAGAAACAAACCAATTGTGCTGAGTGCAAAGGCAGCCTTGTCACTAACACAGTCTTTTAAAGGCAACCTGAGCATTAGGGTCTATCTATGGAGCTTTGCCTTTGCTCAGACTTAAGATAGTGTTAGAACGAGACAGCGCTATACAGTTTGCATATATCTGTCTCGTTTTAACTGAAACTTAAGTCTAAGCAACGTCAAAGTGGGGTCTATAGATTTCAAGCTAAGAAGCTAGCAAACACTAAATAGGTTGATGCAAAAAGCTGGTTGAAATATACTTACATAAACATACAAACAATAGTAAAAAAATAAAGAAACAAAAAAAATTATTCAACCCCTCAAGGGGTAAAATAGGTGTTTGAAGTGTAGTCCATGCAGACAGAGTCACAGGCTTGAATCTTGTAGTTGTATAGTAGTGAAAAACATTAGGGCTAATTATTCTAACGTATGAGTGTAAATATGTCATTAAAAATAATTTTTTGCATTCCCATTTAGATTTTTCCCAAAAAAAATCTTGGTGGTATAAATGATGAACATAGTGAGCGATTTCACCAAGATTTAAAATCATTTGAGCAAAATTATCAAGATTGTTGAGACCAAAATAAGCTACTGTGGCTATTCTTGGTCTGTTGTGAGAGACACTATAAAAATATTTATGACAAGTTTAAATTAAAAATTTATAACACCCCCGACAAGTGAAGGTTACAGTAACTAGAAAAGAGCTGATAACTTTCAAATGGTTGAACCGATTTTCTTGGATTATAGCTAAGAACACTCTCGATCAAGCCACCTTTCAAACAAAAAAAACTAAATTAAAATCGGTTCATTCGTTTAGGCGCTACGATGCCACAGACAGATAGACAGACACACAGATACACACGTCAAACTTATAACACCCCTCTTTTTGGGTCGGGGGTTAAAAAAGAGCCAAAATTACTCATTTTTACATGTCTCTTCTTTATTTGGATATAGTTTTTTGTAAAAAAAATCTTGATAAGTATTTCAAAAACCTGACGACGTACTGGATTTTTTAAAATATTTTTCCTACATGTAGAGGCCCAAAGTAACGTAAATATACAAGTTTCATTTCATGAGCAAAAACCTTGTAAACTAGGGTTATTTTAATGAATCCTGAGTGATTTCCATTTTAAGTATAGAATGTAAATGCTATATCATGGACTTCCGCAAAGTAATGCCTACTTTTATACAACACTAGCCGATGCCCGCGACTTCGCCCGCGTGGATTTAGGTTTTTCGAAATCCCGTGGGAACTCTTTGATTTTCCGGGATAAAAAGTAGCCTATGTGCTAGTCCAGGATATTATCTATCTCCATTCCAAATTTCAGCTAAATCTGTCCAGTAGTTTTTGCGCGAAGGAGTAACAAACATACACACACACACACACATACAAACTTTCGCTTTTATAATATTAGTGTGATATACAAAGTAATGTTGCTTGGAAAGCTTATACATTACTAAACACTAGCCTCAATAGCTTAACGGTTGAGGAGCGGACTGAATTCCAGAAGGTCGGCGGTTCAAACCCCACCCGTTGCACTATTGTCGTACCCACTCCTGGCACAAGCTTTACGCTTAATTGGAGGGGAAAGGGGAGTATTAGTCATGATTAGCATGGCTAATATTCTTTTCTTTAAAAAAAAACACAATAAGATTCTTTCAAAATATGCTAAATAGTGGGTGGGGTCCTCATCTAATAATAAGTATTGACAATAATTTGAGTATTAAGATGCATGACACAGATCCACCTGCAAAATTCTAATTTAATTTGGTGAGAACCCAAATTAAAGAATTTGTAAATTAATACGACAAAGTAGGCTTATGGCATTCTAATTCTGGCAATGGCAGTATCATCTTCACAGGATTACATAAAAATCTTTACTTGAAAGTGTTCAGTTTAAGAAATTAGTCAAAATAATGAGTTTGACATGAATTACTCACAAATTAGTTGATACTATAACTAATTTCTTAAATTGGTCACTTTCAAGTTAAGATTTTTATACAAACCTGGGAGGATGATACTGCCATTGGCGTAATTAAAATGCCATAAGCCTACTTTGTCGTATTAGTTTACAAAAGTGCGAAAAACCAAATTAAATTCGAATTTCGTGGGCAGACCCGTGTCATGCACCTTAATATGGAATAGTAAATAAACCACTATCACTGCTTCTCATTCTGAGAGGAGCCCGTGCTCCGTAGTGAGCCGGCGATTGGGTTGATCATGATGAAGATGAATACTACACAATATATTATATAGATTATAGGTACTGTTATCATAAATTCACACTTTGACATAATACGTAAGAATTTTATTTTCCTCATAACCAAGAAGTTGGATTTTAGTGATTAATCTCATTATAGTATGACCATGGACCTATTTGTATAAATTATAACCATTTAATTACCACAAAAAAGATATCAAATAAGCGTATGAAAATAGGTAGACAACATTGTAATTTATTACTTTTAAAGCATAAAATATTGAATAAACTTAAAAGTACGTGTTATTTATCAGGCGTACTGACAAAAGGAAACGGGAAAAGTTAGGTTAGAATGATGGTGCATTTTGGTATGGGAATGTCGTAGCGTGATGTTTTTAAACCCAAAATGTATGTAATTTAATTAGAAATGAATAGTAATTACCTGTAAATCTTGATTTTGTGCATGGCAGGTAAAAACCGCCTATATTTTTTGTACGGGCCCTCGGTGACAGTCCTGTGATGACATGATAGATGGCAATAGATTATAGAGCGGAATACAAACAACAAATTACAGTTTAAAAATAATGTATAATTTCAACGCTTCTAAATTATTGTATAGTTTATTTTAAATAAATCTTTACATTATACGAAACTTCAAAAATGTTGATATTTTTATAATATTAGCCAAAAATACATTGACAGAAATATTTTAACGTTTACAATCGTGAGAGATTTCCATTATAAGTAGGTAGTTACCTAAATTAGATTGTTACGGCTGGCTATACTCATGTATTAATTAACCCCCAGACCCCGAAAAAAGGACCCTGGTTGGGTTTGAAACTACATAGTTGGGCTTAGGATGGGCTTAGGTCGACCAATAGTACGTGAATATCCGTAACAATCTATAATTACATTAAGAAATATTGTAAATTAATTTTACATTTTATATTCAATGTGTTTAATTGATAAAATTTTCACATGAAAATAAAAAAATCCGCACCTCACCTCGGTTTCCATCAACCATCCATCGCACAAAATCAAATGTCTCTGTGCTCGTAAATAAGCATGCAATAGAAATCAACATTTTATTTGAATAGTGTCACCTTGAGTCAGTTTATTTAATCAGTTTGCTCTTTGCATGTATAATGTATTGTTTACTCATCTTTTACATCTCTTTCACGCTTCTGACAACGTGTAAATACGTGTAAAAAAATATAGGTACCTATCATTGAAAATATAGGTAGGTACTAACTAGGTAGTTACCTACTAATTTTAGGTGCAATTTTCTTAAACCGAAAACTTACTAAAATCATCAGAAAAATACTACATAGGTAGTTAAATAGGTACTTGAACTGAAAACGCTCTATAGCAATGGTAGCTCCCGCAAAAATATTAGGTAGCCTATTTGATCATGGCTCGAATGATAACGTCATAAAAATTATGCACCAAATAGCCTCAATTTCAACAAAAGGCAATATAATCATACATTATTATTCTTACACAACCCTAGTGACTATTGGTTTCGATATACATAACCACAATAGTATATAGTACCAAGAACATAGAGTCGGTAAATAGGTACCTATAGCTGGGTTATACATGAATGTTTGTGTAAATAATTGCTTTTGCCTATAAAGGGTGCAGTGTTTTAGTACCATGACTAACTTTGTAGTTAGCGCTTTATAAACATTAGGCAAATAATTATTTTAGAGACCACTAGTGTCATTGAAATTTGAAAAGTATGTTTCATGGCCCTACACTAATTGGACGCATTTGACCATACTTCTGTGTTATTACTTTTCCTCGTCTTTGAGAACCCTGGAAAAAAAATCTTGTCTATAAGGCACAAAAAATCTAGAACCCAGAGCCAGAAAGACAGTTGGAAAAATGCTTCCATTGACCCCAAAGAGTAGGTAGATTATCTCATTTTTCTGACTGGCGGTTGGCGGTTGGTGGCATTGGATTAAGGTCTCCATGTTGGTGGCACTGACATTTGATAGGTATCTCATAGGTTGGTAGTATTTGGTGTCCGGATCCATGTCGTCCATGTCTATGCTACCTTGCCTTCTCTTATTGGATTTTAAGCTTTATTTCTATTTAGATAGAGTTTAAAGTTTAAGTTATAATATAGACAGATAAAATATAACGAACAATAAACAGTCATTCATTTCGTTCAAAGTACCAAGCGTAGAACGTAATGTTTATATACTCTTTGGGACTTCGTCTGTGGTGGCGTTTGCTGGCGCGCGTGTTGTGACTTTTTGGAGTTTTGAGTTTTTTTGGAGTGTTTTTTTTTGTTAAAACTGACTGGAAAGCGCTCTAAGGGGGTGCCGTGCGTATGTCGGCGAGCGCCGGCACAGACGGGGCCCATACTTGTATAGTTTAGCTAACTTGTTAAAAATAACTACAAACTTGACATTGGCTAATCATTGTAAAAGCCAGACGAGAGAGAAAAAAAAAAAATATACTCTTTGTACCAAGCGTTGCTAAATGCTAACGTACGTCCATTTGAATTTCACAGTTCCCACGCGCAGGTGACGCCATTTCACACAGATAACGCGGATTTATTTTTAATACTTTTAACAGAAGAGAGAGGTTAATCAATTCATCCCAACAACATACATACAACTACCCTAATATAATCCTACTCTATGCATACAACGTATTGGACACTACAGAGCTTTGAGGTAATTTTTTCAAAATACTAATAATAATTATTGTGATTTAGGAATAACCTCAATGAGGTGAATTAATTCAATAACTAAAAAAAAGTATGAATTGGATAGTATATTGTAATAACAAAATTTTAAGTAAGTGTTTTTCACATGGTAAATATAATATTCTTGTCTCGGTTTAATAGGAAAGATTACAGCATCTATTCTTCATATGAGCAGAAGCATAGCTGATATGGCAGAAGGGTGGCATGTTTTTGTGGTATTAGTTTAGAATTCATTTTACAGATAGACCAACAGAGCACCTACTAAGTACTAATAGCTATAATTACTTAACTGAATAATTGGGACAAACATTTTAAGAATAATTTGAACAAAATCCAAGATGGATCAAGCCAATCAAGCTACCAATGCCAACTACCTCTTAGAACCTAAAAAGGAAATTTTAGATGACCCAGAGACATGCGGTGATAGTAATCTGTCCAAGAACATTGTATCCAAAGAAGATTTATTTAACACTAGTGTACCCTTGGATACTGCAGAGGTAGACCAACAAACTGTCAATATAATGCCGATTAACATTGAAACTGTTCTAAGCAAAGAAATTGCTATGTATCAAAAAGCTCTTAAATCAGAAGATATGGAAACAACTGTTTGTGAAATTGAGCGGATGGGAAGTATTATAAAGACACATATAAAAGTAAGTTTCCTATTTTTTAACTAGGTCATACACTTTTTTAGGGATCCGTACCCTCAAAAGAAAAAATGTAACCCTTATAGGATCACTTTGTTGTCTGTCTGTCTTTCTGTCTGTCCATCCGTCCGTCTGTCCATCTGTCGTGTCTGTCAAGAAAACCTATAGGGTACTTCTTGTTGACTTACAAACATGAAAGGCAAAAAATAATAACTAAAATATGTTCCAATTTTCAAAGTAAGATAACTATACCAAGTGGGGTATTATAATATGAAAGGGCTTTACATGTACATTCTAAAACAGATTTTTATGCATAATAGTTTTTAATTCGTTGTGCAAAATGTCAGAAAAAATACTCAAGTATGGAACCCTTGGTGCACGAGTCTGACTCGCACTTGGCCAGTTTTTTTTCATAGTTTTAGGGTTCTGTTTGGGTTTTCAAAAGGAAAAACGGAACCCTTATAGGATCAAATTGTTGTCTGTCTGTCTGTCTGTCCATCCGTCCGTCCATCTGTCTGTCTGTCTGTCTATCAAGAAACCTATAGGGTACGTCCCTTAACCGAGAATCTAAATTAGGTATTTATAATAGTTTTCGATTTATCATGCACAATGTTGGAATCGAGTCTGACTCGCACTTGGCCGGTTTTTTTCTTCTTCTTCTTCTTCTCTCTGGGTTGGTTTCCGCACTTAAACGTTTCCGTCTGTTGTGCGTGCGTTGCCCCTCCGGTTTTTTTCTTATGATGGGTATCTTATCAGTAATGATCAGTACTATCACCTGTCTTCATGTTTGCTAGCGTTCTGGTTATACCCTGTTTAGATATATTTTGCTTTCAGTGTGAGCCTTCTCAAGCTGAAGCAAGTTTGGACACTAGCAGATCAGTCATTGACAAACGAACAGTTACTTCCTCAAACAAACACAGTTCCAGTACAAGTTCACATGGACAGTAAGTATTATGCGCAAGTATTATGCGCAGTCGAGCGTCAAGTGTTTTGTGATTTAAGTGTTGTTTTTAAAGTAATTTCGCTAGATTATTGTTTACTAGCTGATGCCCGCAGCTTCGCCCGCGTGGATTGGTCAGATCCCCTGCAGCATCAGGATTGAGGAGTTGGAATCCAAATTTTGTATGAAACAATGTCGTAAAGTTCCTCTATCGATTAAAAAAGAAATGACGCAAATCGGTTCAGAAATTTCGGAGATTTTGGTGTACATAGGTAAAAAAACACAACTCCCTTCTTGAAAGTCTGTTGAAAAAGTAGCCTATGTAACACCCTGGTCAATCCTCTACTTGTAAGTGAAAATCCCGTTAAAATCGGTCCAGCCGTTCCGAAGATTAGCCTTTTCAAACAGACTGACAGACAGACAGACGGACAAAAATTTTAAAAACGTGTGATTGAATTATGGTATCGTTCAAATAACCCTATGACCTTAATATGTGGTAGTTATTTCGAAATTACAGACAGACACTCCAATTTTATTTATTAGTATAGATATAGATTAACGAGGTAAGTAAACAATTAATATGTTTTTAAAAAGATTTCACCATAGAACACAACATTTAACTGTTTTCGGACACCGAAATGTTCGTCCAAAATGTTTTGGTAATGTGAAATCGAATGTTATCTTCAGTTTTAATGTTTTTTTACTGTACTATATTTTATTATTCGAAATTAATAAGTTACATTAGCTATTAATCAACCGGAATTAGAAATAAAATGAGCAAAATATGGTTAATTAAGCAAGGATTGCGAATTTCAAAGAGACTTCTCGTAAGTAACGTTTGGCATGGTATAAGGCTTGGGGCACACAGCGTGATCTGGATATCCGGACCGAGTTATGTCACCCGGTAGTTGACACATTTTATGAATCTATATACTAATAAATAAAATTGGAGTGTCTGTCTGTAATCTATATACTAATAAATAAAATTGGAGTGTCTGTCTGTAATTTCGAAATAACTACCTCATATTAAGCTCATATGGTTATTTGAACGATACCATAACTGAATCACACGTTTTTAAAATTTTTGTCTGTCTGTCTGTCTGTCTGTCTGTCTGTCTGTTTGAAAAGGCTAATCTTTGGAACGGCTGAACCGATTTTGACGGGACTTTCACAGGCAAGTAGAGGATTGACCAGGGCGTAAAATAGGCTACTTTTTTAACCGACTTTTAAAAAGGGAGTTGTGTTTTTCTACCTATGTACACCGAAATCTCCGAGATTTCTGAACCGATTTGCGTCATTTCTTTTTTAATCGATAGAGGAACTTTGCGACATTGTTTCATAAAAAATTTGGAGTCCAACTCCTCAATCCTGATGCTGCAGGGGATCTGACCAATCCACGCGGGCGAAGCTGCGGGCATCAGCTAGTAATTTTATAAATTTCAAACCCTTAAAATTATGTTTTTCTTTCAGAAAGGGAAAGCGGGTGCCGCTTACCCCACCTGCCAAAATTCCCCAACCGTGGGAACGTGTTCATGGTCTGTTCTAAACTTTTTTGTTTTGTAGATTATCATATTATTCATCATTCGTATTAGTAAATTATCATTGACTTCTTAAACCCAGAAACGGAAGCTGTGGCGGGCATGGCGAGGCAACGAGGCGAGCCTCCCACCATCACTGAGCCTTTACCGGGTAAGTCTGATGATACGCACACAAATCTGTTTTTGCGCTTGCTCACACAGCACTCTACACTGCACCTACTGTCTTTATTTCAGAAAAGACTAAGGCAGTTACAATTTCTTTCCTCATAACTGTTTCGGAGCCTATAACGGGTAGACTGAAATTATATTTTGCTTTAACGGGGCTATTCGCTGCCGGCCGATTTCGGTCGTAGGTATCTATGTCCAAGTAGGCAAGTATCCAGCCACTAGCGAGCTTACGTCATGCGCAGTGAGACTCCGACACAAATGGATACAACCCACGCGGACGAAATTTTGAGGTTTTGCAAGTAATAAGTATAATAATAATTTTTTTTTTGTAAAAAAATCAGGAGTGAGCAAGCATAGATAGTAATTACCTAACTATAATAAAGACGTAAGATATATAGAAAAAAGTGGCAGCAAAATAGTACGACCTTTATCGTCACGACTCACAACATGGAACTCCGAGTGCTGTTGTAAATTGCACTCTGTTTTTTATATTGCTGATGATTTTGTAATAAAACTCAATTTTGTTTTGAAATTAATAATTTAATGTTAATTTAATAGTTGTGTGTGTTTAATATTGTGATAACATTCCTGACAAATTCTAATACCTAACAGTTAAACTTGGGAAAAATAAATTTTCCATACCCATTGTATGGCGGATTGTAGATGTTGGTGTACTTAATAATTTAGTTGGTGGATTGTTGTGCTTAATAACTCTGTAACACTATCATTGTACCTGCAATCCTACAATTAATCATTTGTATTTGTATTAAACTACACCCATAGTATGAAAATGTCACATTGACCCAGCGGCCATCTTGGATTTCAAAAATAATACCATATTCGTTCTCAACCACCCCGATAACCTTGAAATGTAACCTATAATGCGAAAGGCTGAATTTGTTGTGGGCTCTTCTCAGACTTGGGCGCGTTCGGAACCCTCGTAGCTTTAGTTATAAGTTACGTAATTAATTATCACCACTATATCGTACAAATTTAACAATTTCGACCATCAAAAGGAGTACAATTGTACCTACTTTAAATAAATGATTTTGACTTTGACTTTGAAAGTAACAAATTAGTGCAATAGCCATCTTGGATTTAAAGAACCATCTTGGATTTAAAGAATAATAGCATATATCCGTTTTTAGACACCCCCAAAACCTTGAATATGAGGCCCATAATGTAAAAATTTTTCGGCGGCCATTTTGGATTTCAAAAATAATATGATATTCGTTCTTTGTCACCCCTAAAAAGCTGAAAACGACACCCATAGTGTGAAAATGACAAATGGGAGCGGCGGCCATTTTGGGTTTTTAAAATTATAGCAAATTTTACAGATAACGAAACCGTTTTTTGACGGAATCCTAAAAACCAACCGATAACTAAATGCCAAAATATGTCTCAGCAAATAATTAATTTAATCGACTTAAATCTACTTTTTTTAAACTTGCTATATTTTACTTGTTGTTTTTGCGTGTACGATTTGAAGTTCACGATTCCCGCGTAAAAGTAGAGCTGGCGGCGAGAAGCGTAGTCCCCCTTCGAAGGCCGTCGGCAGAGTGAAAATTCGGCTCGTGCGCTTCCTGTTATATCAGTGAGATTTTGTATCGCAAATCCCCATACGATTTTGTATGGAGAATTTTTGTGGAAATACTTGAAGCGCTTGAATGTTTTTCATTAAATAATGAAAGCACAAAAGTCTCAAATAAGATAGGCCACTTCTACTTCAATTTCTTTCATTTGTAAAAAGGATTTTTGTTTCGTGTTTACTGCAGTAGACAAATCATATTTACGGGAACTTTACAAGGCGTTTTGGTTGATTTTTCGTTATTTTAGCAATGTGTTTCATTTTTTCTTTGGATAAATAAGGTATTTTCGTCAAATCCGAAAGGCTCTCAAAGAAGATCAACCTTTTAAACTTGCTACACTATTTTTTGTTTCTCAAAATATTTCTGTTTAATACGTTAAACAAAGGTAATTCGTGAGCATGTTTAGCGTATAAGACCCTTAACTCACGCAGTACTTTACATTGTACTTTCTTCCAGAAACGGCCGAGGATGACGAAATCATTGAGGGCTCGCCTCCCCATAATCACTCCATGCCATCCATGGATCATGGGTTAGGTAAGAAAGTTAATTATTGTGCTTCGTTTAACACAAAATTCGTAAGACTTATGACTATTATTATTTTAAGGCATCCCGAAAATCCCAATGGAGGAGGGCACACTTCAACCTTGTACTCCTCCAGAAAGTACTTCCTCACTAGGAACGCCGCCTCAAGCGAAGTAAGTTTTTTCTTGCATTAAACAATAAGTTATTATAATAATAACATAGTTATTATATAATAATTAATAATATATTGGTTGTAAACCATTGTAATATTTGGGAGAGAGCGTTATTTATATCGGTTTTGAAAATCAATGAAGTGTCGTCAGCAAATAACACTATCTCACAAATGTCCCTAGCGTAGTAAGAAAGATCATTTATATAAATTAAAAATAAAAGATAGGTATCGAGACCTGGGGCACACCCATTAGTAAGGAAAAGCGCCAGAAGAATCTGTACCGTTAATATTTTCTTTTCGGATACTTTTCTGCCAATAAGATTTCAATAAACTTGATGAATCCTTTGAAACACTGCACCGTAATGTTCTAACTTGGAGAGCAAGATTTCATGATCGACACAGTCGGACGAGTCACACTTTTTAGAGAAACAAAATACATGTTTACTTTCTTGTTATTGACAGGAAACGGAAGTTACTATTCACGCCGTCCACAGGGATAATTCCGGCATTGGAGGCGCCTGTTAACCCTGTGGCGGTCCAGATAGAGTTTTTGGAATTTGCACCTGGTTAGTATTATATTTTTAAGTTTTTTTGAAGTGGTTATGGACATTGAACTAACATTTTTAAAATGTTTCAGAGTCTACCACTTCAGCAATGCCAGGATCTGGAAGAAGTGCCGCATCATACGAGATCGGTTAGTTACAAAATTTAAAATTTGATTGTTTTATGTGCTGCCTCTGTTATGTAAATAAAAAATATATAATTGCAGGAGTCGACGGTAATGTCGATGAGGAAATTGACGACAACGTTGGAAGCGACATTGACGAAGACGCTGACGTCGATGACCTCATCGACATTTCAGTGCGGCAGCGGAACGTCTTCGAATTCCCCACGGAGTTCGATGGTTCCGAGGATCCTGGCCTTGTGGAAGCGGTGCACGAACTGGACGCTGAAAATGATGTTCGTCTTCGGGCTCTGACTGAGTCCGAAGACTTCCTTAACTTTGATTGGCGGGGCAATGCTGATAACTTCAAAGGAGTTAGGGAAGAGTTTATCGGGCCCTCTGGCCCAACTTTTGATATCTCTGGGCTAACTCCTTTGGAGATATTTGAACAAATTTGGGATACCAATATCGTAGCTCACATTGTCCGCGAAACCAACAAATATGGGCGCCAATTGCAGCTTAATAATGCCTCAAAGCTCAGCTCCAGATTAAGTCGGTGGAAAGACACCACAGAAGACGAAATCTGGACGTTTTTTGGTATTATTATGCTGCAATCTCTCGTTGTAAACAATGTTGAGCGGGAATACTGGTATCCCAAATTGGAAGAGCTCCGAGTTGGGAATTTCGGGGAGCTCATGGGTTACAACCGCTTCCTACTTTTAAAAAGATGTCTACACTTCGTAGACAACACCTCCTTGCCCGCTCATACCAACAAACTCCACAAAATCATGCCGGTAATTGAGCATCTCAATCAAAAATTCAGCTCTTTATACCTGCCTGAGCAAAATGTGGCAATTGACGAGTCGCTCCTTTTATGGAAAGGGCGACTCTCGTTCGCACAGTTGATTGCCACAAAACGGGCTAGGGTCGGTATAAAGAGCTATGAATTGTGCGAGTCAAGAACCGGCTATCTGTGGAACATGGAGGTGTATACGGGCAAGGCGCACGTCCACGCGCCGCAAGACGCACCACAAGAAGCGGATGTAACCCGTGAGGTTGAGGATGAGCGGGGGAGTGCCACGTCTCAAATTGTACTTACTCTGATGAGACCCTTGTTCAATAGAGGCCATACTCTGGTTATGGATAATTTTTATAACGCGCCTCTTTTGTCAAGGCTTTTAAAGGCTAAATACAAAACCGATACGATGGGCACTCTTCGGCTGAACAGGGACTTTGTCCCTGAGTCCCTAAAAGGGAAGAATAAAAATAATATGAAGGCGGGAGAGGTTTGTTTTAGCACAACCAAAGATTTGAGTGTGGTTGTGTGGATGGATAAGAACGTGGTGGCCATGCTCTCTACGTATCACGACATCAAGGTCGGCGGAAAAGAAAAGTACGGCTACTTCAGGTACAAGCCTGAAGTAGTCTTGGACTATAACCTCTCCATGGGCGGCATAGATCATAAAGATCAAATGCTTCACGCCTACCCCGTGGAGAGGGTGCGCAACATGGTCTGGTACAAAAAACTTTTCCGCCGACTTTTGAACGTCTCGATACACAATGCGTACGTAATCTATACACACGACCACACTCAAATCGGAAATAGGGATTTCCGATTGCAGTTGGCACATCAAATACTGCAGAAGCACAAACCAACAGCCGTGCCTCGACCACCAGCGCGACCACCAGCGCAACCAGCCACGCCGCCAGAAATGCATTTGCCATTAAAAAATGTGCGAGCGCAGCGATGCAAGTTGTGCCACGCTGCCAAAGTGCGCCGAACGACGGTGTGGAGGTGTGGCACCTGTGACGTCAACTTATGCATTGAGGGATGCTACAGTGCTTACCACACAAGCAATAGGTACATTAAGTGATGATGCAGTCTAAGATGGCGGCGGGCTAACCTGGAAGGGGCACGGCAGTGTTGTGCTTCAACTTGTAATGCGGTAATTCTTACATTCCTCATTTTAATTGCATTCTTATAGAGAATTGTTAAAATAACCTCTAATTCTTTGTTTACCTTTTCGAATGTCAGTTGTCATTTTTCCAAAATGTAACTCTTTTTAGTGAAAATTTAAACCTCTCTCGCCATTAGGAGTAAAATATTAATCATTTTCCAACAAGAAAATGATTAAAATTTTAACCCAAAATTTTCTTCTTGCAGCTCTTCCCTCCTTGCTCCGCCGTTTTGACAATTTGTGATAATTTTCTTAATTTATTGTCATGATCTCGTGAGTGGCCATGTGGCTCAGTTTACTCTAAGTATTTTTTAACTTTAAATTTTTGTAATGAGTATCCTATATATAAATTAAGATAAGGCGAAGAACGAAGGGACGTTATTATATATTTTCGTATTTTTTTTTGTAGATAAAACATCTGATAAAATTCTGGAAACTTCATAAATTTATTTTAAATTCTAAATATAATTCTTTGATTTTATTCACCAATATATTACATTTGTCGGCTCGAACAGAGAGACCACGGCTAGGTAGGCCAAATCCCTGCCTTGAGATTAAAAGTTCAAGCTTCGGCAAGACTATCCGAGCGTATTTATATCCGGCTGGCTGGCGCCCGAAGGTTTTCTTGTATTTTAGGGGAAGACCATCCTCCTCCCCTTTCTATTTTGTCAGCTGGAAGAAAGAATTCATATTTTTTATTAACTTAACTTAATTTACATTACCATTCTTTAATTTTAACAACAACTTTTTTTTTAAATTTTTCACCTGCCTATTGGGGTGAAAAATTATTTCTTACAAACTTTTTATACAGAAAGACTTTTTTTTTTTGGTGGTTCTGTATCGTTAATAGATAATACATATTTCCACTAATAAATTTGTACTTTTTTTTGAAAAAAAAAATTTTTTAATGGTCATACTACAGTTTTACGATAATATCCACCCAAACTACTCACCAACATAATTAACTTTCACGGTCGAGGTAAATCTCTAAAAAAAAAAATTAAAAAATATTTTCACGATTCCGGATATAAGAATTTTTTTTAAATCTGTTGTAGAATCACCTCAAGATAGTTTTTAAGTCACCGGCCCGGCTGTAATTGTGACTGTGTGTGTGACGAACAGTAGAGTAATTTCCGGATCACGCACTCAGTGTGTACCTACCCTTTACGCCCAACATCTGGTGATAAATTTTTTGTTTATTGTTGGTCCTAAGTTTTTGTACGTTACAATGTACAATTAGTGTGCCACGTTTTTGGAAAGGGCATTAAATTTACTTTAATGTATAGTAATTTTTTAAGTAAATGTTGTATTGTATAGCATGTAGAACAAAAAATCTGATAAGCGAAAATGATTTCATTGTGTAAATGGGAACTGTTGCACTAATTTTCATATTTCTAGTTATTGGTGGATGCTATTGCCAAGATTTTTGTTAACTTTG
Source organism: Maniola jurtina (assembly GCF_905333055.1). Classification (NCBI taxonomy): domain Eukaryota; kingdom Metazoa; phylum Arthropoda; class Insecta; order Lepidoptera; family Nymphalidae; genus Maniola; species Maniola jurtina. The sequence goes on from NC_060056.1 coordinate 4,674,131, forward strand.
AAAGAATATTAGACTAGTTGTATTGTATCACTTACAAATTAGACCGAGAACTGGTATTTGTGAATCTTAGACTCTCTAAGTTTAAAACCAATTACGCCTGGCGGCGCCAGATTATTGTACAGAATCAAAGTGCTATAAATAAATATTTTTGTATAGACAAGTGTATATTTTTATTCATCCGTTGATATGTCCGTGTCAAGTAGCACTTGACAAGGGCAGGTGGGTCTGAAATGCCCATGTCAACTACTAGTGGTTGACATGGGACGGCGCTCTTGAGAAGCCGCGATTGATTTTACCTACCTTTACAGCGTATTTCTTATCCTTGATTGACGGCATTCCCAATAATTTTATTTGTCTACCAAATTAGAATATTTTCTTTTTGCTGTCGACAACGCACGACCACGGCCTTTGTATTGAATCTCAATCAAGACGATAGCACTAAGCACAATCTTGTTTCTTTCTTTTTAGTTTATTTTACTTGTACCAAGTCGGGTTCAAGTTGCCTCATTTTTTCCGTATTCGGGTTATTGTTTTTTTTTTTCAACTTTTTTTTTTTTGGTGTTTTTTTTTTTTTTGTTAAAACTGACTGGAAAGCGCTCTAAGGGGGTGCCGAGTGTATGTCGGTGATCGGCGGCACAGACGGGGTCCATACTTGTATAGTTTAACTAACTTGTTACCTACAAATAACTACAAACTTGACATTGGTTAATCTTTGTAAAGCTAGACGAGAGAGAAAAAAAAAACTACCTGGCTTAAAAGTGCTTAGAACCCAGAGCCGTAAAACCAGTTATTAAAAAAAAATAACCATATTTTTACTTTATCAATAATCTAACTTTATTGCAAACAGCTAAAAGGACTTCGTCTGTGATGGCGTTTGCTGGCGCGCGTGCTGTGCTTGTTTGGAGTCTTTTTTTTGTTAAGAGTGGATGGTTTTTGTGTTAGTTGGTGTTTTTTGGTGGTGGAAATGACTGAGAAGCGCTCTAAAGGGGCGCCGCGCGTATGTCGGTGGGCGCCGGCGCAGACGGAGTCCATACTTGTATAGATTCAATAACTTGAAAATAACTACAAACTTGACATTGGCTAATCAGAGTAAAGCTAGATTTAAAGAAGAAAAAAAAAACAGCTAAAAGGGCTTCGTCTGTGGTGGCGTTTGCTGGCGCGCGTGTTGTGACTTTTTGGAGTGTTTTTTTATTAGAAGTGGCTGGTTTCTGTGTTCTGCTGGTGTTTATTGCTGGTGGAACTGACTGGGAAGCGCTCTAAAGGGGTGCCGCGCGTATGTCGGCGCCGCCGGCACAGACGAAGTCCATACTTATACATATATAGTTTCCCTAACTTGTAAATAACTACAAACTTGACATTGGCTAATCAGTGTAAAGCCAGACGAGAGAAAAAAAAAAACAGCTAGAAATAAATAGTCGTAAATAAAACTATAGAGATATTCTTGTCCCAGGAAATCGCAGTGGCCAGTGAACATCATATACAGGAGATTTTGAAGCGTCCAAAATCGATGTTAACATATAGGAATGGTGCAGATGTTATGCAAAATTCTCCGATAAGAGGTTACAAGTGTAAATTAAAAATTTATATCACCCCCGACAAGTAATGGTTACAGTAACTAGAAAAGAGCTGATAACTTTCAAACGGCTGAACCGATTTTCTTGGATCATAGCTAAGAACACTCGATCAAGCCACCTTTCAAACAAAAATAACTAAATTAAAATCGGTTCATTAGTTTAGGAGCTACGATGCCACAGACAGATACACACGTCAAACTTATAACACTTTGGGTCGGGAGTCAAAAAAAGGGACCAACAGAAGTAGGTATTCGATATTCCGAGTTATGCATGTGATTAAAAGGTGGATGGATTGCGTGAAAGAGGATATGCGTGTAAAAGGGGTGGATGCGTTGGTTGACAAGCGGGTGGAACATGTGCCGAGTTGCCGACCCCACATAGCGTGGCGTGGGACAAGATCTAAACTCTAAAGGAAGAATACGAAGAAAAATAAAATTACAGGGGCTCTTAAAGATATGTGAATTTTTAAGACCGCGTAACATTGAAACCGAATATTTTAACGGAAATCCGGAAAACCACAGGCATAGATATAAAATAATATTAGGTAAACATTAATAATTATAAATTATAATTACTATTAGTTATACCTAGTCGTCAAAAAGACCACCCCGGCATAGATATAAAATAATATTAGGTAAACATTAATAATTATAAATTATAATTACTATTAGTTATACCTAGTCATCAAAAAGCCCACCCCGGCATAGATATAAAATAATATTAGGTAAACATTAATAATTATAAATTATAATTACTATTAGTTATACCTAGTCGTCAAAAAGACCACCCCTGCTTGACCAAAAGTGCCCATCAAGCTGGCAGCATTGCCCCGCTGAATATTATATATCAGAAAAATAAATGGTTTTATATCTGAAAGTATTGTGTTCACATTGAAAAAATGTTTTAGATAGTACTTAAAGACTTATCTACACTGATTATTATTATTAGAATTGAATAAGTATTTGTTTTTTTACAGAAATAGCGCAGGGATACAACTAATAAATATAATAATTAGAATAATAAGTCAAACGAAAAACTAAGATGGAACAAGACGGTGACCAAATGAAAACTGAAACAATTTTAAGCAAAGAAATTGCTGAATTACAAAAAGCCCTTAAGTCAGAAGTTATGGAAACAATTAGTGTTTGTAACACTGATGTATGTATGCCATGTTTGCTTTCTCCTGATGATTACATAGTTCAAATTCAAATTACAGTGGACCCCCGGTAATCCGACAAATGTTTTGCAGGGCAGTGTCGGACTATCGAATTTGTCGGATTATAGAGTACTGCCTAAGACCCTAGTCAGGCGTTTTTTACTAAAGAGTACCTTGTAATCCGACAAATTAAAGATCCAACGATAATATTCTATATGTCAAAAGTAAACCACATCACATCACACTAATATTATAAAGGGTAAAGTTTGTGTGCATAAAATATGTTCCAATTTTCAAAGTAAGATAACTATACCAAGTGGGGTATTATAATATGAAAGGGCTTTACATGTACATTCTAAAACAGATTTTTATGCATAATAGTTTTTAATTCGTTGTGCAAAATGTCAGAAAAAATACTCAAGTATGGAACCCTTGGTGCACGAGTCTGACTCGCACTTGGCCAGTTTTTTTTCATAGTTTTAGGGTTCTGTTTGGGTTTTCAAAAGGAAAAACGGAACCCTTATAGGATCAAATTGTTGTCTGTCTGTCTGTCTGTCCATCCGTCCGTCCATCTGTCTGTCTGTCTGTCTATCAAGAAACCTATAGGGTACGTCCCTTAACCGAGAATCTAAATTAGGTATTTATAATAGTTTTCGATTTATCATGCACAATGTTGGAATCGAGTCTGACTCGCACTTGGCCGGTTTTTTTCTTCTTCTTCTTCTTCTCTCTGGGTTGGTTTCCGCACTTAAACGTTTCCGTCTGTTGTGCGTGCGTTGCCCCTCCGGTTTTTTTCTTATGATGGGTATCTTATCAGTAATGATCAGTACTATCACCTGTCTTCATGTTTGCTAGCGTTCTGGTTATACCCTGTTTAGATATATTTTGCTTTCAGTGTGAGCCTTCTCAAGCTGAAGCAAGTTTGGACACTAGCAGATCAGTCATTGACAAACGAACAGTTACTTCCTCAAACAAACACAGTTCCAGTACAAGTTCACATGGACAGTAAGTATTATGCGCAAGTATTATGCGCAGTCGAGCGTCAAGTGTTTTGTGATTTAAGTGTTGTTTTTAAAGTAATTTCGCTAGATTATTGTTTACTAGCTGATGCCCGCAGCTTCGCCCGCGTGGATTGGTCAGATCCCCTGCAGCATCAGGATTGAGGAGTTGGAATCCAAATTTTGTATGAAACAATGTCGTAAAGTTCCTCTATCGATTAAAAAAGAAATGACGCAAATCGGTTCAGAAATTTCGGAGATTTTGGTGTACATAGGTAAAAAAACACAACTCCCTTCTTGAAAGTCTGTTGAAAAAGTAGCCTATGTAACACCCTGGTCAATCCTCTACTTGTAAGTGAAAATCCCGTTAAAATCGGTCCAGCCGTTCCGAAGATTAGCCTTTTCAAACAGACTGACAGACAGACAGACGGACAAAAATTTTAAAAACGTGTGATTGAATTATGGTATCGTTCAAATAACCCTATGACCTTAATATGTGGTAGTTATTTCGAAATTACAGACAGACACTCCAATTTTATTTATTAGTATAGATATAGATTAACGAGGTAAGTAAACAATTAATATGTTTTTAAAAAGATTTCACCATAGAACACAACATTTAACTGTTTTCGGACACCGAAATGTTCGTCCAAAATGTTTTGGTAATGTGAAATCGAATGTTATCTTCAGTTTTAATGTTTTTTTACTGTACTATATTTTATTATTCGAAATTAATAAGTTACATTAGCTATTAATCAACCGGAATTAGAAATAAAATGAGCAAAATATGGTTAATTAAGCAAGGATTGCGAATTTCAAAGAGACTTCTCGTAAGTAACGTTTGGCATGGTATAAGGCTTGGGGCACACAGCGTGATCTGGATATCCGGACCGAGTTATGTCACCCGGTAGTTGACACATTTTATGAATCTATATACTAATAAATAAAATTGGAGTGTCTGTCTGTAATCTATATACTAATAAATAAAATTGGAGTGTCTGTCTGTAATTTCGAAATAACTACCTCATATTAAGCTCATATGGTTATTTGAACGATACCATAACTGAATCACACGTTTTTAAAATTTTTGTCTGTCTGTCTGTCTGTCTGTCTGTCTGTCTGTTTGAAAAGGCTAATCTTTGGAACGGCTGAACCGATTTTGACGGGACTTTCACAGGCAAGTAGAGGATTGACCAGGGCGTAAAATAGGCTACTTTTTTAACCGACTTTTAAAAAGGGAGTTGTGTTTTTCTACCTATGTACACCGAAATCTCCGAGATTTCTGAACCGATTTGCGTCATTTCTTTTTTAATCGATAGAGGAACTTTGCGACATTGTTTCATAAAAAATTTGGAGTCCAACTCCTCAATCCTGATGCTGCAGGGGATCTGACCAATCCACGCGGGCGAAGCTGCGGGCATCAGCTAGTAATTTTATAAATTTCAAACCCTTAAAATTATGTTTTTCTTTCAGAAAGGGAAAGCGGGTGCCGCTTACCCCACCTGCCAAAATTCCCCAACCGTGGGAACGTGTTCATGGTCTGTTCTAAACTTTTTTGTTTTGTAGATTATCATATTATTCATCATTCGTATTAGTAAATTATCATTGACTTCTTAAACCCAGAAACGGAAGCTGTGGCGGGCATGGCGAGGCAACGAGGCGAGCCTCCCACCATCACTGAGCCTTTACCGGGTAAGTCTGATGATACGCACACAAATCTGTTTTTGCGCTTGCTCACACAGCACTCTACACTGCACCTACTGTCTTTATTTCAGAAAAGACTAAGGCAGTTACAATTTCTTTCCTCATAACTGTTTCGGAGCCTATAACGGGTAGACTGAAATTATATTTTGCTTTAACGGGGCTATTCGCTGCCGGCCGATTTCGGTCGTAGGTATCTATGTCCAAGTAGGCAAGTATCCAGCCACTAGCGAGCTTACGTCATGCGCAGTGAGACTCCGACACAAATGGATACAACCCACGCGGACGAAATTTTGAGGTTTTGCAAGTAATAAGTATAATAATAATTTTTTTTTTGTAAAAAAATCAGGAGTGAGCAAGCATAGATAGTAATTACCTAACTATAATAAAGACGTAAGATATATAGAAAAAAGTGGCAGCAAAATAGTACGACCTTTATCGTCACGACTCACAACATGGAACTCCGAGTGCTGTTGTAAATTGCACTCTGTTTTTTATATTGCTGATGATTTTGTAATAAAACTCAATTTTGTTTTGAAATTAATAATTTAATGTTAATTTAATAGTTGTGTGTGTTTAATATTGTGATAACATTCCTGACAAATTCTAATACCTAACAGTTAAACTTGGGAAAAATAAATTTTCCATACCCATTGTATGGCGGATTGTAGATGTTGGTGTACTTAATAATTTAGTTGGTGGATTGTTGTGCTTAATAACTCTGTAACACTATCATTGTACCTGCAATCCTACAATTAATCATTTGTATTTGTATTAAACTACACCCATAGTATGAAAATGTCACATTGACCCAGCGGCCATCTTGGATTTCAAAAATAATACCATATTCGTTCTCAACCACCCCGATAACCTTGAAATGTAACCTATAATGCGAAAGGCTGAATTTGTTGTGGGCTCTTCTCAGACTTGGGCGCGTTCGGAACCCTCGTAGCTTTAGTTATAAGTTACGTAATTAATTATCACCACTATATCGTACAAATTTAACAATTTCGACCATCAAAAGGAGTACAATTGTACCTACTTTAAATAAATGATTTTGACTTTGACTTTGAAAGTAACAAATTAGTGCAATAGCCATCTTGGATTTAAAGAACCATCTTGGATTTAAAGAATAATAGCATATATCCGTTTTTAGACACCCCCAAAACCTTGAATATGAGGCCCATAATGTAAAAATTTTTCGGCGGCCATTTTGGATTTCAAAAATAATATGATATTCGTTCTTTGTCACCCCTAAAAAGCTGAAAACGACACCCATAGTGTGAAAATGACAAATGGGAGCGGCGGCCATTTTGGGTTTTTAAAATTATAGCAAATTTTACAGATAACGAAACCGTTTTTTGACGGAATCCTAAAAACCAACCGATAACTAAATGCCAAAATATGTCTCAGCAAATAATTAATTTAATCGACTTAAATCTACTTTTTTTAAACTTGCTATATTTTACTTGTTGTTTTTGCGTGTACGATTTGAAGTTCACGATTCCCGCGTAAAAGTAGAGCTGGCGGCGAGAAGCGTAGTCCCCCTTCGAAGGCCGTCGGCAGAGTGAAAATTCGGCTCGTGCGCTTCCTGTTATATCAGTGAGATTTTGTATCGCAAATCCCCATACGATTTTGTATGGAGAATTTTTGTGGAAATACTTGAAGCGCTTGAATGTTTTTCATTAAATAATGAAAGCACAAAAGTCTCAAATAAGATAGGCCACTTCTACTTCAATTTCTTTCATTTGTAAAAAGGATTTTTGTTTCGTGTTTACTGCAGTAGACAAATCATATTTACGGGAACTTTACAAGGCGTTTTGGTTGATTTTTCGTTATTTTAGCAATGTGTTTCATTTTTTCTTTGGATAAATAAGGTATTTTCGTCAAATCCGAAAGGCTCTCAAAGAAGATCAACCTTTTAAACTTGCTACACTATTTTTTGTTTCTCAAAATATTTCTGTTTAATACGTTAAACAAAGGTAATTCGTGAGCATGTTTAGCGTATAAGACCCTTAACTCACGCAGTACTTTACATTGTACTTTCTTCCAGAAACGGCCGAGGATGACGAAATCATTGAGGGCTCGCCTCCCCATAATCACTCCATGCCATCCATGGATCATGGGTTAGGTAAGAAAGTTAATTATTGTGCTTCGTTTAACACAAAATTCGTAAGACTTATGACTATTATTATTTTAAGGCATCCCGAAAATCCCAATGGAGGAGGGCACACTTCAACCTTGTACTCCTCCAGAAAGTACTTCCTCACTAGGAACGCCGCCTCAAGCGAAGTAAGTTTTTTCTTGCATTAAACAATAAGTTATTATAATAATAACATAGTTATTATATAATAATTAATAATATATTGGTTGTAAACCATTGTAATATTTGGGAGAGAGCGTTATTTATATCGGTTTTGAAAATCAATGAAGTGTCGTCAGCAAATAACACTATCTCACAAATGTCCCTAGCGTAGTAAGAAAGATCATTTATATAAATTAAAAATAAAAGATAGGTATCGAGACCTGGGGCACACCCATTAGTAAGGAAAAGCGCCAGAAGAATCTGTACCGTTAATATTTTCTTTTCGGATACTTTTCTGCCAATAAGATTTCAATAAACTTGATGAATCCTTTGAAACACTGCACCGTAATGTTCTAACTTGGAGAGCAAGATTTCATGATCGACACAGTCGGACGAGTCACACTTTTTAGAGAAACAAAATACATGTTTACTTTCTTGTTATTGACAGGAAACGGAAGTTACTATTCACGCCGTCCACAGGGATAATTCCGGCATTGGAGGCGCCTGTTAACCCTGTGGCGGTCCAGATAGAGTTTTTGGAATTTGCACCTGGTTAGTATTATATTTTTAAGTTTTTTTGAAGTGGTTATGGACATTGAACTAACATTTTTAAAATGTTTCAGAGTCTACCACTTCAGCAATGCCAGGATCTGGAAGAAGTGCCGCATCATACGAGATCGGTTAGTTACAAAATTTAAAATTTGATTGTTTTATGTGCTGCCTCTGTTATGTAAATAAAAAATATATAATTGCAGGAGTCGACGGTAATGTCGATGAGGAAATTGACGACAACGTTGGAAGCGACATTGACGAAGACGCTGACGTCGATGACCTCATCGACATTTCAGTGCGGCAGCGGAACGTCTTCGAATTCCCCACGGAGTTCGATGGTTCCGAGGATCCTGGCCTTGTGGAAGCGGTGCACGAACTGGACGCTGAAAATGATGTTCGTCTTCGGGCTCTGACTGAGTCCGAAGACTTCCTTAACTTTGATTGGCGGGGCAATGCTGATAACTTCAAAGGAGTTAGGGAAGAGTTTATCGGGCCCTCTGGCCCAACTTTTGATATCTCTGGGCTAACTCCTTTGGAGATATTTGAACAAATTTGGGATACCAATATCGTAGCTCACATTGTCCGCGAAACCAACAAATATGGGCGCCAATTGCAGCTTAATAATGCCTCAAAGCTCAGCTCCAGATTAAGTCGGTGGAAAGACACCACAGAAGACGAAATCTGGACGTTTTTTGGTATTATTATGCTGCAATCTCTCGTTGTAAACAATGTTGAGCGGGAATACTGGTATCCCAAATTGGAAGAGCTCCGAGTTGGGAATTTCGGGGAGCTCATGGGTTACAACCGCTTCCTACTTTTAAAAAGATGTCTACACTTCGTAGACAACACCTCCTTGCCCGCTCATACCAACAAACTCCACAAAATCATGCCGGTAATTGAGCATCTCAATCAAAAATTCAGCTCTTTATACCTGCCTGAGCAAAATGTGGCAATTGACGAGTCGCTCCTTTTATGGAAAGGGCGACTCTCGTTCGCACAGTTGATTGCCACAAAACGGGCTAGGGTCGGTATAAAGAGCTATGAATTGTGCGAGTCAAGAACCGGCTATCTGTGGAACATGGAGGTGTATACGGGCAAGGCGCACGTCCACGCGCCGCAAGACGCACCACAAGAAGCGGATGTAACCCGTGAGGTTGAGGATGAGCGGGGGAGTGCCACGTCTCAAATTGTACTTACTCTGATGAGACCCTTGTTCAATAGAGGCCATACTCTGGTTATGGATAATTTTTATAACGCGCCTCTTTTGTCAAGGCTTTTAAAGGCTAAATACAAAACCGATACGATGGGCACTCTTCGGCTGAACAGGGACTTTGTCCCTGAGTCCCTAAAAGGGAAGAATAAAAATAATATGAAGGCGGGAGAGGTTTGTTTTAGCACAACCAAAGATTTGAGTGTGGTTGTGTGGATGGATAAGAACGTGGTGGCCATGCTCTCTACGTATCACGACATCAAGGTCGGCGGAAAAGAAAAGTACGGCTACTTCAGGTACAAGCCTGAAGTAGTCTTGGACTATAACCTCTCCATGGGCGGCATAGATCATAAAGATCAAATGCTTCACGCCTACCCCGTGGAGAGGGTGCGCAACATGGTCTGGTACAAAAAACTTTTCCGCCGACTTTTGAACGTCTCGATACACAATGCGTACGTAATCTATACACACGACCACACTCAAATCGGAAATAGGGATTTCCGATTGCAGTTGGCACATCAAATACTGCAGAAGCACAAACCAACAGCCGTGCCTCGACCACCAGCGCGACCACCAGCGCAACCAGCCACGCCGCCAGAAATGCATTTGCCATTAAAAAATGTGCGAGCGCAGCGATGCAAGTTGTGCCACGCTGCCAAAGTGCGCCGAACGACGGTGTGGAGGTGTGGCACCTGTGACGTCAACTTATGCATTGAGGGATGCTACAGTGCTTACCACACAAGCAATAGGTACATTAAGTGATGATGCAGTCTAAGATGGCGGCGGGCTAACCTGGAAGGGGCACGGCAGTGTTGTGCTTCAACTTGTAATGCGGTAATTCTTACATTCCTCATTTTAATTGCATTCTTATAGAGAATTGTTAAAATAACCTCTAATTCTTTGTTTACCTTTTCGAATGTCAGTTGTCATTTTTCCAAAATGTAACTCTTTTTAGTGAAAATTTAAACCTCTCTCGCCATTAGGAGTAAAATATTAATCATTTTCCAACAAGAAAATGATTAAAATTTTAACCCAAAATTTTCTTCTTGCAGCTCTTCCCTCCTTGCTCCGCCGTTTTGACAATTTGTGATAATTTTCTTAATTTATTGTCATGATCTCGTGAGTGGCCATGTGGCTCAGTTTACTCTAAGTATTTTTTAACTTTAAATTTTTGTAATGAGTATCCTATATATAAATTAAGATAAGGCGAAGAACGAAGGGACGTTATTATATATTTTCGTATTTTTTTTTGTAGATAAAACATCTGATAAAATTCTGGAAACTTCATAAATTTATTTTAAATTCTAAATATAATTCTTTGATTTTATTCACCAATATATTACATTTGTCGGCTCGAACAGAGAGACCACGGCTAGGTAGGCCAAATCCCTGCCTTGAGATTAAAAGTTCAAGCTTCGGCAAGACTATCCGAGCGTATTTATATCCGGCTGGCTGGCGCCCGAAGGTTTTCTTGTATTTTAGGGGAAGACCATCCTCCTCCCCTTTCTATTTTGTCAGCTGGAAGAAAGAATTCATATTTTTTATTAACTTAACTTAATTTACATTACCATTCTTTAATTTTAACAACAACTTTTTTTTTAAATTTTTCACCTGCCTATTGGGGTGAAAAATTATTTCTTACAAACTTTTTATACAGAAAGACTTTTTTTTTTTGGTGGTTCTGTATCGTTAATAGATAATACATATTTCCACTAATAAATTTGTACTTTTTTTTGAAAAAAAAAATTTTTTAATGGTCATACTACAGTTTTACGATAATATCCACCCAAACTACTCACCAACATAATTAACTTTCACGGTCGAGGTAAATCTCTAAAAAAAAAAATTAAAAAATATTTTCACGATTCCGGATATAAGAATTTTTTTTAAATCTGTTGTAGAATCACCTCAAGATAGTTTTTAAGTCACCGGCCCGGCTGTAATTGTGACTGTGTGTGTGACGAACAGTAGAGTAATTTCCGGATCACGCACTCAGTGTGTACCTACCCTTTACGCCCAACATCTGGTGATAAATTTTTTGTTTATTGTTGGTCCTAAGTTTTTGTACGTTACAATGTACAATTAGTGTGCCACGTTTTTGGAAAGGGCATTAAATTTACTTTAATGTATAGTAATTTTTTAAGTAAATGTTGTATTGTATAGCATGTAGAACAAAAAATCTGATAAGCGAAAATGATTTCATTGTGTAAATGGGAACTGTTGCACTAATTTTCATATTTCTAGTTATTGGTGGATGCTATTGCCAAGATTTTTGTTAACTTTGAAAGAATATTAGACTAGTTGTATTGTATCACTTACAAATTAGACCGAGAACTGGTATTTGTGAATCTTAGACTCTCTAAGTTTAAAACCAATTACGCCTGGCGGCGCCAGATTATTGTACAGAATCAAAGTGCTATAAATAAATATTTTTGTATAGACAAGTGTATATTTTTATTCATCCGTTGATATGTCCGTGTCAAGTAGCACTTGACAAGGGCAGGTGGGTCTGAAATGCCCATGTCAACTACTAGTGGTTGACATGGGACGGCGCTCTTGAGAAGCCGCGATTGATTTTACCTACCTTTACAGCGTATTTCTTATCCTTGATTGACGGCATTCCCAATAATTTTATTTGTCTACCAAATTAGAATATTTTCTTTTTGCTGTCGACAACGCACGACCACGGCCTTTGTATTGAATCTCAATCAAGACGATAGCACTAAGCACAATCTTGTTTCTTTCTTTTTAGTTTATTTTACTTGTACCAAGTCGGGTTCAAGTTGCCTCATTTTTTCCGTATTCGGGTTATTGTTTTTTTTTTTCAACTTTTTTTTTTTTGGTGTTTTTTTTTTTTTTGTTAAAACTGACTGGAAAGCGCTCTAAGGGGGTGCCGAGTGTATGTCGGTGATCGGCGGCACAGACGGGGTCCATACTTGTATAGTTTAACTAACTTGTTACCTACAAATAACTACAAACTTGACATTGGTTAATCTTTGTAAAGCTAGACGAGAGAGAAAAAAAAAACTACCTGGCTTAAAAGTGCTTAGAACCCAGAGCCGTAAAACCAGTTATTAAAAAAAAATAACCATATTTTTACTTTATCAATAATCTAACTTTATTGCAAACAGCTAAAAGGACTTCGTCTGTGATGGCGTTTGCTGGCGCGCGTGCTGTGCTTGTTTGGAGTCTTTTTTTTGTTAAGAGTGGATGGTTTTTGTGTTAGTTGGTGTTTTTTGGTGGTGGAAATGACTGAGAAGCGCTCTAAAGGGGCGCCGCGCGTATGTCGGTGGGCGCCGGCGCAGACGGAGTCCATACTTGTATAGATTCAATAACTTGAAAATAACTACAAACTTGACATTGGCTAATCAGAGTAAAGCTAGATTTAAAGAAGAAAAAAAAAACAGCTAAAAGGGCTTCGTCTGTGGTGGCGTTTGCTGGCGCGCGTGTTGTGACTTTTTGGAGTGTTTTTTTATTAGAAGTGGCTGGTTTCTGTGTTCTGCTGGTGTTTATTGCTGGTGGAACTGACTGGGAAGCGCTCTAAAGGGGTGCCGCGCGTATGTCGGCGCCGCCGGCACAGACGAAGTCCATACTTATACATATATAGTTTCCCTAACTTGTAAATAACTACAAACTTGACATTGGCTAATCAGTGTAAAGCCAGACGAGAGAAAAAAAAAAACAGCTAGAAATAAATAGTCGTAAATAAAACTATAGAGATATTCTTGTCCCAGGAAATCGCAGTGGCCAGTGAACATCATATACAGGAGATTTTGAAGCGTCCAAAATCGATGTTAACATATAGGAATGGTGCAGATGTTATGCAAAATTCTCCGATAAGAGGTTACAAGTGTAAATTAAAAATTTATATCACCCCCGACAAGTAATGGTTACAGTAACTAGAAAAGAGCTGATAACTTTCAAACGGCTGAACCGATTTTCTTGGATCATAGCTAAGAACACTCGATCAAGCCACCTTTCAAACAAAAATAACTAAATTAAAATCGGTTCATTAGTTTAGGAGCTACGATGCCACAGACAGATACACACGTCAAACTTATAACACTTTGGGTCGGGAGTCAAAAAAAGGGACCAACAGAAGTAGGTATTCGATATTCCGAGTTATGCATGTGATTAAAAGGTGGATGGATTGCGTGAAAGAGGATATGCGTGTAAAAGGGGTGGATGCGTTGGTTGACAAGCGGGTGGAACATGTGCCGAGTTGCCGACCCCACATAGCGTGGCGTGGGACAAGATCTAAACTCTAAAGGAAGAATACGAAGAAAAATAAAATTACAGGGGCTCTTAAAGATATGTGAATTTTTAAGACCGCGTAACATTGAAACCGAATATTTTAACGGAAATCCGGAAAACCACAGGCATAGATATAAAATAATATTAGGTAAACATTAATAATTATAAATTATAATTACTATTAGTTATACCTAGTCGTCAAAAAGACCACCCCGGCATAGATATAAAATAATATTAGGTAAACATTAATAATTATAAATTATAATTACTATTAGTTATACCTAGTCATCAAAAAGCCCACCCCGGCATAGATATAAAATAATATTAGGTAAACATTAATAATTATAAATTATAATTACTATTAGTTATACCTAGTCGTCAAAAAGACCACCCCTGCTTGACCAAAAGTGCCCATCAAGCTGGCAGCATTGCCCCGCTGAATATTATATATCAGAAAAATAAATGGTTTTATATCTGAAAGTATTGTGTTCACATTGAAAAAATGTTTTAGATAGTACTTAAAGACTTATCTACACTGATTATTATTATTAGAATTGAATAAGTATTTGTTTTTTTACAGAAATAGCGCAGGGATACAACTAATAAATATAATAATTAGAATAATAAGTCAAACGAAAAACTAAGATGGAACAAGACGGTGACCAAATGAAAACTGAAACAATTTTAAGCAAAGAAATTGCTGAATTACAAAAAGCCCTTAAGTCAGAAGTTATGGAAACAATTAGTGTTTGTAACACTGATGTATGTATGCCATGTTTGCTTTCTCCTGATGATTACATAGTTCAAATTCAAATTACAGTGGACCCCCGGTAATCCGACAAATGTTTTGCAGGGCAGTGTCGGACTATCGAATTTGTCGGATTATAGAGTACTGCCTAAGACCCTAGTCAGGCGTTTTTTACTAAAGAGTACCTTGTAATCCGACAAATTAAAGATCCAACGATAATATTCTATATGTCAAAAGTAAACCACATCACATCACACTAATATTATAAAGGGTAAAGTTTGTGTGCATGTGTATATATATGTATGTGTGTGTGTGTATGTATGTCTGTTACTCCTTC